>NW_021703777.1:63266033-63421081 GCF_005190385.1 Monodon monoceros | reverse complement strand
ATATATATATATATATATATATATATATTTAACAACTGGTATGGCAAGGGCATGAATCATGCAGAAGGTATGCTAGCCATTACACAATATAACTTTGCCAGTGATACTACAGTATAGTTTGGGCGAGAGCTTCTTAGACACTCAGAACTGGTGCAGGAACTCTCTTCTGGTTGACGTTCACAGCGCCCTGATTGATGGTAACTTGATGCAAGTTACCTGAGTACCTATATTTCAGTCCTTGTTCTAGCCTACTCTTTAGCCTATGTCTTGCCCCAGTGATTCCTTTCCTTGGTGTGACAGAGATGGCTTGTTATCACACAATCCATTCTTCCTTTCTTCTGTGGTTTAGAAGTAATAGAAGTTGGGAATCTAGTCATCCAGCTAAGGACTACATTTCCCAGCCTTCTTTGCAGCTATGTGTGGCCATGTGACTAGATCACCACCAATGGGATGTGAGCCAAAGTCATGCCCTTAAAAAAAGGAGTGGACTGTGCCCCCCTCTCATCTCATTCTACCATCTCAGTGCCTGGAGTGTGCACCTGGCTTGAAAGCCGAGATAGTCATCTTACCCAGAGGAAGGAATCCAGGGAAGGAAATGCAGAACAACTCTAGAAAGAACTTTGTTCTCTGAAGATTGTGGAGCTACTCTATCCTTCCCCAGTGGTTTCTTCTCTCGCCCCATATACCACCATTACACCATCAACTGTTCAACTCTCCTGAAGTGCAGCAAGGGAACCTCAACATATAAACTCTATACCAATCAGGTAGACACACACGACACTCTATTTGGCAAAGATGAACCTTCACGTGCATATGGATCGCCTGAAGATCTTGTTAAAATACATAGTCTATTTCAGTAGATCTGAGCTGGAGCCTGAAATTCAGCATTTCTAACAAGCTGTGATGCTGCCATTGCTGGTCCAACCACACTTTGAGAAGTGAGGGTCTAAAGCACTGATCCTGGTTACTGAGTGGCCCCTGCCCTTGCTCTACTTTCAGTCTCCACGGTTGTCCAGGTCTTTGAACCAGGGTCCCTCTACCCTCCCATTACCCCTCCTGCCCAAGGCCTGTCAAACAAAACGATCCTTTCTGATGTGGCGCCTGGTCTTATACTGGCTTTAAGGCCAGGCTCTCCTGCAGAGTGAAGGGCATGTCCAGATGTGTGGCCCCAGACAGTAGGTAGTCCTAGAGCAGGCAGGTAGCATCAGAGGAGTTACTCTCAGGTTAGAGTCGTTATTCAAATGCCCCTTTCTCCATGAGGTCTTCCCTTTCCCGGACATTTTCTCTAAATCTACAACCCCACCCGGCATTCCTCGTGTTATTCCACCCCTCCCCCACCCTTAAAGACCTTATTACCATCTAACATACTACGTATTTTATGTGTTTATTTTATTTATTTTCTGTCTCCTCCCACTGGAATGTAAGCTACCACCTGTATTTCTTTAAAGGATGAATGACAGACAGGTGATGCTCAGTAAACAGAGAAATGGGGCTCAACAGAGGTGGCTGCAGGGAGGATGGATGGGAGATGGAACTGCTGTCTTTGTGGAGTACCAGGCAGGGTGCCCAGGCAGGTAGGTCCTCGGACACCTCAGATAACACAGTGATCTTGTATATAAGACCAGATCTCAAAAAATCCAGCTACTATCCCCCTGCCACTGCTGTTAATCCTTCTTTGTGGAATCTCACTTGTGATAGCCATCATCCACCTTGCAACGCTGGAGGGTGGATATTACTGCTCCCGTTTGACAGGTGAGGATAGAGGCTTAGAGAATGTAAATATTTATTCAAGAAACAGAGATGGGATCTAAATCCAATTCTATTTAATTTCAAAGACATGAGGGTTTCCATGTGGGAGTTCTAGAGTAAAGCTGGGTCTGCCAGTGAAGGTCAAATGGCTCCAGTTTTCAGGGGAAAAAAGGATGAAGAGGCTGCGAGCAGGCAGGCAGTGCGTGTATCTTCCTGGGTTCTCTACCCCAGGGATCCTATTTTCATCTCTCTTCTGACTACTGGACTTGGGCCCCTCTTCCCACCAACTCCTTCCTTATGTGAACAGATTATTCTAATGATGCCACCAACCTATCCACCTTCAACTCTTCACAGTTCTGTCTCCCAGAAATGCCAGACCACCGGGCCCACAGTCCCCTCTCCTTCCACAGCCTTGCCCGGGAGGGACAGCAATGAAGCAGGGGCCAAGAAAGCACACACACCACCACCCCTCACACTCACTGTCCAATACATTAGGGGACACCCCTTAGTCCATAATCACTCCAGATGTCAGCAGACATGCGACACAGCCAAAAGCATGGCCAGTGCTCTTGTCACTATTTTGTCACTATTCACTTCCATTCAATTGCACGAGCATTCGCTGAGTGCCTGCCAGCGAGCCTGTTCAGGAGTCCCACCTCCGGGGTGTGTGGGGGGGGTGATGGGAGGAGGGCATCCTTAAAGCTGAGGGAAGGATTTCTAGCTTCTGCTTTGCTCCCTGCCCCCGGGCGGTTATTAAAGCTGGCACATGTCCTCAGACAGAACCCGCACCCACGACCTGGCCCTTCTGACCAGCGAGATCTGCCTCCATTATTAAAGCTTCCCTGCAATGACAGTGACGGGGACAGCCCCGGATAACTTCAGCCTCCCTCTTCCTGTGAGTGACACAAAATCTTGCCCCGTATTTAGAAAGTGTCCTTCTCCGGCAAACTTCAGTAGCCTGTGAGACATAATCTCATTCATTCTCCCAACAGCCTGGTGAGGCTGACAGGGAGCGGGTATCCTTTGTCAACCCTGCTTGCCTTGTTTCTAGAGGAGAGAACTGAGACTCAGAGGAATTAAGCTCCATCTGAGTCTGCGAGAGAGCCAGTAATAAAACCCAAGTTTCCTGACCCCTGCCCACCAGCTGCCCATTCATCCCTTCCTGATAGCCTGAGCACAAGGGGGTTTTTTCTATTTCTACCCATGAGGACTTAACAAAAAGGTTAGTTTTGGGAATCTGTGCTTCTTTGCAGAATAGAACAGGTGAGCCAGCCTAAATAAAAGACAGAAGAGAATTCAGGGTTTAAAATAAATGAGAAGCAAGGAGACTGAGGGCGGGCAGGTGGATGAGTGCAGTGGGATGGGCTTCAAAGCTTCGAATTGCTGAGATCTCTGTGGATCTCAGGTAACACCTGAGAGCAGAGGCGTGTGCTCTGCGGTGGGCATGAAACACAATGAATGGTGGTCCATGACTCACACGCAAGGATTAATGCCTCATTTATTTTTCAGGCTTCATCAGTTTTTGAAATATTCAAAACAAAGGCAGATGGCTGTGGTTTATGGTTCTGCCTTCTCAGATATGGCTGCTCAGACGCCCAGGTTTTTGATAAATAAGGAACAGGGCATGGCTCTGAATAGAATGATAACAGCCAACACTTATCCATCACTTACTCTGAGGCAGATATAACTATTTATGTGCTTTATATTCAAGCCTCCCAACAGTCCTATGAGGTCATATTATTATCCCCAATTTACTTTTGAGAAGATTGAGGCTTAAGGAATATGGCTAATGGGCCCAATATGCTTTGCCCTCTAACATTCCCAGAGCTGTTGAAATGGTTCTGCAAGGAAAGACTGACTAATTCATACAGCAAGGAGTTCCATGGACACTGGAATTTTTTATTCCCAATAATGCAAGTGAAATGGCGGGATGAAAAGTCAATACAGTCACGGATGTGGAAAACAAACTTATGGTTACCAAGAGATAAGGGGGAGGGATAAATTGGGAGATTGGGACTGACATGTACATACCACTATATATAAAACAGGTAACTAATAATAACCTGCTGGGAACAGGGAACTCTACTCAATACTCTGTAATGACCTACATGGGCAAAGAATCTAAAAAAACAAAAATGAAGCGGATATATGTATATGTATAACTGATTCACTTTACAAAAGAAAAAAAGAGGGGGAGGTATCTTTGATTACAAAGAATTCAATTACAAAGAACTTCTTGAAGATATTCTATTCTAGAGATCTTTAAAAAATCTTTTAACTTAGAAAGTAAGTGGAAAAATATGGATAGACGAGAACCTGAAGGAATGCTAATGGCTAATGAGAATATGAAACATTGTTAAACCTCCAGTAATCAGGGAACCACAAATTAAAACAATAGCAGAATACCATTTTTCTCTGTAAAATTAGGAAAAAGAAAAGACAATGTCCATTGATTGGGGAGATGCTGTTGATGTATATGTAAATTGGTAAAGACCACGGAAGACAGTTTGATGTTTTTCTCAAAATTAAATGTGAATACCATTTGGCTATCTGCTATGGGCTGATGTTTCTGTCTCCAAAATTGATATGTTGAAACTTCACCCCCAAGGTGATAATATTAGGCGATGGGACCTTTAGGAGGTCATAAGGTCATAAGGGCAAAATCCTCATGAATGGGATTAGTACCCTTTTAATAAGAGACCCCAGAGAGCTAGATAGCCCCTTCCACCACGTGAGGTTATTACAAAAAGATTTTTATGAGGCAGTGAGTCCTTACCAGAGACCAGATCTGCTGGTACCATGATCTTGGACTTTTAGCCTCCAGAACTATGAGAAATAAATGTTTGTTGTTATCAACCACTCAGTTTATGGTATTTTTGTTATAGCATACCCAAACAGACTAAGACACCAGCAGTTTCTCTTCTGGGCACCTATTCTATAGAAATACCCACCTCGTACTCAGAGATGGATAGAAAGGATGTTCATTGCAGCATTTTATTTAATAGTGAAAAATTAGGGGCAACCTAAATGCCCAGTAGCGGAGTACATTAGTCAGACTACATTAGCTTATGCTGTGGTTAAAAAAAAAATCAGTGGGTTAATGTAGCCAAGGGTAAGTTCTTACTCATTGCAAGGTTTGCTCTGCATCCAGGCAGTGCCTGGGGCCACTTCCCTTCATGCTGAGATGCAGCAGTCCAGGCTGCCTTGCTCTTGTGGCTCCACCATCTCAACAGGAGGCCTTCTCCATTGTCACAGCGGATGGAGTGCTGGAGGGTGCACAACTGCAATTAAATACTTCAGCTCAGCAGTGACACAGGGCACTTCCACTCTCCACCAGAGTTAGTCATGTGGCTCCAAGTAACTATAACGAGGAGCAAGTATAATCCATTCACACATTCAGAGGAGAAAAACACTGGATGGGGTGAGCACTAAAAGTCTCCACCCCAGGGAGTGGCTAAATGGGATATCCATGTTGGGGAATATTATGCAGCCATTAAAAAGCATTAAGTGGATCTAGATTTAGCAATAAGGGAAGATCTTCAAGCTTCAAGACTTTAAAAAGCAAATGCCTTAAACAATTTGGTCTCATTTATGTTAAAAAAAAAAGAAGAATGTTTGTATACATTTACATGTGTGCAAATGCATAGCAAAAAATCTATCTAGAAAGATACATCAAAGTAGTGACTAGTTCTGAGGAAAAGAGCTGGATTGGAGAAAGGACCCAGATGGAAAGTGTCTTTCAACTTTCACTGTATATTTTTCTACACTGTTCATCTCTTTTACAGTGAGATTGTATTCGAATGTTTATTATAGATTAAAATTGTTTTTATACTCTAAAAAAGGTAAACATATCTGAGAACCTCTTCTCTCTAGGAGCTCTGGAAAAAGCTTCCAGAAAATGTTTTTCCCAAAATGCAA
Source organism: Monodon monoceros (assembly GCF_005190385.1). Lineage (NCBI taxonomy): Eukaryota > Metazoa > Chordata > Mammalia > Artiodactyla > Monodontidae > Monodon > Monodon monoceros. The sequence continues at coordinate 63,415,414 of NW_021703777.1, read as the reverse complement.
ATATATCAGTTTGAGCCAATTAGTTACCTGTAGGTTGCTGCCATAGCCAGAGGCCCTTAGGCATAAAGGGTACTTTGAAAAATCATTGTCTTAGGTCTATTCCCTGGAAACAGATTCTGACACTGAGATTTCTTGGCAACTGTTTGATAGGGACTGTGCTCAGTCCCATGAGGGATGACAGAAGCAAGATTGTACAGTTGCATGTGGTTCTGTCACGCAGTCACAATGCAGGCCTTAGTCAATCGTACTGGTGACTCAGGCCCTTCAGAATTATTCTGAATTAAGGCCAAGTGTTCCCTCTCCACTTACCAGACATCCACCGGCCCCTCCCCATTGGGGCTGCCCAGGGTGGCAGCGTGACAGTGGCGAAGGGCATCCCAGGGAGGTATTGAGCTGAGATCTCTCAGCCACCAACACTTCCAGCAACTGGGGAAATGAGGGGCCCCTCACAAGGATCCCACTAGCAACACACACCTAACTTTACCTAGAACCATGGTTTAACTAATAGCATAACGAGAGCTTGACCTGGGGGACAGGAATCTGGGTCTTACCTAGAATAGTACCTAGCATTAGTAGACACTCAGTGAATATATTGAATGAATGAACAGTGTCAGCCTTGGCCCAGGTTTTTAGAATCCTAAGGGGCCTATAAAGTGGTTCAGGGTCCAGGATCCCCTAAGGCTGAATCTCCATGCAATGCAGAAACAAATCAGGTTGATTCTGGGCCTCAGACTCTCTGGACTTCACCCCGTTGGTTCCCATTAATTGCAAAGGGATAGAAGGGGTACCTGGAGGCTTCAGGGAGGCTGATAACCCAGACTGTGGATCATCCACGCTGTGAGTTTCTCCTCCTTCTCTTCCCTTCCATCTGCCCCACCCGATCCCTTCTCTGCACTTTCTTCTAAGGGCATCCAGATGGAGAGGGAGGAAAGAAAGCTCTAGACAGATGATTTGCTGCTAGAGGGAGGCCCTGGAGAAAATATTACAGTCATAGAGGGGAGAGCTGGGGTGCCTAAAAGCACCTTGAAATACATCCTGTAATTGTTTCATAAGACCCCCAACTGATTATTGGTTAGAATGGGTTGAAGCCCTTGGAATGTTCTAGAGCGGTGCTTCTCAAATTTCAACGTGCATACAAATAATCTCACTGTCTTGTTAAGATGCAGATTCTGATTCAGAAGGTCTGGAGTAAGGCCCAAGATTCTGTGTGATGATGCCCGTGCTACTGGTCCACGGCCCATACCTGGAGTAGCTGAGGCTTTAGAGAAAGAGATTATAGATTTGTCACTGATTTAGAGTCAACATTATACATCACCACGTGGCCCTTGGAGCCCGCTGGGCACTGTGCTAAGTGCTTTGAACACTCTTCCTCACTCAGTTTTCACAGAGCCCTCTAAATGGCTATTATTGAAGATAATTCCCATTTTACAGCAGGGAGAACTGAGGCTCAGGGTGACTAAACAACCAGCTAGCATGTGGGGAAGCCAGCCTTCCAACCCAGGTCCGTCAGAGCCCGGGTCCCGAGTTCCTAGCCACTCCATAGAAGAGCATAGCTTTGAGGCACCTTTTTCTGTGGTTATGTTTTCTGTAAGTCCTCGGCCGTGACCCTGGCTTACTGAGAAGGGAAAGGCACATGAGTCCTTTAACAGAAGCATCAAGGCTTTGCGTCTCATCCAGAGTGGGAGATGATGCTGACTTACCCAGCGGCTAATCCCCGCAGATCTGCCGCTGGTGCTTAGCTGCTCCGCCTGGTACCTCGAGCACCGAGCAGCATCCTGGAGCGGAAGGCACGGACCGTGCGGAACCACCCCGCCGCTCCTGGCCGCCAAGCCGAGTCAGCAGCGGGGGCGCAGCGCCAGAAACTGGGGGCGCCACCTCCGCAGCTTCCCGGCTCAGCTGCGCTCTCAGTTCACACGCAGCCGCTGCACCCGCCTTCCCCGAGCTCAGCTGAAATATTGCTTAGCTCAGCGTGGAAGTGCAACCTAAATTCACCCCTTGGGCCAGGAGACACTTCCTCGCCAGATGCTCTTCCCCAACCAGAGCATGGGTAATGGGAGGAGACAGGCTGAGCGCGGGAACCTGGGGCGGGAGGTTGAGCCGCTGCCAGCTGAGCGCGCTTCTCCCAGAAAGGCCCGGACAGTGAAGACGTGGAACTGCGTTCCTGCACTTCTGGACGATGACAGTCGCGGTACAGGGCCACGGCTGCACGGGGCAGGGGGCGGGGAGGGGGAGCAAGGCATGGATTTCACTTATTTTCAAGCCCCAGTGCTCCACTTTTTTTAGATTTGGGGGATTCCTGTCGCTGTGGGTAGCTCCTATTCCTTGGGGGTCCCAGCCTCATTATCAGTCCACTGTGGCAAATCTTGATAAAGCTATGGGAATTTTCCTGGGATTCAACACAAATTGAGGTGTCCAAAAATACGTAATCTCTAGGCAAGGTGTTCTCCCATTTAGCCCCCAGTCCACATGGCACCTTTGTGAGAATTAGAAGTACCTCTCCTGGAGCAACGCAACACATGGGAGCAAGACAGGCACGTGGAAGAGGACACAGCCAGACACAGGAGTTCTGGCTCGGTGAGCAGAGCATGGCCTGGCTTTCAGCATCCATTTGCCCCATTCAGTTGGTGCCCCTTGTTCAGTGAACGACACATACGACCATACCAGATGACCAATCTTCCTTTCCTCCTTCCTTCTTTCTTTCATCTATTGTTTATTGAATACATCTTCTGTGCTCTCTGCTTGCTGGCTTTTCCCTCCACCCTCCCCACTGTGTAGCTAATGCAAATCTAAAGATAAATAAGATACGGTCCCTGACTTCAGGAGGCTTGCAGTCTAGTAGGGGAGGCGGCCATGTAAACAGATAAATCGCTAGGATTTTGATATTTAGGACTGAATAATTTATATGTGGCTACAGTAAGGGACTCAGGGACTTCCCTGGTGGCACAGTGGTTAAGACTCCACACTCCCAATGCAGGGGGCTGGGGTTCGATCCCTGGTCAGGGAACTAGATCCCGCATGCATACCACAACTAAGAGTTCGCATGCCACGACTAAGGAGCCTGCGAGCCACAACTAAGGAGCCCATGTGCTGCAACTAAGACCTGGAGCAACCAAATAAATAAATAAATATTTTTAAAAATAATAATAAAGTCAGGGAATCAGGCTGACTCATACCAGGACTAAAAGCCTAGGAACTTATTTCCTCAAGACCAATGCATAGTGGTGGGAGGTCTTGGAAGTACAACTTGAAAACATTTGGTGTCTAGAATCCTGACTTCTCTCTAAGAGACGTGGACAGTGTTAACAGAGAGGAAGCCTTTGCTCTGTGAACACCTTGATGGGTCTGCAACAGCATGATTGGGAGAAGGCTGAATTGCTCTGCTATTTGGGAGAGGGGGATTTTAAACAGGTTGAGGACACTGGGGAATAGGGGAGGAGAAAGAATGACAGAACGCTCCATGGAAGAGAGGCCAACAGAAAAAACTCATGAAGGATAAATTTTCAAGTTACATCTGCTGTGGCGGATGCTATTAAAATCTTTACTATATAACCCTCCCCCTCAAAAATAAATACCACATCATTACAGTCCACTCATAATATGGAACTGCCTGGGGTAAGGGGAGGAGACCAAGGAGGACTCTGGATCCTTTTAAGTTGTCATGAGTCAAAACCATAGGTGCTAGAGGCAAAGAAGACCATGAGAATATTAATCTATGAGCATTCACACAATTACTGGGAAATTTCTCAGAAATCAATTACTTCGATTTCTCAGGCCACGAAATTGGGGATTCAAGGCAATTTCAGGCAGCTCTTGAGGAGCAACTGATATCTATCTAGGTTGGAGCAATAATGCTTTCAAACTTGTTAGTCGTGTTGTCAACACAGGGTCATGTTCAAATGCATCCAGCAGCCAGGAGGGTAAAGGGGTGAAGTGGACTGGGTGTGAGGCAGCAGGGAGTGGTGGAGACTGTGGTAAGAGGGCAGGTTCCACTGGAAGCAGACAACAGCCACCCAGCTCCAGCCAAGTGTTGCCTTGCAAGAATGCAACCCCAGTACTGTCAGATAGTCCACATTTTAAGAGAAAGCCAGAAATGTAGGTGCTTGAGAAAAACCACAACTAAAAAAAAGTTAACTAATTCAGAAAATATTTTTACACTTCAGGGGTCAAATAAATAATGTCTTAAGCTGTATATGGTTTCTAATTTAGAAGACAGAAATACAGAGGCAAGATCAATTTTGGGGGCCAGTAATTAAATGAATGGCATTAGTCAGTGAGCCATGATAGAAGGAGCTCTGGCCCAGAAATCCTAAATTCAGGGTTCCAGGCTCTGCTCTGCTACTAATTGTCTGTGTGGCCTCAGCAAAATAATTTACAAACTCCAAGCCTTAGTTTCTTTATCCGTGAAATGAAGGCATTACATTTGATGCTCTTTTAGAGTTGGAATTCCCATTATTGAGGGGGCAGAATGAAAAATAAGCCCTGGGTGCGTTTCCAAAAGTATTGAATTCATTGACATTATTGTGTGTCTGCACGGGTGCATTGCATTGATCATGGGATTCTTGCTTACTCTGAAAAAGTAAACATAAACTCCAAAAGCACCTTAATTATTTTGCCTGCCTGAGAACAATGCTTTCTAAGAAGTGGGAGAAGAGCCTCCACTATGGGGGGTGGTGTTACTGACACTACCAGCAGGTGAGTTCCAGGGTCTGTCAGCGACGATAAGAGTGCTGGCGTATTTCCTATTCAGACTGACTTGGCTCCGAGGTAGAAACCTAACTGATGTTTGTTCAGTAATAGCAAGATATGTCACAGCATCTTTTGTCAGCTTAGAGTAAAACCCTGGGGAAAATATGTTGCAGACAGTTGTAGATGTTTGGAGATGAAAAGACGTTTCCCTGAAAATGCCTGAGGCATGGTCTGCTGCTCTGCCTGTTGGCAAACCTCCTTTTCCGGCACTAGGACCCTCCACTGGATCCCCCATCCCCGAGGCCGCTTGGGACAAGCAGAGTCGCAGCTAGTCCTTCGAGTTTTATCTGGAACCTCAGGACAGCCCCACCCTCTTCAGGGATTTGGGGGTGGGAAGGAGGTTGAGAAGCAGCAGCAGAGGACGGGCGGGTAAGAGAAGATTCAGAACCCTGAGATTTGAGTAATTTTAGGAGGCAGTGCTGTTTATGGAACATTTCATTCTTGATAGCTACTGTCACATTCTAGTCATTAGGCTGCATTTACTCGTGGGTTGTAGAAATTACTTCCCATGGGAAACAAAAGCAATTCCTTTTTTTCAAAGGGTGCTTTGTTTTCTAGGAGAAGAAACTAAAACACATGATGGTGCAGCCAACTATAGCCTACATGGCCTGCTAGGTCAGTCCTGGTTCAAGTTCATTACTCAGCATGACCAGATGAATAAGTAAGCAAGAAATAATAATGATGATAATAATAATAGGTGCATTGCACCTATTACGAAGGTGCACTTGTTGAGCACCTTCTGTTTGCCAAGCTCTGAGCTGAGCATTTACATATGTATTTCAATTAATCCTAAAGATACCCTGGGCACTCTCATTAGCCCCATTTTACAGATGAGGAAACTGAGGCTCAAAGAAGCTAAATACATTGGCTCAAATTAACACAACTGGGGGCTCAAACCTGACCTGTCTGACTCTGAAGGCCATTCTTGTAACTACCCACCCCTGAATACACTACATTTGTCATTCCGGAAATAAAAACTCTCCCAGCAAATACTATAGGAATAAGGAGTGAATGAAACAAGCAGGAGGGCACAAAACAGACAGCGGCATCTCTGAAACTGGAGTCATCCACGTGAATTCCAGCTTTAATGTATTACATCCATTAGGTGGCACCTGCTTCCCTTCTGTGCTCCAGGTGTGGGCATCCAGAGCTTCACATATCTGCAAAGTGAAATGAGATGGCACTGCTGTAGGGGGAAATGTGAGCTGCAGTTCCTGCTCCCTGCCTCCTCGGCCAGGCCAGCCGAATCCCATCCTTGCCTTGTTGGCATTTATATAAGGCCTCTAGCTGTAGCACCAATAGACTGTCCCCCACTGCCCTGGGTATTCTCATTTTGATTAGTTACAGTGAAGCCATAATAACTGGCTTCATTCTTTCCCCTTCGCACCTGATAGAACGCCAGGAGCTCCCTGGGCCCTTCCTGCCCTATGGTCTAGCATCAAGCCAAGATCAATCCCACCTGAGCAATAATGATGAATTAAATCCTTTCGTCCTTCAAATCCCATTTTTCAGTTTGCAAAGAGTTTTCAAACACATTTCGCAGTGACATCATTAGCCAATGGGAGATGAGTGAAAAGTCTAACGTGTCCCCGCCCGTAGCACACCAAGAGCTTCTCTCATTTCTCAGGAGACCAGGGCATGTGGAAAGGTTTGGGTTTGGGGCTCTGATGCTAGGAGCGAGGAGAGAGTGCCCAACCCCCAGCTCCTTTGATGTTAGGAAAGAGTTTATCAAAGAATAGAAGGCCAAGACCTTAGTGCCACTGGTGACGTGGCATCTTCAGTTGGGTGTCTCCACCGAGGTGTCCCCTACCTTCAAGGTGGTTGAGGATTTAAGTTTATTCTTTGGAGAAGCCAGCAGCCTGCATCAGAAGGCACAGAGCAGGGGCCTCCTGGCCCTCTCGGTCCTGCCTGTCCCCTCCCAACGCTGGACCCCTCTCCGTTTGCCAGTAGCTCTAGGGGACATGTTTTTCATTGGCCAACAGTGTCTCCCCACGCTCAGCACATGGGACGCTTCCAGCCCCCGGATTCCAAGCCAGTTCCTAAATCGGACACTGTTTCATAGTTACGTAAAAGAAGAGAAACTTTCTAATTTAAAACCATACAGAGTGTGACATATTGTTTAGCCAAGCACATTAGTGAGCTCCAAGCTTTGGAGTCGGCAAGAGAAGCCAGACTTAAGTTTGGAGATAGGGGCTGGAGGAGATGAATTGTTCCGCAAGACGATTCCCAGAAAATCTTTCCATGCTACTGAAAGCCAAGAAGAGTGAGGGGCTTGAGGCATGAATTACAGTGGGAAACAGATGCTGAGTTGGCAGAAATGGCCAAGGTGGTTCGCAGAAACGAAATTCCAATACTTAACTTTTAGTTTTCAGGGCTGTGCTGTGAAGTCCTTCTGACCCCCAGAGTCAGCAGGGTCTGAGTTATTCACATATGAGGGAAGTGAGTTGTTCTGTGCAAAAAGTAAGGAAAAAGAGGCGTTTCACGACTGGAAGCAGAGGAGAACCAAGGAGTGAGGTGTAAGGAGGACAGAGTTTGAATGCAACCAAGTTTCTTTCCATGAGAAAATAATCCACAAGGAACTGCAGAACCCTTCTGGGCATGGGATAGGGGAGCATGAGATAGCAGAGTAATGGTGATACCTGGGGGACATTCACCAATCCTGTGCAGAAGCCCGGACAAGTGGCAAGTAGTATATCCCCATTGGTTTTTTTTTTTTTTTTTGGCTGCGTTGGGTCTCCATTGCTGCGCGCGGGCTTTCTCTAGTCACGGGGAGCGGGGGCCACTCCTCGTTGCGGTGGCTTCTCTTGTTGCGGAGCACGGGCCCTAGAGCTCGCGGGCTTCAGTAGTTGTGGTGTGCAAGCTCAGTAATTGTGGCGCATGGGCTTAGTTGCTCCACAGCATGTGAGATCTTCCCGGACCGTGTCCCCTGCATTGGCAGGCGGACTCTTAACCACTGCACCACCAGGGAAGTCCCAGTATATCCCCATTTGACAGATGAGAAAACCAAGATCCAGATAAGTTACAATATCTGCCCAATGTCACACACCTAGCAAGTGGGGAAGTCCAGATTACGATGCTCCATGTGCTACTTCTAGTTGAAAAATTCCTCACCGTTATTTGCCAACTAAAAGGCAACCAGAAAAAAATAATCAAAAGTAAATGAGCACCTTCTATATACTTTGTTATAACTCATTACATCATCAGCCTTCTCCTCGCTGTGTTATTCTGCTCTAAACGTTACCATCAGTGACACTTAGAGCAGAAGGAAGGGAAGGGTCACGTTCAATGCGAGAGCTGTCGCTGGGGCAGACCAGCCAGGTCGTCACAGCAGCGAACAACACTGAGGCGTGGGCAAGGGATGGGAGTCTTAGCGAAGCCGGTGGAGAATGTGCCCCAGCCATGCCCAAGTTGAGCTCCACGGGACAGGGAGTCCTTACAGACCCTGTGCTGTGCGTGTCCGGGAGGTGGGGGCAGAGATGCCCACCCCTCTGCATTTTCTTCCTCTGCAGAAATCCTACCAAGGTTCTTCCACTTTGGCACAGTGTTCCATCTGACAACCTGCCCAGGGAATGAAACCTTCTTTCTGCCTTGTGACCTTCTCCTCCATGGACTGTTTCCTTCACTCTGAAGACGCGTGATTTGGGCAGTTTGCATAACCTTTCACACACCCCACCGCCTTCACCCCACACCCGCCCTGGCTGAGCTCTTTGTGGGCACTTATTGGGTAATTGTTGGTTGGTTCCTTGATGTTTTTGCCACGAAACTTGTGATTCTCACATGATTCTGAATAAGAAACAGGCTGAACACGCGTCATCTATTATTTGCAAGTGGCCTTGTGCATTTCTTCCAGTGCATGCTCTAGTAAGTAATCCTGGTGCTTTCTCCTGATGGCTGCTGTCCCTGGAACTGTTCCTGATGGCTGCTGTCCCTGAGGCTGTCACCTAACGACTTCATTCCCAGAGGCTGTCCCTGATTGCCTCTGTCCCTAGGGCCACTTCCAGAACTCTGCCCAGTGCTGAGAAAGAGAAGAGCAGTGAAGCCATAGAATTCTAGGATAGAGAAGCAAAGGCCCTCTGCTGGCGTAGGACTCAGTGGTCAGCTGATCATATCTCTCTGTTTGTCTGGGATGCTACCACCTAATTCTGTTGTAATTATTAATCTTTTCCAATCTCAAAATGTCCTGGTGTGGGTGATAAATTATATATGATCACCCAACTTCAGTGATCATCTAAAGTGATTTTTAAGCTTTCACTTAGCCTGGAGGACATTTTCTTCAGTTACTCCCAATGCCAATGTGTAAAACAGAAAAAAAGGGAAGCCGTTCTGGCTGAAGGTAGTGGGTGAAGGGAGGCTGAACCACCCCCATCTACCCAACACACACCACCCCGCCTCCATCACTGTCCCACCCACCTGCTGTGGCAGCCCTCCCCTCAGCCAATGGGAGTCTTGAAGCTCAATGCATCACCTGTGAAACCCACTACTTTAATTTTAAGATGAGGGAACTGAGGCCAATGGAGAGGTAACGGGATTACGTAAGGCCAAACCACTTGGTAATGGAAGAGCCCAAGCTAGAAATTCATAGTGGTATCTCCACCATGCCAAGTCTCCTTCCAGTTTGCCAAATGGTCTTAAAACTAAGTGGCTATATTCCCAATTTTGTGCTAGCTTTTCATGATAAATTTTTTCATGATATGTATATATATTTACTATATCATTTCTATGTATATTTGCTATACATATATTTATATACGTATGTCAAGGATGTATCTCCTATAACATTTACGTGAAATTTCCATCATGGGGAAAGTGGTAAGGAGTTAAAAATCACCTAATTGACACTTGAGAAGGCCACAAGGCACAAGGGAATTGTTTTGTGCTAAGTTGACTCAGTGTGAATTGTGTATGTATTATTAAAGTAAACAGTGCTTGGGGACAAATGCCTTTTCTAGAGACTGTATCCTTGCAACCATTTGGATGGGCTTCATTAATCCCAAGAAGCAGACCTCAAAAAGTCAAACAGGAAGCGGGACTCCTGCTGTTGTATAAAATAAACACTCCGTCCCTCCCCCCAGCGCAGAGCTCTCCTTTTGTCTGAGGGCTTCATTCAGAACAACAGTTGGCAAATCTAAACGGAAACAGTGCCCTATCTTGGAAGCACAGCTTCTCCAAGCCCCTCGTTGTTTAAAGAGCTGCCCGCCTTCCCCTCTCTCTTCTGCTCCCACCTGCCAGCAGGTAGTTTCCACTTGAGCCCTGTACAGGAAAAGCCCTGTACTGCATGCAAATCAGAAAACGATGCGACCATTTTATGGCCTAAGGAAGGCCCGCGGGAGGCCAACTCACATGGCAGGCATCCTGCATGTGGCAGCTTCTGGGGGGAGGGCAGGTTGTGTTCTTTTATTTTAACCTTGTTTTAGTTTGACCCAGGCACTGCCTGTTTCTCAGGGGAACAAGAGCCTCTAACTCTGGCCCACATGGACGAATTTGTCCACAGGCAGAAAGCAATCATTTCCCTCTCCTTGGGCAGAAGAGAAACAGCCTGACAAGGTGGGGCTGAGTGCGGGCTTGCCTCGCCCTTCTCACCAGTTGACTCAGAGTATTTGCATAGCTGGGATTCTGAGGAAACACTAAAGTCCGTCAGAGCACAGGCTCTGGGTAATCCATGCAAAGTATGTTTCCCTGTTCTGAGGCAGAGAGCATCAACGGGCTGACATTAGAAACAACATAGTAGGGGCTTCCCTGGTGGCGCAGTGGTTGAGAGTCCGCCTGCCAATGCAGGGGATACGGGTTCATGCCCTGGTCCGGGAGGATCCCACATGCCGCAGAGCGGCTAGGCCCGTGAGCCGTAGCCGCTGAGCCTGCGTGTCCAAAAAAAAAAAAGGAACAACATAGTAGACATAAAATCTGGTATTTCTTAAAACCTTACTCTGGGCTTGTTTCTCTAATTCAAGCCTCACAAAACCCCTTTTGGGTGGTAACTGTGATGATCCCGTTTCAGAGAGGCAGAAACAGGATTTGATAAAGATGAAAGGACTTCCCCAGTCACTCAGCAAGGGAGTGGTAAAGGAGGGTTTGAACCTGTGCAGTCCAGCCCCAGAGCCTGCCTCTTACCAACCAAACCCAGGAAGCACCCAAGCTTGGGCTGAGGCTGCCCAAACCTCTGTGTGTTCACAGATCACAGGGGGCTCTTGTCAAAAATGCATGTTCTGATTCAGGAGTTCTGGGATGCGCCAGACACTCTGCATTTCTAAAAAGCTTCCAGGCAATGCCGATGCTGTCGCCGGACGGGAGGATTCTAGGGATGCTCTCAACAAACGTTTTCTGTAAAGAGCCGGACGGGAAGTAGTTGAGGCTTTGTGGACCAGGGACAATCTCTGGTGCCTATTCTTCTTTTTCTTTTTAATCTGGTACAAGCTTTAGAAAAGAACGTGCTCCTCAGCTCTTGGCTCATGGGCTGCATCTGCCCGGGCAGCGGTGCACCGTTCCCTGACCTAGAGCAGAGTGGGTAGAGTGGCCAGGCCCACAGCCCGTCATCTCCGGTCAGTGGGTATGAGCTGCAGCCTGGATCTTCAATTAGGTAGGGCCGTCGGGGCAGTAAGATCCCAGACAGGCTGCCTCCACAGGGGCCACTTTTGGTGACAGAGAGGAAGGAGGCTGACCTACACCCGAAGGGATCTGTCGGGACGACGAGGGGTCTGGACTCCCGGGTGTGCAGAGAGGGCTGGAGCATAGGGGTCTGCGGGCTCGGGGAACAGAGGGGGTGGGCATTGCCGCATACACTGCTGAGCACTTTACCTCTGGCGAAGCAGGAGCAGAAGGTTATCAAAGGGGCTCCAGCGATGGGTGGCAGGATAAAGCCCTTCAACTCGGAGTCTAAGATCCTATGATGCCAACGTGCGAGGCTAACCTGATGCTGTAGTGAGATAATCTGCACACACATGATCTGATTCTCTTGGGGTTTGTCAGCAACCACGACGCAGAGCAGCTGCTGTGTTCGCCCCTGTGACCCCTTATCTCTTGGCCCAGCCAGGGGACTGGGGCTGAAATTCCCCCGCTGCCCTGGAGGAAAGGGGGCATCGCCCCAAGCTCCAGGCTCCAAAGTAGTGAGTGAGGAGCCTCTACTCAAGAGCCTTCTCCAGGTGCTGGGGACCCTGTTCCTTTTTCATCTTTCTGAGAACTTCAAAATGAGGTGAAGTCATCTTACTTCCAGGAATTCATTCTCTAAAATAATTATGAATATGAATAAAGACTTTGCCCCTCCTCAGGTGCAAAGGGTGGAGTAATTCATAGCCTCTCAGTCCTTCAAGGCTTCTCTCTGGTTTTCTTTGATCTATTCCCCCTCCTTTCTTTCATTCCCCTTCCTTTGACATAGGCTGTTGTGTGTAAAGTGCATCTTTTTGTTTGCCCGGATCCTTGCAAAATGTGTATTGTTTTGTAGGCATATATATATTTCACTTACTTAACCACTCTTTGTACATAACTTATTCTGTTTCTGGCTTTTTCACGCACCACCGTGTTTGAAAGATCCAGCCTGTAGCTACATGTAACAGGATCTGTTTCTTCTAACATCTGCATAAACTCGATTCTCCAGGGACGCTCTCCCACGTTACCTCCAATTTCTTCTCATCACACACAGCACTGTGATGAAAACCTTATGCATCTTTCTTTACGGACATGGGTAAGAAATTCTGCTTGATTGCTCTCCAGGGGGGAAATCGCTGGGCTGTCGGGTATGTGAATACCTAATTTGACTTTATCTTGGCGGATGACTCTGGAGGAAAGCAGCACCAGCCCATCCTCCCACCGGCAGTAGAGCAGGGTCTTATCCCTTCATCTCTCCCACCACTTGCCATTAACGGCCTTCTCATTTTTCTAGTCTAATACTTATGAAGGGAGACCCCATTGTCACTTCAGTTTGTGTTTCTCTGGTGCCTCCTGAGTTTGAGCATTTCTGCATATGCTTATTGGTCTTTGGATTTTTTTGTTTGTTTGTTGTTAACTGTCTGTTGCTGCTCTTCATCTACTTTCCCCATGCTACCGCTTACTTTCATCTCGATTTGCAGGAGTCCCTGGAACATTCTAGAATCTAGATATCAGTCATTTGTGAGTTTCAGGCATTGCTGATATCTTCTCCCAGTTTTTCTGTGCCTTGCTTATGGTATCTTTTGTTGAACGGAAAGTTTTAAAATGAATATAATTAAGTATATTAATTTTTTACCTCATGGTTTATACTTTTTTCCAGCTTTACACACAAGGTCCATCTATAATCCCAGGACACAAGATTTTATCTTATTGTGTGATTTTACATGTCACGTTTAGGTCATGATATCACCTGGAGTTTACCCTTGAGTGCAGTCAGAGGAGAGGTACTAGTAATTTTTTCTTCTCAGTTTTCCCAATAGCGTCTCATCTACCCAACAAACCTCCCTTTTCTTTTTCATTTGTGGTGCCACTTTGTCACATATTAAGTTCCCATATGTCCCTAGGTCTATCTCTGAGCTGGTAGCAAAGATTTAGTATCCGTGATATTCACTGTAACATTATTTTTAATAAAAATGCGAACCACCCTGACGTGCAACAGTTGAGAATTGATGAAATCCATCACAGTTCATCTCTACAAGTAGACTTCCATGCAGGGGTTAAAACTGATATAACAAAGGGCTGCACAATGCCATGGATAGTTGTGTTTTATTGCTGACTGGAAACGGCAGATTCCAAAATAACATATAATGAGGGATCTTAAGTATGTAATAAACCATGTGTATACATGTCTATAATTGGTAAACACTCAAATAGTATTGGTGGTTCTTTATGGACAATAGGATTCTGATAACAGAGTAAAGGAGGGGGCTGAGTGAGAGAACATTAGAAGAACCTGGCTTACTGGTGGAGCCACATTCTCAGCTGCAAAGCCCTATAGCTGTCTAGCATCAGTGATAAGGAAAGTAGGTAGCTGGCTAGGGAGACCGGAACTTCTCCAACTTTAAGGTGCACATCAATTACCCAGGATCTTGTTAAACTTCAGATTCAGTGGATGGGGAGGGACCTGAGATTCTGCATCTCTAACAAGCTCCCAGAGGATGCTGAGGCTCCGGGACCTCACTTTGGGTAGCAAGACCCTCCAAAGCCGATTCAGTTCTGCTTCTGGACAAGGCGCTGAGCTGGACAAGGACCCAGCAGCCTTTGCAGGTTACTTAGACGACGTGACCAAGACCGGAGAGTTTAGTTTATGTGCTGGTGTATGTTGTTTTGAGGTTGTTGGTTTTGGAGGGGCCGGAACATGGAGGTGTGTATATAAGAATTGAAATATGACCTTGATCAGCAGTAAATATGGACCAGCAGACATCCCCTTGCCCTTCCCCTTCCCACGGTTGGATTTAGCCACCAATCTCCTCTCAGCAGTAAGGCCTGAGGTTGAGATAGGAAAGCAGGTGAGAGCCATCTGGCCCCAGGCATGCAGCCAGTCTCATGGACAGGGCTCACCTGGATAAGGCGAGGGTCACCCCTAAGTCCCCTCAGGAAAGTGTCCCCTTAATGGAGAATTTGAAGAGCACAAGCTTCAAGGCGAGGTCCCAATTATTGCTGAGAAAGAGTCAGGGACCTGTATCCACCCCAGATGGCTAGAAAGCCCCTCCTCCTTCGCTGCCCCCTCGGTCCTGCTGCTGCTTTCCAGCCCTGATAACCTGTTTTATAGGCGACCACAATTATATCTCCCTTACCAAACTGCTCCAAATAACCAGTACAAGCAGATACTTCGTACTAGGCCCGGTGATTTTAACCGGCATTGTAGACAAAGGGAACTCACACAATAAATATCTATTGGCTGATTGTCAGCTCAATGTACAGACTCTACAAAGCCTCCTACAACTTTTCCATTGTGTTCTTACTCGTGAGCATTTACAGCCCGGTCTTCAGCATATACAAATCCCTGCTATCATGACTATTCAACTAAATTTCACATTTCATATGTGCCATGTACCAGGCCCAGGTACTTTCACATTTGTTATATCACCTCATCCCTAGAACAATCCTGGAAGCTAGTTATTACAATGAAAATATCAAGGTTCAGAGAGGTTAGGTAACTTGCCTAAAGTAACACAGGTTGTAAATGAGAAATCTCCAATGAGGGGAAGGAAGAAAAGAAGGTGACAAGTGGATTGTTGAATATGTTGAAGAGTTTTTCTTGAATGGAGTTCTTGACTCAGAGCGAAGGCAAAGCTCTGAGGGGTAATGTGTTCCTGTGCTCCTAACTAGAATAGACCTCCAGTGATGTTTCCTAGGCTATGGGAGGCCCTGTTGGTTTCCTAAGTTATGGAAAGTCATGGCTACCTCCTCCTTGATAACAGATTCCGGTTTTGTTCAAGTGGCAATGCATATAGCCCCAGGGGATAAACATCACTGATCTAAGCTAGACATGGCAATCTCCTTCCTCTTTACCAGTGATTAACTGTGGGCATCAGACCAGACAGGAGATGAACAAGAAGATCTATGGGGACTTCTTGGAAAGTCTTCCTGCCTGATAAGATAGAGATCCATAAAGAGAAAGTCCCTTTCCCACAACCAACCTTCCTTCCTTCCTGCTTAGGCTGGTGTATTATGAAGATGTGATACTTTGCACTTAGGCAGCCATCTTGTAACCACGAGGAGAAACGTAGCCTCACACACCGAGGATGGCAGAGCTACAGATGGAAAGAGACTGGGGTCCTTGATGATCTTTTTGAACAACCGAACAGCCCTGGGACCTCTACCTCCAGACTTCTTAAAATGTGAGAAAATGAAGCTCCTTTATAATTCAGCCTGACTTGTTGGTCAGATATTCTGTTACTTACAGGCAAAAGCACTGTAAGGATACAAGGGCCTTCACTCAGCTTCCTTTCTGGTTAGAGGCTAAGCATTTCCACACAAATCGCTCTGTCTTAGATGGATGTCTCGGTCTGGAATTGCTCTTCATCTGGCCTCCTCAATATCTTCCTACCAGGGCTTCTTCGTGTTGGCAATTGGTTCAGTCTAGCATTGGCTACAAATCGGGGAAGAGTCTTCATTATTCTACAGTGGGTAGTCAGTCTACTCTTCTACTTTTTTTCATCTTTGTAAAACTCAGCCCACCTCTTTACAGAAGGACGACCAACATATTACATATTAGAGTATTCTGCTTTTGACAATATACTTACCTCTAGCAGTATGGTTAATATTTTCGTATTACTAATTAGTGCCCTTTCACTTCAGCTTGAGGAACTCTTTCAGCATTTCTTGTAAAGCAGATCTAGTTGTGATGAGTTCCCTCAGCTTGTGTTTGCCTGGGAGAACCTTTACCTCTCTTTCATTTCTGAAGGACAAGTTTGCCTTGTGTGGCCCTTGGAGGGTGCTTCCAGGCTTTTCCACCACCTGAAGGTTGCTGGGATCCTCACTGGTGCTTCCAGGTCCAGTGGCTAGGGACCGGGGCAGGCAGTGGTGGCGGGCAGAGCTGCTGGTGCGCACACACTTAGCTGGGGAGGCCAGCTGCAGGAGCCTGTGTAATGGCAGGGGCTGGTTGCAGACACACACGTAGTGGTAAGAGCTAGGGCCAGCTGTGGGCGTACTAGTAGCTCTGGGCGCCCTGGCCGTCAGCATGCCCTTCTGTAGGTGCAGGGTCTTACCTGGGCACATGCATGGCAGCAGAGGCCAGAGACAGGAGTTGGGCAGGTGCAGAGCTACCAGGGCTGGCTTTAGGAGCGCCCAGGGGTGCAGGTCAGTGACAGAAGTCAGGGCCCGATCCAGGCCCACAGGCAGCTGTGCGAGCGCTGGCTGTCAGCGTGTACGCCTGGGGCTTCAGGGCCTCACGGGGGCATGTGCTTGGAGGTGGAGGTCAGTGGTGGGGTCGGGCTGGGGGTGTGCAGGTGCCGGAGGGACTAGGTCTGAGTGTACACACAGCAGTGGGAGGCAACCGCAGGAGGCCGGACGGGTGTCTTACACTTGCCTAGCCACAGCGGGATAAGTGGGGAGGGGCTCAAAGGGCTGACATCTGTGAGCGCAGGCACCTGTGGTGGGAAGACCTCAGCGGCCAGACCTGCAGGGGTTCTGGAGTGGCTGCGCATGGCAAAAGCTGCTGGCGTCCTTTGCAGTGCAGGCCGCTGGAACCATGGTTGCTTCCACTGCGTGGCTGATACTCGTAAGCCCTGCTCTTCTTCCTTGCTCCTGGTCGTTTCCACACGTCTGAGCTTTGTGCCTCTGGGGGAAGGGGTGAAACGGAAATGGGCCCTCGTGCAGGTTCCTGGAAGGCTAGGGAAGCTGGTTGCTCACCTCGCTCGCTCTTTCCCAGCGATGAGAACTCTTTCTAGCTGGGAAGTTCATTACTGAAGCCGAGCAGTGCGGGCCTGAGGGATGGGATGATGCAGGCAAGGTGAAGCTGTGGCCTTCCTTCCCTTTTTGTGCGGTTATTCTCAGGTGTTTTGTTCTGCCGTGTTGCTGAAGTTCCTTGAGTGGAATCCCGAGCTCTCCCAAAGCTATTTTTGTTCATGGATACCTGGTATAACTGGTGATCTCTGTAGGGGAACAGAGGCTGGGGTCTCCTACTCCACCATTTTGGTCAGAAATGCCCTTAAATGGATATGCCTTGCATTCCATCTGATGTGGAGGGGCCTTGTGATATAGTGGGAAAGATCAGAGACGCCAAGCCAGGCTCCCTGGGTGCGAATCCAGGCAGTTGTGTGACCTTGGATACAAATTCAACATCTTAGTGTAGCTTTCCCTAGGAGCAGACCCTGAAATAGCCATTTGAGTGCAAGTAGTTTATTTGGAGGTGATTCTGGAAAATATGCATAGGGGAGCGGGAAAGTGAGGTGGGGAAGGAAAAAGGTCAACAAGTGTTTGCTACTAAGGAAGTCTCCACTGTGAAGAGCTGGAGTGTGAGCCCTCCAGGGCCACCGCGGCACACATGCCTCTGAGTTATCACACTCAAGGGGCCAGGGAGCCAGGGGAGTTATATACTGACTCCTGTCAGTCATTGGTTGAGGGCTGCTTTCAGGGGACAATGATTTCCCAGCACACCTGACATACTACATGTGGACAGAGAAAGCTCTCAGAACAGCGATGGTAGCAGTTGGAACTTGGCCTGGCAAGGGCTGAAACGGTGAAGGCTGAAGGGATACAGGGAGGATCCCACAGTATCTGCTACATTTACTTTTCTCGTCTTTAAAGTGGGACAGTGAGAGTATCTACCTCCTAGGCTTACTGGGAGGTTTACGTAAGTTAACAGAGGAAAGTGCTTCGGTCAGAGCCTGGCATAGAGTAAGCACCCCTTAAGCGTTAGCGGTTTTCATCTGAAGTTCTTTGCCTCTCTGTGATGTAAAAGCGTCTTTCCTACCGTACACCCCAGAAATGTTCAGTGAAGTTTGTTAAACTTATGAACGCTTAGGGAGAAGAGGGGCTTGTGGGACAAGAGGAGGGGCTCACATTCACCCCAGGTCCCTGCTGCACAGAGGTAGTCCACATGGAAGCAGTGGTCACGGGGAGAGGGGGTCAAGGCTGTAGACCCTCAGCTGGTAGTTTGCTCACACTCGGGAGGGCTATGGGTTTCTGCGGGGCATGGATTTGGGAATTCGAACCCAGCTCTTCTATATCTCAAAGGCCATGGAGGCTGCAGCTGTCATCTGGGTTAGGCACTAGATTGCAAGCTTCCTGAAGGCAAGGACTCTGTGTTCATTGCTGGATTCTCCCTGCTTCTCTCCTGGCTTGGGGTAGATGCTCGATAATTGAGTATTGAGTAGAAAAGCATGAAAAGAGCTCAGAAAAACAGGAAGCGCTTGTTTTCCTCTACAATCTTGGGTGAGGGACAGCATGCCCATATGCAACCCCTCCCCTAGAGGCCCACTTGTCTCCCCTGCCTCTCAGCCAACAGACCCAGGAAGTAACCTGCGTCTGACCCCGGTGTGGGTGAGCTCCCCGCTCTCCATGGCATCACTTAGAATACAACGGACAAGTTGTATGCGTTTATACCAACACATACATTTTAAATGGGCTCCCACTTCTTCCTGAAAGGAATGCAAAAACTCTGTTGGAACCGAAAACATTTTATAATTATGTATCGCCAGTTAGTGAGGGAACACAAAGTGCTCAGCAGATCTGATCTCATGAGTCCTCTCAACAGCCCCAAGGGAAGAAGTTGGCAAGAGTACTTATCCTCCCTGGACTGAGGTTCAGGAGGCCAAGTGACATGTGCCAGAGCCACCAAGAGGGTGCTCCAGGGAGCCAGGGTAATGGCAAGGGAATGGAAAATTCAAGAGAAAGTACAAGGACTCCGTCTTGTACCGTGGACCAAGGGGTGTTGCAAGGGGGTGGCCCTGTCCATGCTCACCGCAGCATTACAGAGAGAGCAAAACCTAGATATGGCCCAATGTACAGGACCTGATAGATGGATTACGGTACAAACAATGAGATACCATTTAGCCATTCAAAAGGATCTGTGTGTTCTGACATGGAAAGTTGTCCAAGCTATTTAAATGAAAAATGCAAGTTGCAAAATAATATATATGATATAATCTCTGATACTATAAAACAGATATTGTATAATATTAAGGGAAAAGTCTAAAAGAATGTACACCAAATTATATATGAAATATGATTATATATGTCTTTGTGTGTACATATTTTCAAGGAAGGTCTAGAAGAATGTGTAACAATGGTCATCAATACAGGTTGAATTAAAATTACTTTTACTTTCTTAATCACATTTGTTACATGTTGAATTTTTTTGCAATGTGCATGTTTTTCTCAGGGAATCAAGTCAAAATTTTCTAAAAACCAGAAAAAAGGGAAATCCCTTATGTCACCTGGAAAGTATTAAAAATAGAAAATAAAACTATTAAAATGTGCTCACATTGTTTTCTTTCGTTAAAAAAAAGCACCAGGAGTGTTTTCCTTGATGTGAAGAATTTGGAAAAATTCCACTAGAGTTCCTATTTAGTTCCTACTGTGCAGTGAAATTTGGATCATATACTCTATTTTGTAAACATATGGTCCTGAATCTGCAAAACCAAAATACAGAACTGAAATCTTTCCTTTTCCTTAATGTTTTTTTCCATGAGACAGGCCTGACTGTTTAGCACATTGGATAACAAACTTTAGCAGAAGAGCAAACAACCCCACCCCAAGAAGGGATTCAAAATGTCAACAACTTGACATGTTCATGAACTCTTAGACAATAGACATGAACTGTGTTATGTCACTGAACTTTAAAAACTCAGATCGTTGTGTTTCACAACAAAGCAAATGTACTTTACACAACTGAACTGTACACTTGAAAAGGGTTAAGGTGGTGAATTTTATGCTGTGTGTTTCTTATTACAATAAAAATGCAAAAATCCCAAAAGCCCAAACCAAAACTCAGTTGGCTGAGGTCTAAGATATAGTGTAGGGTAAAGAAAGGATAGGGTGAGGTCAAGTAGGGCTGGTTAAAGTTTCAGGTCTTGAAATCAGACCTTGGACAGGTTGCACTCCTTCCTTTGGTTCTTGTCCACATGTCTGAGTGGCTATCACATGCCTGGCACAGGAGAAGGTACAGATACAGTGACTAGCAGGGCGGGAGGCATACCTGCCCTGGTGCAGTGACTTAACCTCTCAGCCACAAGTGCCCACCTGAAAGTAGGGAAGAATAAGACATAGGCCCCCCCATGCTTCGTTAGAGGCTGGGAATGTACTACCAAGGCCAGAACCTGTCTGTAGGGACCCTAGAATCTCATGGGAGACAGACAAATGGACCAATATCTGAATTCAGATCATCTTCCCCTTCAGGACAGGGTCTGTCCACAGCCTGTTGCCCTTCCAGCTTCTCAGACACTTGTAAAGGACAAGAACAGGAAAGGCAAGGTTGGGTGTCCTCATCCTCCCTTACCAGTGCAGTTGGATGAAGTCCTTATGGTTTAGGATGAAAACCATGATGGTGGGCTTCCCTGGTGGCGCAGTGGTTGAGAGTCCGCCTGCCGATGCAGGGGACGCGGGCCCGTGCCCCGGTCCGGGAAGATCCCACATGCCGCAGAGCGGCTGGGCCCGTGACCCATGGCCGCTGAGCCTGCGCATCCGGAGCCTATGCTCCGCAACGGGAGAGGTCACAACAGTGAGAGGCCGGCGTACCGCGGGAAAAAAAAAAAAAAAAAAAAAAAAATGGTTTTGTACTTGGGCCCCAGAATCCGTGTTCTTGTCTCCTTCCTCTTCCCCGTCCTTAGGTGCTAGGAATGAACTGCTCTGTAAGTCACTGACACGGTCCATCTGCAGGAGTCAGCTAGCCCATATGGTGCTTTGTGCACATTAAAGTAAGGTGCCCCCTCTGGGTACATGGAGTATCACAGGCCCCCAGCAAGGAGAGTGGAAGGTGGGCTAGATTTCAGCCCCCATCAAACCTCTAGTCCAGGCATCTTGGGGCAGGGCACCATGTATGGCAGGGCAGGTAGCAGCCCCCTCTCCTCCCCTCCGAGAGAAGTGTTCTTGATGCCCAAGGTCAATGCCCTCAATTCCCACATGACCCCATCTCCCACCTGCTCAGCCAGGGTCCCATCCACTCCAACTTATGTAAGCGGGGCCCTGTAGGCCTTCAGCTCTTCATTAATCACCCACCGCAAGACCCATCAGACTCACCTTGTTCACCTCCCTGGACCCCTTCCTCTTCCTCCTCCTACCTGTCAGCTGCTGGGATCTCTCCCTCCCCGTGTGCTCTGCACTACCCTGAACCCAGTGTCCAGCCATCCTGGATGTGCTTATCACACATCCAAGAGCCATTCTGACAATGGGGTCATTGTGAGGTGTGCCAACCCCTCACCTTTGTAAACAAAAGGCACTACACACCTGTTCAACAGCAGAGTTGTATAAACGCGTAACTATCAGGATGATGTCTTCATTCCCAACTCCATTCTGATGTTGGATGGACATGCTGTGTAAATACTAGAAAGTTGTTTAGGGGTAGCACTCAAAATATAGAAGAGATATATTCTTCAAAGGTGAAAAGTTATGGTTTTAAAAGTCTATTTTTACGTAACCCATGATTGGATAATTCACCTGCTCAACCCCTATGTATCCTCAGGTCACTTCTTCCTGGTAGCTTTCTCAGATCGCCTCCCCTTCACCAGCCCTGCCTCTGGTTGGGTGCCCTCCTCTGTGTAGCTTCCAGGACACCAGATCTTGCCCATCTAACAATCATCATATGAACTGTAATTGCTCATTTGCTGCTGTACCATTCCCCCAGTGGACTGTAGGTTCTGTGAGAATGAGGACTGAGTCTTGCTCATCTTTATATCCTCAGCACCTAGCACAGAACCTAGCAAGAACTCAGTAAATGTTTGGGAGCTAAATAAAAGGTATGTCTTTGTATGGGAGAAAATTGGCTTCGATACCAAGCTAGACTTTTCCCCAATAACGGAAACCCTGCCTTATTCTGCAAAGAGTGAATGAAATGGGAAGCTATGGTCTGTCCCAAGGCAAACCCTCATAAATCAGAAATGAGTATCCCATGGGGCAATTCCATTTGTTTGTTCGTGTATTCATTCATTTATTCATTCACTCACTCATCGTAGGCATTTATTGAACACTTTTGTGTTTCCAGGCACTGGGGATCCTATAGGGAAAAAGGTAGGCAAAGCTCCTGCCCTCATGGAGCTTATCCTCTAGTGGGAGTGGGAGGGCTTGGGACAGGGAGGGTGGGCACAGAGGGAAGACAGACCACAAGCTTTTCCCTAGTTGGTAACGTAAACTACAGTGAAACATCGTTACTTAGAATGCCTTTCATTCGCCCTAGCTACTTCAGAATAGTGCAATGGTTAACTTGTCAAGCAGTGGCATCAGACAGCTTAGAAGCGAGTTCTTAATCTATGACTTACTAGTTAGTTTGGGCAAACTACATGACCTTTCCAAGCCTCGGTTTCCTCATGAGGTGATGATGGTAACATCCCATCATCACCCACCATCTTCATGGCTGGCTGAGAGCAGGACCGGTAAATGTCAGCAATGACCCTTCCTCACCAATGAAGCAGTTTGGGAGAAGGTCTCTGGACACCAATTCATATGCACTATGATATGAAATAATAATATGAAAGCATTATTTTAATTCCTCACTTTCATTGGCTCATGCCAAGCTTTGCTAGGGGGTAACTCGCTTAATTTAGCCCTCTGGGTTGTGCAATATTTGCGTTTGATCTTTGAGTCCAGGCTCAGTTCCCAGAGGCCCCTGAGCAGATAAAGATGTTGTCCATAGGCTTTAAGCAGGAACGTAGAACAGGCAGTGGTGTGAATATAGCACGAAAGACTCTGTTTGGGTTCTGGCCGTTGAAATTATAGCCCAAATGACTATCTTGGAAATCCTGGAGCTAATTTCCCTTTATTACTGAACTTGAAATTGCTAGGTTAAATAAAAGCAGATTTTAATCAACTGCATTATAAACAAAAGGCACAGATGGCAGGGAAAGATTGACTGATAACAGCAAAGTCCCCTAGAAACTCTGAAACACCCCTGGGGGTGGGGACTGCTAAAGACTATTGCTCCCTGCTTTGTTTTACTCTTGCATTTATGAATTCCAGGAACTCCTTTCCTGGAAGTAAATAGCTACCATCAACAGGATATTAGTGGGTGAATGTCCTTTGAAGCCACAGAGGAAAAAGCTGCCAATTAAGGTCTGAATAGGTTAGGGGGGGCAATTGGCTGTCCACAGGGTATGCAGCAGCCCCTCATCCTGCCAGGAAGGGACATCAGTGTTTAAATGAAGGAGGGGAACACAAGTGGGATAACAGAGGGGGCAATCAGAGAGAACGTTGAGGGCAGTTTAAATAAATCATTTACCAGGAGATTCCAAATTCGCCTCACTTCTCTTAATCCTTCTCTCATGCAAAGCACACACAGATACACACATGCCTTAGACTCAAATAAGAACTTCCACATACTCCATGTTGAGTCATGATTCCGTGTCACCCTAACACCGTGGCCACCATCCTTTGGTCTTGACTCAAGCAAGGCCAATCATATTCCTAAATCCTGACCCTAAGCTTTAAGCAGAGTGGAATGGCCTCAGGTGAACCAAGAGAGCTCTTTCCCAGGAGTTTAAAGCTACAACTAGGAAAGTAAGTCATTTGTGTGTTGGAATGCTTGAGTACTTGAAGGCATACGTCGGATATTTCAAAGTTAGGAAGGTGGACCTAGGTGAAAATGAGTCCCAGATGAAAAGACCTAAATGAATGCTAGGGCTTGGATAAATTGGATCGTGTACACTATCCAAAAATGGATGGCTCAATAAAATCAAATATTCCAAAGGGCTTGTTTCCTTTAACTCCTGAGAGAACTCCTTAGAGAAAGGATAATACACAGCAGTCCCTGGTTCTCAAAGTGTGGCCCCAGGACCCTGGAGCAGGTGCCAAGACCTTTTCAGGGGATCTACAGAGTCAAAGCTGCTTTCATAATAATACTAGAGTACTGTTTGCTTTTTTCACTCTTATTTTCTTGTGAGTATACAGTGGAGTTTTCTGGAGGCTACATGGCATGTGATATCACAACAGACTGGATGAAGAAGCAAATATGAGAATCCAGCTGTCTTCAGCCAGATATCAGAGATTTGCAAAAACTGTAGAGCAATGTGACTTCTTCTCATTACATTTATTTTTTAGTTTCTTAAAATAGTTATTTTCATCAAAATTGTATTTATGTTAACACACATGTTTATTATTACTATTCCTCAATTGATTAATAAGTATTTTTAAGTTTCTCATTTTAAACTTTTAAAATAGCAAATACTCACAGACATATCAACACAAGTCAACGCATATCAACCAAAGCCCTTCGGTGTCTGTAATAATTTTTAAGAGTGTGAAGGCGTCCTGAGACCAAACAATCTGAGAACCTCTGTGTAGAAGACTTGAAAGTGTGGCAATGCCTTTTTCCAGCATTAGAAACAATGTGTAATAAGCTCAAATATTTGTCTTTAATCACCATCAGCCAGACATGGCAAAGAAGGACATTTAAAAGGGAAATAGGAAAATACCATGGAGAAAGTTTCTTATATCAGAGGCTATGCTGCAAGCCCAGACAACACGCCCTTCACACAGGCAAAAGAGTGCCCTGGATCACAAAAGATGGGCTCGGGGAAAGCTTGTTTTCTGATGGTTCCTGGGGAATTGAAGATGACGCTGCATCAGGGCTCAGGCTAATAGCCTCTTTCTGCCTGGACGAGTCCTTTCCTGCTCAGGAGAGATGCACTGCTGAATGGGGAAGAAGAGGAGTTTCTCTTCTGCAGGCCTGGGGACATGACTTTCCTGGGAGACACAGGCTAATACCAGGCCCTACACAACAGACCCCTAATTTAACAGCCTTGGACATCACTGGTAATCAGACCTGAACCCACTCGGTGTTTAAAAAATAAGTAATAATAATAGCAATAGTTCTGTTGTAACCTTGCACATTTGCAGGGGAGCTCTCCCAGCTGTGGAGAGACACAGCACTGCGACTCCATAGGTCAAGCAGAAACCAGGTACCACATTGTATAGGGACAGGCTGAGCTCTCAGCTAATACCTTGGACCCTGGTCTGGTGCCAGCTGGATGGCACACAGAAATGGGACCCTGGTCCAGCCAGGGGCTTCTGGTTCCAGCTCGGTGTTTGGAGACTGCAAACTTCTTTGGTCCGTTGCCCTGCCCCCAGCCCTTCCAAGGTGAGCCGCTGGAGCTTCCTTATTAGAGAAATAAAACAAATGTCCGATCGATACCTCAGGAAACCCCTCAAGAGGCGTAAAACGGATCAATAGCCTAGATTTGATTAGGCTTTTTTATTTCTCATAATGGTAACAAACGATTCACTTTGATGGTTTAGAAAAATAAAATGAAGATTTTTTTCAGGCATTGTGCACACTTGCATGTGGATTAGCCAATCCAGGAAATGATTGAGGGAGCGGGGAAATGAACTTGGGGCTAGTCATTTTGTTAATGAAGTAATTAATTGCTGTATTTATGTTCCAGCTTCTTAGAAGAATTTAAGGTAACTTATAAAAATACACAACAAAGTACTTGAAACGGAGGAAATAAACAGATTACTTGTCAAATACCCTGAACTCCCAGATTTAATGAAAATTAAGGAAAAGGAAGACTGGGGGGTTTTCAATGGAGGAAGGCATTTAGTTCCAACAATCGCCAACATTTCTGTGGAATCACGAAGCGGATCCAGAAACTTTTGTGAAAATGGAAAAGAGTTAACCTACAATAAGTGAACATGTTTACACACATGACTGTCTAGATTTCTGTTGGCGTCTTAACAGTATAGTCTTGTAAAGATACCCTCATATACTTTAAACATTAATTTTAAATTCAAAGAAAAGAAAAGAAATAAATAGATGAGGCAATCAGGCCAAGGAGATAATGATGTTAGAAAATAAGAGAGAACTAGGATTAAAGGTCAGTGGATAAACCAGTTGGAGATGGAAGGCTACAGTTTCACCTTGAGCTTTCTAGCACCCAACACAAGGAAAAAAAACACAATAAGCCAAATATTTCTCGAGGTTCATTAAATAAAACCAGATCATCTTCAAGGGAGGATGTTCAGCTGTTTAATGTGAAGAATTTTTTCCCTGAATTGATTGAATGGCCTTTGTTCCTGAATGATCGGAGGTGGTTTAACAACTTAGTAAACTTAGTAAAGCATGAAAATAATTATCCAGCCAACTGGTAGTCATCAGATTTGGGTAGATGTTTTCCTTCTACTTTCTATCTGGCAATATTAGTAACACTAATCCTCTGCCTCTAAATAAAATCTGGTGAAAAGGAAATGCCTCTGAGAAAAGGAAAATAAAATATTTATTAGAACTAATATTGAGAACTTAAGAGCCATGAAAGTTAGAGTTCAAGTTCTGGCTCTGACTTGCTTGTTGTGCTATCCTAGACATGTTATGTAATCTCTCTGAGTCTTGTTTCATCTTCTATAAAATGGTAACTATAATAATACCTACCTCATAGGGTGCTATGAGGATTAAGTAATGCCTATAAAACATTTACCAGAGTGCCTTGTCTATAGTAAGCACTCAATAAACATCAGATTACGACCAAAGAACTTCTGCTATACAAACTCATCAAATGTTCACCATAACTGTTAATTATGCCATCTGTTAAGATGGAATTTATTATTACCTTATTCTGTGGACTGAGATAGAGATGTAATTTGCCTAACATACACAGAAACATTTGGTGAAGTGAAGGATTATCTATGTGATCCAAATAAATGAGCTACTCTGAAGACCCTGTGATTCCACCATTAGATATTTCTTCTTTTGCATTAATCTGTTTTTAAATGTGAATAATAAGCCATGAGTGGTAGCACATTCAGAGTTTATGGTTTTATTGGGGAAAGGAGATGTGGGATGCTCACGATAGTCCGCACATATAACTAGAATATAGTAATCTTATTGTGCTTTCGTTGTATCTTTTAAATAATTAACTTCTATCAATGACAAGGTTAATTATTATTCATTTACAGAGGTGATATCCAATTTCTTTTTTCAATAATGAGTTTTAGAGTTGGTTGAGTTGAAGAAGAAAGAAATGCAACTGGTGAATGGATATGGCAAAAATCACGGTGGCCGTGTCTAGATATCTGTGGTTTGGAAACTGCTACACTGCCGGGTAAAGTATATACTCTTGGACCTGTCTTGTGAGGCCTTCTCTGCTATGGCCACTGCTTAAGTTTCCAGTGTCTTTTCTCAACATTCCCTATACTCCAGTCACATAGAAGTACTTGCTATTTCCCTGGGTGGGGTTGGGGCACAGCTCTTTTTGTCTATATAATCTAGTTCTACTTATTGGAATGTTCTTTCCTTCCTCACCAACTCAACAAGTTGGTGAAATTCCTTCAAGCCCACTCTGCAAAACCTTTCCAGACACCACTGGTGACGGCCCCGTTCAGCCATAACCAAAATAAACAGAGCAAATTCCTCATTCATTTGTGCTGCTTGATCTAAGGACAACCTCACCAGAGTATGACGTCTTCTGGGGACCGTGCTCTGTGTGTGCTTATGACTAATGTATAGTCTCATTGTTAAGTGCAGGGTTTTATAAGTATTTATGTCATCAAGCTTGTAATTGTGTTTTTCAAGCCTTCTGTATCTTTTACAATTTGTGTACTCTTATTTATCTACTAGTATATAAAAATCTACAATTATTATGCTGAGTTTGTAAATTTCTCCTTATAGTTTGACATGTTTGATTTCTATGTTTTCATGGCATATTATTCAGTGCCTACAAGTTCACAATTGTGGCATCTTTTTGGTTGGTTGTAACCATATCCTGTGTACCTCTGTTTCCCACAGTTAGCTGGATACTGAATCAAGAACGGAATTTGATCAAAATTAGTACTCCATTAGAGGTTCAGAAAGCCTGTGGTCAAGAAAAAAGAGAGCACATCTGCTGGTGACAGAGCTCTACCCCCTTTAGAAGTTATAGGCTAGAACCCAGGGCCACCCAGCTTTCCAAGGGCCTATGGAGGTGGGGAGCCTATAAAAAAGTAATGGCTCCCTAATATGTAAAGAAAAACTACAAAACCAAAATTTATAAGTATTTATTATCTTCAATGCTAGTTAAATTTAATATTTATAAAATGTCATTATAAACTGAAAACAATCTATAGAGTAGATTTTCTTACTTTACCAGAATTCCCAAGGATAAACAATGATTTGCCAAAAACTCATAAGCAATTGTAAATTAAATGTTTTAAAAATAATAAGTAATTTGATAAGCAAAGTTATATTTTAAAATTTTAATATATTTGGGGCAAAAAGAAGTAGAAAATACATGGGACTATGAGAGTCTTAAAATGGCTCGGGTTAAGGGGATCTCAGAGACGTCTGGAAGGAAATGAATTTAAATGGAGCCCTAAAGAATGGTTAGGTTTTTAACCAAAGCAGTCAAAGAGGAAGAGGGCATTTTGCACAGAGATAATAGCGATAGCACAGAGGCCAAAATGCACACTAAGATTTAAAGGACAGAGAGGAATTTCGTTGGGGGGAGGGGATGGGGGCTGAAACCCTCAAACCCTGAAAGGCCTTGAATGCCTTGACAGGAGGTTGAAAATTCTCTATTTGAAATGCGGGGAACAAAGGACAGCTCCAGATTTGGAGATGCCTCCCAGGATCATTACTCACTAGAAACATGCTCTAAGGTTTCTCTTCCCAAAGTGAATTTGTTTTCCTCTTGGTCTGGGCCATCTGGCTTCCGACAAGGAATACAGTAGTTAGGAATAAAGAGGCCAAGAGGCCAGAATGTTCTATTGCTCCCCACTTCCCTCCCTGACAGGGCTGCCCCCCTAACGCCTGCACAACCATCCATTAACACACAATTAATCCCCTGGCTTTTTCAAAGCCTGGACCTCCCACCTTTCCCACCCCTTGGCAATTAAAGTCCTGCCAGTTAAAAGGCCAGAGAGAACAGGTGTGTTTCACACTCGGTTTCACTTTCCTGCAAGGTGCCAGATGGGTAGCCCCAAAGACCACAGACGTCTTTATTCATTTAACAGTATCCATTGGAAGCCAGCAGTATCTCGGCCTGTTGGTAACCTCAGTGGGAGCAGGAAGGGTAGGGAACCTCATTGCTCCTGCTAATTCCTCTACTTCAGGGCTTGGCTTAATGGGCGGAGCCCCACCTGGGAAGGTAGCTTCCTGAGGGCACTACTCTGCCCTAGGCATCCATCCATTCATTCAGTCATTCAGTCAGTCAACACCATCCACTGATCCAGGAGGAGCCACCACTCTGCTATTATGTGGGAGATTCAAAATGGGTAAGAGGGAATTCCCTGGTGGTCCAGTGGGTAAGACTCTGCGCTCCCAATGCAGGGGGCACGGGTTCGATCCCTGTCAGGGAACTAGATCCTGCAGGCATGCTGCAACTAAAGATCCTGCATGCTGCAACCAAGACCCCATGTGCCACAACTAAGACCCAGAGGAGCCGAAATAAGTAAACAAATAAATAAATATTCAAAACGGGTAAGAAATGGTGAGAGATTACAGCCTAGCAGAGGAAAAAGTAAGCTTATATAGTTCTTATTGTATGTCCAGTTTTGCTCTACACCCTGTACAAATATTAACTCATTTAATCCATATAACAACCTTATTAAGAAAATAGATATTACCATTATCCCTATTTCACAAATGTGAAAACAGGTATTAAAAGTTTAAGTAACTTTCCCAAGTTCACCCAACTTGCCAACAGTTCAGAGATACTAAGTGATAGAAATGAACTTTGGATCAGGGAACCTACTCCAGGATCCAAGTTCTTAACTGGATGGAGACCTGTGAGAGACATATTTAGAAATTAATTCTGTGAAGCCCAGACCTCAGGTAGCCACAAGTGTACCCTAGCCCAACCCCAAATGATCATCATTCCCCCAAAGTAAATCAATCAGGGATATCCTGGCTGTAGGGATGAATGGGGGCTGAGATCTATCCTGCCTCTGATCAAGGCTCAGCTGTATAAGCCAGGGGAGGAGAAGCCTTGTAGCAATTGTTTGTTTTTAAAGTGGTCCCTTTTCTAATTCATGCAAAGACACCGTATGTGCCACCCCTATGCTGCATGCAAACAGGCCTTAGATTGAAAGACCAGGATATGCCCAAAAGCTTCTCTTGGGAGTTGAGTTAATAAACCACCGTTGCCTAACAACTTCTCTGGCTTGAGTTGACCTCCTCCTCCAAGCCAGCTAATCCCAGCTTCATTACTGAGTTTGGGTTTCACTGTTCATCAGAAGAGCAATGCCCCAAACAAAGAGGAATGGCTAACTCTGAGGAAGGGGGCTTTGTCAGGAGTCACCGTAGGCAGACACCTGCGGAGGCAGCACCGCATCCTTAGGAAGGATAAACGAAGGCTTCTGAGTAAGGTAGGAAGGACTTACTGGGAAATGTAAAGGCGACAAGGATGTAGGGGATGACAATCAAGTCTCCCCATGATTCTTTAAAGAGGTAATCAGAAAAAAAAAGTTGTCAAAGCAGCAAAGTGTTATAGAGTAATAACAGTTCTCAACCCTCTTGGTCTGTTCAGGCTGCTGTAAAAGAATACCATAGACTGGGTGGTTTCATAAACAACAGACATTTATTTCTCACAATCTGGAGGCTGCGAAATCCAAGATCGAGGCACAGCAGATTGAGTGTCTGGGAGAGCCAGAATCATGGTTCTCTGACAGCCATCTTCTCTCTGTGTCCTCACATGGTGGAAGAGGCAAGGGAGCTCTCTGGGGCCTGTTCAATGAGAGCACTAATGCCATTCGTGAGGGTTCCACCCTCATGACCTAATTACCTCTCAAAGATCCCCACCTCCTAATACTATCACAGTGGGTATTAGGCTTCAACTTATGAATTTTCAGGGAAGGAGGGACATAAACATTCAGTTTATAGCAGACCCAAAGTCTGTTTTTAATACAAGTACCATGTAACTCTTCCTTTATTACCTTGAAATGAAATGTATGGCTAATACAACCACCCTCATACATAATTTATTTTTAAAAAATCAATGTAATATGAGGGTAATAAAAGGAGAGTAATTAATAACAAACTAACACATATTTCAGTCACAAATGCTTAGGCATGACCACACCAAGATGTAATGATGTCTGTCAGGGCTGTATCTTCACAAAGAAGCACTATGAATGCATGATCACAGACGCTGACAAATTCAGCTGAGATGTGTTGGCAACTTGTATACCATGAGGGTATTACCATTGGTGACATAATCTTTGAAAATGGTGAAATTACATGGGACTGTCCTATGCATTGCCAGTGGTCAGAAGCACAGGTGCCAGCCTGGACTTGCGATTGGTGTCTGAAGTCTTGTGGGTCTGAGCGCTTCACCTATGGGGTCTGTGCCCTCTGGGCAGTAAGTGTCAGTGAAATGCATGACACCAAGAACTAAAGAATTGTTTGGTGTGTCAGCACTGCATCAGCAGTGGTGTGAGGAGGGGTGTAGAGAGGAAATAGTGGTTTATTTAAACATGAGAATACAGGCATACCTCATTTTATTGCACTTCTTTTTATTGTACTTCATAAATAGTACATTTTTTACAAATTGAAGGTTTGTGGCAGTCCCTGGTTGATCAAGTCTGTTGGCACCATTTTTCCAATAGCGTTATCTTTTAAAGTATGTACTTGGGTTTTTTTAATTAATTAATTAATTAATTAATTCTTTTGGCCACACCACGCAGCTTGTGGGATCTTAGTTCCCCAGCCAAGGATCCAACCCATGCCCCCTGCAGTAGAAACGTGGAGTCCTAACTACTGGACCGCCAGGGAATTCCTGTACTTGTTTTATTAGACACAATGATATTGCACTCTCATTGGACTACAGTACAGTATAAATATAATTTTTATAGGCACTGGGAAACCAAAAAACTCATGTGACACTTTACTGTGATATTCGCTTTATTGCAGTGATCTAGAACTGAGCACACAATACCTCAGAGGTTTGCTGTAATAAATTACAGTAAAAAATAAAGAATAAAAAAGCACAAGATAATTAGACAAAGATATGTTTAATTTGTACTTGCTGTTAAACTGCATGGAGGAAATAGAGATCCTAGTTTCCAGTGGCCAAGGTTCCTCAACTCTCCCACCATGTCGCAAGGAACGAGATTTCTAGTACTTTGTCACATGTGCAACACTCACAAGATAACACACACAGATATACTCATGTAGCTTTTATACACTGAGGGCTTCCACAGTTCTGTGTCAAGAGGAATTAAAAGCCTCTGGGCTACAGAGTTGTGACCTAGCTTCCCTGGGGTGACAGGAAAGCAGAAACACAACTGGTTCAGAAGGAAGAAAAATATTCTGTCTCCCTTGCACCTTGGGAGGCTTGGGACAGAAGATGGTGAGGGAAGAATGTGGGTTCGTAGTAGAAGAAAAGTTCCAGCCCCCCTAAGAGGCCTTTCCAGGTGTCTTCTCCACTCCCAGGTAGAACTGACCACTCCTCTTTTTGCCACACATTATGCAGAGCAGTGTCCCGATGCTCTGTTACACTTCTTTTTTCATATGTCTGGATCTTCATACCAAGTTATGAGGCATTTGGAGGCAGAGGCTCTGTTTTTGTTTTTTTCTTTATTTTAACCCCAGAATTTTGATGAGAACCTGGAAGGAGGAGAGTAGGTATCCAACAGAATTTTATTGAATGAATAGAAGGAAGGAAGGAATGGAGAGAGGGAAGGAGAGAGCCAGATCAGACACTTCTCTGTAGCCTGTCTGTCTCAACCTCCCTAGGTTTTCCAACACACAAAAAAAGAGGTTTACCAGCAGCAGCAGTCTGACTAATGAGCTCAGAGGCAAGAAGTAAGAAAGAATGATGGACAGATGACAGATGACAGATGATAGATAGATAGATAGATAGATAGATAGATAGACAGATAGAAAGATAGATGATATGGTCCATTCAGTTGCTATTGTTAGAGATGCTCTCAGCAGTGAATAAGTCTCTCATTCTGCAATTAGAAGTAAAAGGGTTTAAAATGCAAATTCCTGGATAAAATACACAGGGACGGGCTTCCCTGGTGGCGCAGTGGTTGAGAGTCCGCCTGCCGATGCAGGGGACACGGGTTCGTGCCCCGGTCCGGGAAGATCCCACGTGCCGCGGAGCAGCTGGGCCCGTGAGCCGTGGCCGCTGAGCCTGCGTGTCCGGAGCCTGTGCTCCGCGACGGGAGAGGCCACAACAGTGAGAGGCCCGCGTACAGCAAAAAAAAAATTGCACATGGACATGACAGAGTTTTAAGCAAAGTGTAAAGGATGATATTGGATTTTGAAAGAACATGGGACAGTCTGTTGGTGGGAGAGGATGCTTCTGAAGAGGCAGTGATCTCAAAAAGGGACCCAGGCCCCCAGGGCCAAACTCTGCAAAGTCCACCCTCCTCTGTGCCCACAGGTGCTGGCTGCCAGCCCGGCTGGTTGTGCTATGCCACCCTGAGGGCCCCTTTCTATGCCTACCTCTGCAGGCTGCTGCTCCCAGCAGAAAATAAACTGTTCATGAGGCATTTTAAAGCAATTACTTAAAAAGACAGCAACACGTGACCCTGGGAAGGCTGCATAAGCCCCAGCATGTAGGAATCTTGAGATAAGCTTTCCATTTTCCTGAGCACTGCTCAAGCGCTGCCTAGAAGATTGTGTTTGAGCCCTGTAATTAAAGAGGGAAGAGGAAGACTGGAAGAGGTTCCGAGAAGAATTGTGAGGATATTAAAGGGTAGGAAACAATAAAGCTTACAGGAAAAAAAAGAAGTTGAAAGAACTGGGATTATTTAGACTGAAGGACAGAGGGTCAAGGAGCAGAATAACAACGATCCTCAAACACACTCATTCTGGTGTCTGAGAACAGGGCTAATTCCTCCCTGATAAAATAACCATTTGGGGCCCAGCTGCTCTCTCTGTACGGACTTGTTAGCAAAGAAGACAGAACTCAACAAAAGAAAGAGTTGAGTGGTCAGGCGGTCACATGATGCCTGACTGGCCTGGATCTTGGTCATGTGCCCTTGGCAGGGCCTAGGGACCCAGGGTGAGCATGAAGCCTGGGAGGAGGTGCAGTTCTTTGTGGACAGTATAAAAGCCCAACAGCATTAGTAAAAACCTTACTGTGGGACTTCCCTGGTGGCGCAGTGGTTAAGAATCCGCCTGCCAGTGCAGGGGACACGGGTTCAAGCCCTCATCTGGGAAGATCCCGCATGCTGCGGAGCCATTAAGCCCGTGTGCCACAATTACTGAGCTTGCGCTCTAGAGCCTGCGAGTCACAACTACTGAAGCCCGTGTGCCACACCTACTGAAGCCCGCGCTCCTAGAGCCCGTGCTCTGCAACAAGAGAAGCCACCGCAATGAGAAGCCCGTGCACCGCAACGAAGAGTAGCCCCCGCTCACCGCAACTAGAGAAAGCCCATGTGCAGCAGTGATGACCCAACGCAGCCAAGAATAAATACATAAATAAATACATAAATAAATAAAAACCTCAGTGTGAGCTTAAGAAATAATCCGCCCCCAACCAGGTTTATTTATCCGTTAAAAAAGTTTATTTTCCCACTGTAAAAATAATATACACTGTTAAAGGAAACCACTTGCTTCCTAAATAAAAGCAAGTCCAGATCTTCAGAGTTGTCAATTGAAGGAGAACTCTGTGTGTGTGTGTGTGTGTGTGTGTGTGTGTGTGTGTGTGTGACAGAGAGACAGAGAGAGAAGTGGAGGTGTAAGTGCTGTAGGGGGGTGGAGGGTAGCTAGGATATTAAAATGACGCTTTCCTAAGGTCTTGGGACCTTATCATCTGGAAACTTGATTTACACACAATCCATGTTTACAAAGTCATGGTTTCCTGGTCTTCAACCTGGGACCCCTGCAGAGATGCCCTCCTGTGTGTATCCTGCTCCAGCTATCGGGAGTGAGGAAGTTGCCAGTCCCTGTAATAACATCAAGCCTCCATCCTACCGATGGCGTTAAATAGAGATTCTCAGGATGGGAGTCGGCCATCTATCCCTTCCCAGATCTCTTTCCCAATTCTCCCACCATTTCCAACCTTAGAGAACCAGGAATCAACTCTATTAAAGAAGCAGACAAATATCAAAATTACTGAGGAATAAAAGTGGGGAAACCTTCCCTGGCCCACAATACACAGACATTCATAATAGCATGTGTGTATATGATTTTGCAATTTTTTCACCTATTTTAATTAAGTTATTCTAATTGCAATGGTTTGTACAGTACAGAATCCATTTTTATAAATATGTATGTATATGCATACTTACGTTAAAAAGACTGGGAGGAATTAAAGCAATATACAACTATGGTTATCTCTAGATGTGGAATTATAACTTATTTTATTCGTGACGTTGTCATTATTTGTATCCTCCAAATGAATGAATGTATTTCACTTTCATAAAAAGAAGAAAGACATTATTGCACAACTATAACATAACCCTTTCCTGTATCATTATGAACTCTGTGACCACACCATTTCCAGTGGCTTTTTGGTCAAGGGGGTGTTCAATATTTCACTTAATCATTCCTCCCCCCACTGCTGCAGTTAGACTGTTTCAAATAAAAGGACATATTCTCAGTAGGATCATTTGCATCAGGTAGATTCCCAAAGGTGAAGTTACCAAATTAAATGGTTTGAATACTGTTAAATATACCCACTTTCTCTAATGACAAACAGGCTCTGCTTCTGATTCCCACTTTTTAAGCTCATATATATTTTTTTATCTTCTGCTGGATTTGGGGCTCGCGTGCTCTTGTTGTCCCTGCCTTCCTGTGCTATTGAGCCTTGTAGTCCTTCTGTCTTCATTTCTCTCCCCAGTTCCCTTGCAGATACCTTGAGGCACCCAGTGTTATGGTTTTTCCGTGGGCATGCTTCCTTCCAGCTCCTGCCAAGGAGATGACACTATTATTAGCTCCCAAACTTCCATTTCCATCTTCTTGAAATTTAGGACACAAGGAAGAAGTAATAAGCGTGCTAAAGTGTCAGGACCGTGGCATCTGCCCTGAGGGGTTGTCACAAACAATAAATGCCTACTCTGCTAACACCATGAATAGCCTCAAAAAAATGAATAAACCTAGGGTCATTTACACACTTTTGATGATACTTCTTTGATGCCTTGAATACAGTATATTGTTTCCCATGCCTATCTAGATAGGCAGCCATGAAAGACGGTGGGTTATTTTTAAGTTTCTGCATTGCATGTGATTTACAGACTTACAGACGTAAACACTCTACTTCCTGCGTTCACGTGTTGCCTGAAAAGATCAGCCAAACTGCTCCAATGTGAATGTAAGCATCAGGACCCTAACAAATAGATTTCCCACTGCTGAACATTCGTGATCTGGGCCAGGGGGTCCCTGACTTTTTCAGAGTTGTGTTATTGCTCGTTTTATGTAATAACACCCGTTCTTTGCATTCTCCGTCTCCATCTCACAGCCTATCGTACCTTTATTACTTTGGTCACATTCATAGAATCTCAGAGCTATTAAAGACTTTTTAAAAATTGAGATGAAATTCGTATGACATGAACGAACAATTCACTGACATGTAGGGCGTTCGCAACACGCAATGCATATTGTGATGCAATCACCACCCCATCTAGCTCCAAACTTTTTTTTTTGTTTTTTCTTTGCGGTACGCGGGCCTCTCACTGTTGTGGCCTCTCCCGCTGCGGAGCACAGGCTCCGGACGCACAGGTTCAGCGGCCATGGCTCACGGGTCCAGCCGCTCCGCGGCATGTGGGATCTTTCCGGACCGGGGCACGAACCCGTGTCCCCTGCATCGGCAGGCGGACTCTCAACCACTGCGCCACCAGGGAAGCCCTCCAAACATTTTTATCACCCCAAAGGAAACCCTATACTTACTAAGCTGTTATTCCACCTTATTTCCTTCCCCAAGCTCCTGGCACTTACCAATCTGCTTTCTGTCTTTACGGATTTGACTCTTTTGGATAATTCATATAAATGAAATTATACAATATGTGACCTTTGTCATGCTTTTTTCACTTAACAAAATATTTTTGAGGTTCATCCATGTATCAGTACTTCATTCCTTTTCATGGTTGAATACATCCATGTATCAGTACTTCATTCCTTTTCATGATTGAATAATATTCCATTGTATCCATATACCACAATTTGTTTGTCCATTGTATACATGTACCCTTATTTGCTGTTAAGGGATGAATATCCTTTAGTAGATATTGGGTTGCTTCCACCTTCTGACTGCTGTGATTAATGCTGCTATGAACATGTGTGTACACATAGTCAAGTACCTGTTTTTAATTCTTTGGGCTATATACCTAGGAGTAGAATTGCTGGGTCATATGATTCTCTGTTTAACTTTTTGAGGAACAGCCAAACCGTTTTCCATAGGAGCAGAACCACTTTACATTCCCACCAAATGTACAAGAGTTCCAATTCCTCCACATTCTCACCGACATTTGCTTCCTTTTTCAAATTTTTATTATTATGGCCATCCTAGTAGATGTGAAGTGGTATCTCATTGTGGGTTTTTGGGGGGTTTTTGTGTTTTTTTTTTTTTTTTGGCTGTGTTCAGTCTTCATTGCTGCACGCGGGCTTTCTCTAGTTGCAGAGAGCGGGGGCTACTCTTTGCTGTGTGCAGGCTTCTCATTGCGGTGGCTTCTCTTGTTGCGAGCACAGGCTCTAGACACACGGGCTTCAGTAGTTGAGGAGCGCGGGCTCAGTAGTTGCGACTCGCGGGGTCTAGAGAGCAGGCTCAGTAGTTGTGGTACAAGGGCTTAGTTGCTCCGTGACATGTGGAATCTTCCTGGACCAGGGCTCAAACCCGTGTCCCCTGCATTGGCAGGCGGATTCTTAACCACTGCGCCACCAGGAAAGTCCCTCTCATTGTGGTTTCTTTTTTTTTTTTTTAAACATCTTTATTGGAGTATAATTGCTTTACAATGGTGTGTTAGTTTCTGCTTTATAACAAAGTGAATCACTTATACATATACATATGTTCCCATATCTCTTCCCTCTTGCATCTCCCTCCCTCCCACCCTCCCTATCCCACCCCTCTAGGTGGTCACAAAGCACCGAGCTGATCTCCCTGTGCTATGCGGCTGCTTCCCACTAGCTATCTATTTTACGTTTGGTAGTGTATATATGCCCATGCCACTGTCTCACTTTGCCACAGCTTACCCTTCCCCCTCCCCATATCCTCAAGTCCATGCTCTAGTAGGTCTGTATCTTTATTCCCATCTTGCCCCTAGGTACTTCATGACCTTTTTTTTTCTTAGATTCCATATATATGTGTTAGCATACGGTATTTGTTTTTCTCTTTCTGACTTACTTCACTCTGTATGACAGACTCTAGGTCCATCCACCTCACTACAAATAACTCAATTTCGTTTCTTTTTATGGCTGAGTAATATTCCATTGTATATATGTGCCACATCTTCTTTATCCATTCATCTGTTGATGGACACTTAGGTTGCTTCCATGTCCTGGCTATTGTAAATAGAGCCGCAATGAACATTGTGGTACATGACTCTTTTTGAATTCTGGTTTTCGCAGTGTATATGCCTAGTAGTGGGATTGCTGGGTCGTATGGTAGTTCTATTTTTAGTTTTTTAAGGAACCTCCATACTGTTCTCCATAGTGACTGTATCAATTTACATTCCCACCAACAGTGTAAGAGTGTTCCCTTTTCTCCACACCCTCTCCAGCATTTATTGTTTCTAGATTTTTTGGTGATGGCCATTCTGACTGGTGTGAGATGATATCTCATTGTGGTTTTGACTTGCATTTCCTTAATGACTAATCACATTGAGGATCTTTTCATGTGCTTATTGGCCAATTGTATATCTTCTTTGAAGTACTGGCCATCCAAGTCCTTTGTCCATTTTTGATTTGGATTATTTATTTGTTGTTGAGTTCTCAGAGGATCTCAGTGGGACTCAGGTCCAGCTGCCTACAGTAGTGTCCAGCTCAATAACATCTTTGTGTTGTCTTCCCTCTCCCTGGGACACCATTTCCAGTCCCCTACTCTTATTTACTGGGATCATTTCCCAAAATAAATTTTCTTCATGAAAGCCCTTGTCTACTTTCTGGAGGAAATCCAGGCTAGGTCATGCCTCAGGATAGGCACTGTTATTATCCCCATTTTACAGATGAGGAAACAAAGGTTCAGATAGTTTAGAAAACTTCTCTTTGGTGCATAGCTGGTAAATGGCAAAGCAAAGAATTATGCCTCTCTGATTTCAGATTACTGTTACACTCTCCCCTCTCCAATTCTGATTGGTATTTATGTCCTTCTCATTGTCCCACTATCTCAGGAGCCAAGTCTCTACAAACTCATCCCAAGTCCAGAGATGTCTCTTTGTGTCCAGCTCCACCCACCTCTTCTACCTTCTGCGGGATGTATTTCCCAACTTCAGAAGGACCAAATCCAAATGTCTCTTCATGTTGCCTGGTAACATTACTAATGGCTAACATTTATCAAGCTCTGCCTAGGTACAAAGCTCTGTTCCAAGTCTATTACATGTAGCAGCTCACTTAATTCTCACCACAACCCTATGAAGTAGGCACTGCTATTATTCCACCTTACCAGTGAGGAAACTGAGGCACATGGAAGGCAAGTAACTTGCCAAAGACACACCCTTTTAAGAAAGGGATCCAGTCTTATCAGGCTGGCAGTATGACTAGAGCCTGTGCTCTTAGCTATTGCCTTCAGGAGAATGCAGATGTTTGAAGCTGGCTGACTAAAGTAAATAGTGGGTATCGTGGCAAACTGGGGAGCACATGCTACTAGGAGGGGAGTGGGGATGAGGAAGCAATAAGCTACTCTGCTGCAGTTGATGGTTGCCCTGAGGTAATTCCAGTCTTCTGATTTTTTTACGGAATCCAAAAATTCAGATTTTTAGATAAAATCTTCTAATTTGTTTAAGACTATTGACTTATTCATATTTAAATTACTCTGTTCGGGGATTTCCCTGATGGCGCAGTGGTTGGGAATCTGCCTGCCAGTGCAGGGGACACGGGTTTGAGCCCTGGTCCGGGAAGATCCCACATGCGGCGGAGCAACTAAGTCTGTGTGCCACAACTACTGAAGCCCGCGCGCCTAGAGCCCATACTCCACAACAAAAGAAGCCACCGCAATGAGAAACCCACGCATCGCAGCGAGGAGTGGCCCCCACCTCGCTGCAACTGGAGAAGACCTGCGCGCAACAACAAAGACACAACGCAGACAAAAAATAATTAATTAATTAATTTTAAAAATACTGTTTTAAAAAATTAATTAATTAATTAAGTTAATTACCCTGTTCAAGCTAAACCAAATAGGTATATTAATCAGAGTTAGCCTTCTAGGTCCCAGTTTGCAAACTCTGCTTAGCTATTTGAAATTTGACACTTTGAGTTCGTCTTTCCACAAAATGTAGTATCATCGTCACAGAGGACTGGCAATGGAGTCCCTAACTTCTGGAAAAGAAAAGATTAATCAGGAAGAGTGATCTAGTGGGATCACTTTAATTGTCATAAACCACCTGGAACAACTGCTTCTATTATAAGCAACCAACTGGATATTGCATTTTGATGGAATATTTGGTCACAGAGACTGATGCTGGCTTATGCACCTCTAAGTTTTTAGTAATGGAACAAAGATCAAGTATTCTATACTAGTTATAAATCTAGTCTTTATATTGTATATTTTATAATACAATATTTTATTCTGATTGAAAAAGGCAATATAGAAAATGTGAAAAATACGAAAAACGGTTAAGAATATAATAATCATTCATAATCCTGCTCAGAGAAAATATCAACATTTATGTATGTTGCCTTCCAGTCTTTTTTTTTCTAGAAATAGAAAAATTCTTATACATAGGTCTTAAAGGAATTTGAGGCTCTTAAAGAATTTGAATATAGTATGATATAGACTCAAACTGAAGAAGTTCAATTCTGCCTGGTTCAAAGCCACTTAAAGTGATTTTCATGTTTTCACATTATCGTAGTATAAGCATTTTCAGATTGCTTGAAGTGGCATATTTTTTCCTGTCTTCTTCCTTGCTTTTCAGTTTTCTAACATTGCTTTTTTAGCATTAAATTAACTTTTCATACATATTTTTAAGTTATAATAAATTTTGTGAGCTTCTTTCGAGGATTTCTTGACAACCATAAGTTATACTTGTGCTTATGCAAAATAAAAGTAATTCAGAAAGAGTCCAGGACTGGGAATCCCATCCATGGGCTATAATAAAAGTGTTTGAGACACGGTGGGAAGGGGAGGGGGGTGGGATGAATTGGGAGATTGGGATTGACATAAATACACTACCACGTGTAAAACAGACAGCTAGTGGGAACCTGCTGTATAGCGCAGGGAACTCAGCTTCGTGCTCTGCGGTGACCTAGATGGGTGGGACTGGGGGGGGGGCGCGTTGGGAGAGAGGCCCAAGATGGAGGAGATATATGTATACGTATAGCTGATTCACTTCATTGTACGACAGAAACTAACACAACATTGTAAAGCAACTATACCCCAATTTTTTTTAAGGTAAAAAAAAATTTTTTTTTAAGTGTTTGATTGAAGATTTCTTCCAGTGTGTAAAAGCACTGGAAGAAAGTACAGCACTTTATGAAGCTATATTCATCCTCTCCAGCCACCTGGATATCACAAGTATTGATGAGGTAATAACTAATCTACTAAATAAGAAGCTTTGCATTTAAGCTTTGCATTAAATGCTGGTCTTGTTGCCCCAATCCATTTCCTTCTTTCTCCTTCCTAACAGACTTTTGGGAATTCCCTGGTGGTCCAGTGGTTAGGATTTTGAGTTTCCACTGAAGGGGGCACCGGTTCGATCCCTGGTCCAGGAAGATCCCACAAGCCCTTGTGGCACAGCCAAAAAAAAAAAAAAAAAGACCCTAATTTTTGATCAGACACCCACCTGATCAAATAATCCTATTTATTCTAAGTCAATCTTCTGTTGACTACTATTGATCTAGGGATAGGTGTGAGACCTACAGTGGCCCAATCAGATGGAAAGGAAGATTTTATTCCAGGGCTCTCTCTCCTGCTGTACCCAAACAAGGGAACAAGAAGGCCACTAGCAATGAAATTGCAACCAAGAGTTAAATCGCCTTAGGCTAAAGCTGAAGCGGAAGACAGCAGCGGAAACAGGTACAGAGTCTACGTCCTTGGGATTACATGGAGCTTCAGGGCTTACGGCATCTGAGGTCTGTCCAACTGTGGACTCCCAGTTCTGCAAGATGACACCTTTCCTTTTTGTTTTCGTCAATTTTGCATCAGTATTTTTCTGTTACTCGCAGCCAAAAGCATCCTAACTGGTACAAGCTCTATAAAGCTCAGTTTGTTTCCAAGCTTCAAGATGCTTGGTTCTATTGGTTCTATATTACCCAGAATTTAGATGAACCCAAACTGTTCTATATTTTTTCTATTGGTATAAAAAAGCAAATCATGATAGAGGGCATACTAAGAACTTAGTTTTAAGAAATTCACCACCAACAGGGTGAATTTTACAGCAGGGTAAACTATAGCTCAATAAACCTGACTTTAAAAAACAAAATAGGGCTTCCCTGGTGGTGCAGTGGTTGAGAGTCCACCTGCCAATGCAGGGGACACGGGTTCATGCCCCGGTCCGGGAGGATCACACATGCCGCGGAGCGGCTGGGCCCGTGAGCCATGGCCGCTGAGCCTGCTCATCCGGAGCCTGTGCTCCGCAACGGGAAAGGCCACAACAGTGAGAGGCCCGCGTACCGCAAAAAAAAAAAAAAATGTTTTAAAATATCACCACCAACAAAGATTTCTACCAGTTACGTGTATGTTTAACTACTCAATAATGGCGTCATGCTCTTTATCTTTCAGTTCTGCCATCCTTGGTATGCTTGATTCAGCCTCTGGGGTTGGGACAAGACCTATACTCCCCAAAGCAAGGGAAATTGAGCAAACGAAAGCCTCTACTAGCTAGGGTGATTGGGGAGGGAAGGAATGACTTTCATGTAGGCAATGGAGGGTGTTTACTACAATCTTGAGTTTATTGTACATTCACTCCAATAAATCTTCTAT
The DNA here is from genome assembly GCF_005190385.1 of Monodon monoceros. Classification (NCBI taxonomy): domain Eukaryota; kingdom Metazoa; phylum Chordata; class Mammalia; order Artiodactyla; family Monodontidae; genus Monodon; species Monodon monoceros. The sequence continues at coordinate 63,372,164 of NW_021703777.1, read as the reverse complement.
GCCTACATCTTCAATAACATTGAATATAATTATGTTATGACTGTTACTGCCATCAAGCAAAAATTTCAAAACACATATTAGAAATTAAGGAAGTCATGCACTTAAAAGAGGAAGGGTGTAAAATCATGGAATCCCAGAAAATCATATGGACTTTTTTGTTACATATCGAAGAGCTGACACATACCAAGCTTAGAGTCATCTAAAATCCTGAGGTTTTTTTCAGTGAAGCTTATTATTAATTCATGACTCTTTTCAAATCTTTGTTTAACCATTTCGAAGCTCCTAATGTCTCTTAATGAGATGAATTAGTTAATTAATTAATTAGCATTTGTGACTCCTTAAATTACCCAGAGCACAGACAAAATGTTATTTATTTAGATTAGTTTATATAAACTAAGAATAAACCTGCAAGGAACATGGCCAAACCTCAAAAACATGATGCTGAGTGAAGGAAGTCTGACACAAGAGAGTATGTTCTGTATGAATCCAATCTTTGACGTTCAAGGACAGACAAAATTAATTTATGATGATGGCAATCAGAACAGTAGTGAGGCAGGAGAGACTGCGGAGGGACAAAGAAGTTTTCTGTAAAGATGGAAATATTTTGTGTTTTATCTTGGGTGGTGGTTAATGGTTGTATATAATCACTGAAAGTCATCAAACTGAACATTAAGATCTCTGCATTTTAATTGATATTAATAATATTTCAATAAAAGCATTAAAAATAAAAAATGTGCAGACTCAGGAACTACCTGAACAGCCATCAAGAGATGACACAAATCATGGCACATATATACACTGAAATAATACTCAGCTTTAAAAAGAATGAGGCAGATCCATTAGCACTGAAATAGGATGATCTCCAAGGTAAGTCTTTAAGTTAAAAAAAAAGTAAGATCTGGACTGTTATGTAGAATCTATGGTCATTTTTGTATGTTTGTACATGTGTAGAAATAACTCTGGAGGGACACATGCGGCACCAGGAGCAGTGGTTGTCTCTAGGGAGAGAAGCAGTAGGAGGAAGGTGAGTATTGGGAGTGAAAGAGGGTATGGAGAGACCGAGTTTTCACTGTACGTATATTCTTGGATGGAAAAAACAACATTAATGTATTATTTGGGGGTACAGTTTGGTTATAATTACATGGGCTTAAATTACTGGCACAGAGCATTGTTGGCTGTTACAATAACCCTTAAATAGTGGCAGCCAGATGTAAGACAGATAGGCTGGCATTTTCTGTTGGGTTGTGTTTGTGTCAGCCCTGCCACGGAAATTTTTTTTTTTTTTTTTTTTTTTTTTTTGCGGTACGCGGGCCTCTCACTGTTGTGGCCTCTCCCGTTGCGGAGCACAGGCTCCGGACGCGCAGGCTCAGCGGCCATGGCTCACGGGCCCAGCTGCTCCGCGGCACAAACCCACGTCCCCTGCATCAGCAGGCGGACTCTCAACCACTGCGCCACCAGGGAAGCCCTTTTTTTTTTAAACATCTTTATTGGAGTATAACTGCTTTGCAATGGTGTGTTAGTTTCTGCTGTATAACAAAGTGAATTAGCTATACATATACATATATCCCCACATCTCCTCTCTCTTGCTTCTCCCTCCCACCCTCCCTATCCCACCCTTCTAGGTGGTCACAAAGCACCGAGCTGATCTCCCTGTGCCATGAAGCTGCTTTGCCATGGAACTGTTGATTGCTACTAAGTCCAGAGCTGAAGGAATCTTTTCTTCGCCATTTGCCGGCTGGTGTAAATATCATTTCAGGTAAAAGTTACTGGCCTCCTGGTGATCCCTCCTGGGGTCATTTTCTGGGGTGAAGAGCTGACCTTGATTGTTGCTTCTGGATCAGGGTATGTGTTCATAAGGACTCACTTCATTGTATATTTTTGAACTATTAAAATATGTTACCATGTGCATCTATATTGCCAACTTAAATAAATTAAATCGAAAAGAGTAAAGATACAGAGCAAGAGTTAAAAACAGGCCAAAACCACTTGCAGTAATTAAGATGATCTACATATGCACGATCCCATGATGAACCATAATGCAAAAGAGTGTGAAAAAAGAATGAATATATATGTATAACTGCATCACTTTGCTGTACAGCAGAAATTAACACAACATTGTCAAACAATCATACTTCAATTAAAAAAAAAAAAGATGATCCAGACACTAACATGGAGTGAATCTTATCCACTGGGCCTGCCAATCAGCCTTCCTGGGGACTGATACACCACTACCTAACTGCACCTCTCAAGTGGCACACATTGTATCATCCTTGAGATCTTGATTCTCAAGTGGCACACATTGTATCATCCTTGAGATCTTGATTCACTTTCTCTAAGCATAAGGTTTATCTTCATGGCTAGACTGTAAGTAACCTTCAGAGTAGGTACCTCGTCTTATACTTTGGAGGGGAGTGGGGGAGAACCTACCCATCCCTCACAAACAGCTGGCAGCTAGAGAAATATTGAATCATTAAAGTAAGTAATAAGTGTGAAGGCTCTGTTTATCTCAACACCTAAAGTCATTGCTAATTATCATGTGAGACTGTAATGACCCCAAAGAGGTTCTAACCAGCTATTTTTTGATTTTTGCTTTTATATTTCAATATTATATTGATGCGACTCACTTAAAAAAATATATTGTCCCCAAAATTTGTAAGTAAAATATGTGTAACTCAAATCCTATTTTAAAGTGTTCTGGGAGCTTATTATTTAAAATGGTTTACCTTGCTGGAGTTTTAAAAATAGATATAATACTCCCATCAGTAACATTGTAATATTTTTGTGAGATGAATAATCACAGTATAATTAATCTATTCCCTAAATTTAAAAGTCTAGGTCATATATTTCCTATGGCAAGCCTCCACTGTGCTTGGATTAACACCAAAATGACTTTTTTCCTGGGTCATAAAAGTAAACCCTAAATTACTCTCCCTTTTTATTTTTATTGTTGAATGAGGGTGAACGCAGTTATTAAAGGGGAAAGGAGACAGGATAATAAAAGACAAAGGCATGACCTAGAATATTGGAAAAACAGAGACCCAGAAGCTTTGGATGACAATGAGGGGAAGAGAAAGATTGTCCCTGGGAGAAAAGAGGTCACTTACCCAGGAAGCAGTGTATGCAGGTGGCCTGGGTGGGGAGGACTGCAGCAGGGGGGCAAGGAGAGATCTGCAATGAACAAGCTCCTGAATCTAGAGGTTGAAATAAGCGGGAACCGGTGAGAAGTTTGAGAGTCGCGCTAGGTCAGGGCTGAGCTAATTGTTTGTTTCTGAATATTGAAAGGCAATCTTGAGCTTGAGGTTTTCTCAAATAGGGCACATCTTTATGTAGAAAACCACAGTGGTCTCATGGAGGTGGAGAGCCCCAGTACAGTCTCTGCCCAGAACAAATATAACACTGCTGTGAAGTTCGCCACCTAGGAGTCGGCTCTTTGGTGACTTTGTTTTTGTTTGGTTTTTTTTTAAGAAGACGTTGGGGGTAGGAGTTTATTAATTTATTTATTTATCTTTGCTGTGTTGGGTCTTCGCCTCTATGTGAGGGTCCTCCCCAGCCGCGGCAAGCGGGGGCCGCTCTTCATCACGGTGCGCGGGCCTCTCACTGTTGTGGCCTCTCTTGCTGCGGAGCACAGGCTCCAGATGCGCAGGCTTCATTAGTTGTGGCTCACAGGCCCAGCCGCTCCGCGGCATGTGGGATCCTCCCAGACCAGGGCTCGAACCCGTGTCCCCTGCATTAGCAGGCAGACTCTCAACCACTGCGCCACCAGGGAAGCCCTGTTTTGTTTTTAAAGGCAGGTTTCTGCTTGTTTCCTGTTTGTTTACTGCTCGTGTGCCTTGGAGAACTGTTCTGAAGCACAGGGACAAACCATTTTCTGGACCCCTGTGACTGCTCCTAAGGAGATAGCTTCCCCAAGATGGGACCCATCTCCCCCTCACAAAGCCAGCCGCCCCCCTCCATCTTGCTCTGTGGTACTGATACAGGGTCAGGGGACAGGGAGAGGCAGGGTCACTACTACTTATTTACTTTGTTCATTGTCTTTCCTCACTGGACCGTCTGCCCCATGTGGGCAGGATTGCTCTCTGTCTCGTACACCGCTGCACGTTCCCCAGTACCTAACGCAGTGTCTGGTTCAGAGTGCTCACTCTAAATATTTGTTGAAGAAACGAATGAATTGGTTGCAGGCCTACCTTCTTGCGCTCAGGTAGGAATGGCAGGTTTCAGGGAATGAGAAGAGGGAGAGTATCAAGTACAGGCTGGGTTCTTTACATAAGATATCTATCTCAATGTTGGGAGTTGGCTTCTAAGCCAATTTCGTCATTCAACAGTCACAGTTCTTCTGGTAAGAATTAGCTGCCTCTGGCCATTGAGGTGGGTAAAAGTCATCAATTCCCTCTTCTCCAACCTCCCCCAGTAAGGTGGTATGTTTCAATGAAAGCGTGTCCTAGACCAGCCTTTTGTTAAAGTATAAACATTGATTGGCAGGCAGGCACAGAAACAGCCGTACGCCCTGGTCTTGTTAGTGCAGAGAAGCCCTATTCCCCATCCGCAGCCTTCTGACTGCACCTTGCGTGGGAAGCTCACTTGTATCCTGTCCATAGGATTCTGACTGGTGGATTAGCCAACCTTCCAAATGCATCTCAGGACAGAGCCCTCTGTTAACAGAGAGGCGGATGCAAGAGCAAACAGCTCAGGATGGAGATGCAGCTCTGAAAGTACGAGGATACTTACTCTTCCTTCAGGTAAGGGCAGTGGGGCTTGCTAAAACTCTCTAGCCAAACTCATATCTTAAACAACACTCATGTCACCAATGGAAAAAAATGTGGTACATCCGTATACCAGTTCATGAACCTTCTGGTGTGTATTTTCTTAATGATACTTGAAATTCTTAAACTGCCACCTCTGCGGTGGGGACTCCTAATTAGATGAATTCATTAGATTAATTTAAATGCTAAATCACCACCCCCTTTTCCCTTGCTTCCTCCCCCTGTGCACACACATTTGCAGGGAAGATTAATTTACAGGTACACATAGGTTTAGCCCGAGGTACTGCAGGTTACCACATAGACCATGCAATTCCCGAAAATTTCCTGGAGTGAAAGTAAGAAGAGCAAATGCTTATAAAGTGCTTATTACACGCTCAGGATCTGTACATATCTGACCTTCACAACAATTCCACTATGATTACCCTGATTTTACAGATAAGGAAGCTGAGGCCCAGAGAAGAAGGAACACCTCCCAGCTCACGCTGCTGAGATGCGATCAGGGCCAAGGTCAAACTCACTGTGGAGTTTCAGAGCCCATGCTCTTAACCGCTCTATCCTGCGGCATCTCCTTCTGATAATAAGAATTATTGGAATATTACCGGTGTTCAGAGTCCCCAACGTTTCTTTCTCCCTTTTATGCTGTGAAAGAAAAAGTGTTAGCTGACAACCGTTGTAGAAGTTTCAGGCACGGAGCTACAGTTTGAGCAAATTCATGCATGGGCGCCGACTCTGGAGTGTAAAACTATCCTATAGATCACGTTCTTTTTCATCCCAAATGAAAGTTTGATTTCTGAGCCTCCAAAGAAGAAATAATATTCAGGCAATTCCTTTACTATATTTTAAAATTAAGAATATTGATGAAAACCTCAGCTAAATTTAATACCTAAAATGTTAATATTTGGTATATTTGGAAAGTAACAACTCTGAGGCAGCTTTTTACTTTTGCATGCTGAAATTAGCTACCAGGAAACATCACTAAGACTCTTCAAGTGACTCACAACTGCTAAGGAGATAAGAACGTGGGCTTCGGATTCAGCGAGACTGGGTTGGAAGCCCAGCTCCATCACTAAATGTATGTCTTTGTGCATCTTCACCTCTAAGCCTCAGCTCCTTATTTATGAGATGGGAGTAATGCGCGTATGTGTACCTAGCCCATAACAGACCATAAAGTATAGCAATCATTATTAGAAGATTAATCATTCAGGGGGATTAGCATTTAGTTGAGGCTCCTGAAGACAAACAGCCTCCAAGTCACAAAAGAAAGAAGGATTGCCCTGACTTTTCAAATTGCTCTCCCTGGAAAGCCACTCACCACCTTGCTTAGAGTCTAAATATTTTGAGAACTCTGGTTATTGGTATATATATATAATCACTCAGCTTGGCTGGGCTGGTTGCCCTTGCTTGGGGCAAGTTCTGTGTAACCTGCTTTACGTAATCATACAGGATGAGCCAAACTCGGGTTGTTCTCTTTGGCTGACCCTCCCATCTGATGTGAAGATGTCATTTGAAATAGCTAAGGGGCTGCTTTGTGGATGTAAGGGCAGAACTAGAAGCAGCAGGTAGGAATTTTCCCATCATGGATATGAACTCAATGGAATGTGAAGTAGTTATCTCCCTGTCACTGGAAGCATTCAAGGAAGCTTACTAATTACAAGATAGGTGGAAAGAATATTCTTTCTTTAGACAGAACATGGGACTGAACAGTAAAGATAAGAAGAGTAATAAAAATCATGGCTTTCATACACTGAAGTGCTAGATGCTTCACATATTTTAATTTATTTAATTCTCATAGGAATCTTTTCCATCTTTTATAGTAGTAGCCCTTTTGCATATCACTAAACCAAAGTTCAGAAAGGTTAAATTATTTAACAAATCTCTCACAGCTTGAATAATTAACACTGGGATTTGAATCCAGAAGTATGCTATTATTTTATAGTTTCAGATGTCTAAAACCTGCTTGTTATAAGGTCATCCATGAGAACAATGAAGCTGTATATTGAAGATCGAAAATTGACATCTGAAGTGGTGAATGACAGGTATCATCTAATACCAGCCTCGGCATTCGAGTTACATTTTTATTTTGTTTTCGGCGCATAGAATTGTAAATGGTGTGGTGTTTTCACTGTCCTCTTAGATATCTCTGGATACTCTTCAGCTGGACTAATTCAGAATTTAGAGAGATGATCAGGACATTTTGTTTGAAGTCTGAATAATGAACAGTATCTAACAGCCACATGCCTGCCTTATCACATTACAGAAGTCAGACTAGAAATACACAAAGCTTCCAGAAACTGCTAAAACAATCTATGATATGATATAATCATCACATGGCAGTTACTCACTCAGTAAATTCTCTGAGAGGCACTGGAGCACACTGGTTAGGAGCATAAGCTTTGAAGTAGCCCAGCACCACTTCCACTATGACCCTGAGCAAGATTCTTCAGCTCTTTCAGCCTCAATTTTACAAACGAGGATTGTCAAGAACAAACCAAGCCAATCTGGTTGTTTACAGTTACGAAGTTCTTGCCAGTAGGCAGAGGTAAGCTCCAACAGGGAGAAGCAGGTCTCTCCCACAGCATCCTGGACACAGAAAATATGTTATAATACCACATTCTGCAACATACAAGCACTAATTAAATAGCCATTCCGTGTTATTTTATGAAAGGTCAGGGAAGTGCTAACTCTCTGTCCTTTTAGACACTTTGAAAGCAACCTTGTGTGAAAGTTTCACTTCGGGCAGGTGCAGCAGTATTCCAGCAGCTTTGCTCAGCTAACCGTCCGGTCAGTCAGTTGACATCATCTTCCATTAAATGCTACATTTAGAAGAAATCAGAATCTTAAACACAGGGTTCGAAGGGCGTAGGCTATTGTGCTAGCTAGGTTCTTATTTCCTACTCATCCAAGGGCAGCAACACCTATTCATTATTTCTAGCCAGTTCATTCATTCTTGAAAACTATTCATTTCTCCAATGAAATGTCATCTCTAACATCCATTATGCTCATTAGAAAACCTTCTGGTGTTGTTCAGAAATAATGATAGTGGAGTCTGAGTTTTGGATTAGAGTCTTTGAAATGCTAACTAACCCCCTGGATTATATAGTTTCTTTTTAGGGAACTGCAAATGTTAACTACTGTCCCCACGATAGAGAGTAAAGTTAATACACACTACGCTGAAGAATTTTAAAGTGAATGACAGATAATATAATGGTGGTAAAAACACCCTCACAGAAACGTTTGTGAGAATTAATAACAGCTAGTATATATTGAATGCTTACTATGTGCCAAGTTCTATACTCAATAGTTTATGTGCATCTTCTCATTTAATTATCATAAAAACACTGTGAGGAAGACATTATTAAATGACTTATGATTAAATAATCAAATAAACAGTCAAATAGTTATTAGTCAATTGGCTACTAGTTAGCATTATTCCTAGTGCATCCTATGCATATTATAAATGGTAACTATTCTTACGTTGCAGGTCTGATTATTGTGTTATCTTACAACACATTATTGCATCGACGGTCTCTAATGTGTTAAATTGGGTATATTGCGTATTGGGATGGATATGTAGGGTTTTTTTTTTTTGATGTGTAGTTTTTTAAAGTCTCAGCTTTTTAAATGTTTACTAATACTTTAAAAATGAGGTTTGAATCATTCATGGATTCCTTGAAGCTTTTCCCTCCCTTAGATCCCAGTTTGATGACATTGGCCTAAATGACTAGCCACTATTCAGGGTTCAGTCTAGTGTTAAGCCTCTGTGATTCTATTACCACTAAGGGCAAAAATCTAAGATCTGTTCAAGTCCAACATTGCAACCAATGAACAAAATCCAGCTAGTCTTTTTTTTTTTTTCAGTACGCGGGCCTCTCACTGTTGTGGCCTCTCCCGTTGTGGAGCACAGGCTCCGGACGCGCAGGCTCAGCGGCCATGGCTCACGGGCCCAGCCGCTCCGCGGCATGTGGGATCTTCCCGGACCGGGGCACGAACCCGTGTCCCCTGCACCGGCAGGCGGACTCTCAACCACTGCGCCACCAGGGAAGCCCCCAGCTAGTCTTTATTTCAAATTACAATCAATGTAAAGACCATGATGAATAAGAGGAGTCATTATGATTGTCACTCACAGTTTTCTTCTCATTGAATAAACATGATTATTTCCAGTTTGCTAGTCATCCCTCTTTCATTCTCTCTCTCTTTCTATGCGTTGTGGGTTCCTGGCTTTAAACATTAGAGCGGTTTCATAAAGTTTTGTGATCTATACTTTTCAAAGAGTCATATGCTCCTGACTCACAAGACTAGCCAAAGTATCAAGATGAGAAGGAGGTGCCTCGCCATAGGGCTTCTAATCGCAGATCAGAAGCTTTCAGGTTTGAGGCCAATACTTTCAGAAGCCTCCTGATGGCCTGTGTTGTCTTCTCTGCATTTTTTTTTTCTGGAACTGGAAGTCATAATTCTTCCCTTCTGGAATCAGAGTGGGCCACTAAAGTAACAGCAACGAGTGAAGCCAAGTGAAATAACTTCCTTCAGGGGAATGTAGACATCAGTGTAAAAAGAAAAAAATAAAGGATAACTTCAAAAAAGCCACAGAATGTGAACTTTCCCCAAAGTGGAAGCATGTGACAAAATTTTTAAAAGGTCTGGCTTTATAGCTGGGTCTCTGGAGGGAATGAAAAGCTAAAAGGCATGGACATAATGACAAACTGACTAGATACAGAAGACACAGAGACGGCAAAATGCCGAAGGCAACCAGCACATCCAAAAAGAAAAGCTAATTCAAAACCGGAGAGAGAATTTACCTAGATTAAAAGAGCAAGCACCCTTTTTAAATTTTCAGAGGAAGGTTATAAAAATCACTTAATTTAAAATAAAATGTACCTTTTGATACAAACCCTGAAGCCAAAGAACATACTATAATTAATTTTAGATCAACTTTTGAATGAAGGGGAATATTTTGCACCTGTTTGTCAAATTTGCAAACATAACAAGAGATTAATGACCCCGAAACCCAATAAAGTCATTGCCAAGCTAATAAAGACAATCATAGCCGAGATTCACATTTAGCCAACCCAAAGATGGAAAAGACTGAATGAGCTAAATGAAGTCAGATGATGGATTAAAAAGCTAAAAATTAAAAAAAAAAAACCACTCATTAACGGAGAAATTAAGAAAACTGCTACCAACTTCTGCCATTTTCTGTCACCTCAGGCCATCTCTGATCTCACCTCTTGTCTATTGACTGCCTAACTTCGATTACAAGGCACTGAGGAGGACCCATCTCGTGTCTCCATTCCATGTTGACCATCTCCTTGGCATTAAATGGAGTATATTCTGTGGTTCATTAGTTCATTCATCCAGCAAATGATTACTAAATGCATATTGAGAGCAAAGCATTGATTTGAGTTTGTTAATTATACAAAGATTAGAAGATAGGACCCATGCCCTTGGAGGAGTTAACAGTCCGGTGAGGGACACACACATAAAAGTAATTACAATATAATACACATACGTACATAAAAATAATTGCAACTCAGAGGACCTTTGAGAAAGGTTCATTGTGAGCCAAGGGAAGGAGGCTGAGGTCACCTGGGGAGGAGGTCGAGCTTCAGCTGAGCTGAGCGTCAATGGCTGAGAAGCTGTTTTCTGTGAGGATCGCTATGAACTGCCCAAAGCCCATTGGGTCATAGGCGACCCTTTAATTCACTTTGCCAAATAATCCCTGCTGAAGAAGTCTGAGGCTTTAGTTACTTTCTCAGTCTTACAACTACCAAAAAAGCATCAGAAAAAAATCTGCCAAACATACGGCATTTAAAAAGAAATACTCATTAACAAGGAAGCGCAAAGCAGTTCCTGTCTGTCAGTTATACGAAGTGGCAGCTCTCTGTCCTTTTGGGTGCTTTGTGTGCTCAGACCACCGCTTACCTGACAATTTCAGTTCGGCTATAGACAGAACCACATTCCAGAGACAGGATTCTGTTAGCCTTAGAGTTGGCATCAAGCAACCATAAATCCTCCTAAACCAATGGCTGGACTTGGGACCATTTAGGAATTCAGGTTCAAGGGCCATCCCTACAAATGCAAGCTATAGGTCTCCTAATTCTTATACTCTGCATCCTGGAATGAAAAGCGTCTCTAAAATATTTTGGCCATTCCACATTTACCACCTTCAATTTCACCATGAAAGTTCATTTTAAATATTCATCTTGCTATTTAAGAGGCCATCAATTTCACCAACGGGGGAAAAAATGCTGGCCATTGACAACGCTACCTTGCACATCCTCAGGTGTTGATCAAGATCTAGCTAACGAGGGGCACTGTGGTAAACTCTGTAGAGCTGCACTGTCCAATATGTAGCCACTAGCCACGTGTGGCTGTGGACGCTTCAGCTAGGCCAAAGTGAGATATTCTATAAGTGTAAGATACCCGCCAAAATTGGAAGACCTTAGTACAAACAAACTAAATAAAATAAAGCAGCTCATTAATAATTTTATATGTCAAAATAATATTTTATATAGATTGGGTTAAGTAAAATATATTACAAAAATTAATTTCACCTGTTTCTTAACATTTTAAAAGTGACTGTTAGCAAAGCTCATCCTAAGTATGTGGCTTACGTTACATTTCTATTGGACAGAACTGCTCTAGGATATATGGAATCCGAAGTAGAAAGCTTGCTGGTATTCCCGGGACTGTGCATTTCCGGTGAAAATGCCAGTAGCCTGACATAAAGTGGTATACAACTTACCTGAAGTGGCATGTCCATAACATCAAACTGTATATGCTAAAGTGTTTTAAAATAGATTTATTTGGGCTTCCCTGGTGGCGCAGTGGTTGAGCGTCCGCCTGCCGATGCAGGGGACACAGGTTCGTGCCCCGGTCCGGGAAGATCCCACATGCCGCGGAGCGGCTGGGCCCGTGAGCCATGGCCGCTGAGCCTGCGCGTCCGGAGCCTGTGCTCCGCAACGGGAGAGGCCTCAACAGTGAGAGGCCCGCGTACCACACACACACAAAAAAAATAGATTTATTTATTTACTTGTTGATTGCCTCACAAGACAGATAAAATCTGTACTGACATGGGGATTTATATTCTCTCTGGGGTAGACAGAAAGTAAAGACATAAATAACAAAAAATCAGAAAACCGTTAAGAATTGTACAGAAAGTTAAAATGGGGTGGTGTGTGGTAAAGAGTGATTGGGCAGCTACTTTAAACTGGATAATCAGAGAAGTCCTCTCTGAGGAAATGACATTTAAAATTATATCTGAATGACATGAAGGAGGCAGACATGCAAACATGGGTCTGGGTGGGAAGGCGGTGGGGAAGAGGGTTGCTCAGGCCAGGGAAATAGCTAATGCACACACTCAAACGTGGGGTAGGCTTGGCTTGAGGAGAAAGCAAATAAAGATATTATTAAGCCCACGGTATACAGTAAGATCTCCTAGGGAGAGAATGTAGGTGGAAAAGGAGAAGGGGCCAGCTTCAAGCCCTGGAGAGCTCCTCCATTTAGAGACTGAATGGAGGAGACATCCACAAAAGGGAAAAAGAATCAAGGAATTCAAACAAAAAACTGAGAGAGTGTGGTGTCACTGAGGCCAAGAGCTGAGGCTGAAATAAAATGTACTGAAATAGCAAAACCTGTCCTACCATTCATAAAATTCTTGTCATCCAAAATACATTCAATCTAACTTGAAATGCCTATAAAATTCTCATTACCCATAGTCATTGACCTAAAATATAGAAAAATCTGGAATATAGTGAACTTTGGTCACAAAGATACAGTTATACTTGAACTAAAATTAAGTTCAAAGTAAACCAAAGTAAAACTTCAAACTCATCAACTGATATTTCATGAAAATCTTTTAAACCTGCTAAAAATAATTCCATCCAAAAAATTAATGTACGCATTATGAACAATGAAAAGAAAAAGGTACATTGATAAACAAGGCAAATTTGTTTGAAAATCTGGCTCATCATGTAGAGATTTGCTCTTCGGTGAATTGACCCGGAGTATAAGGGACTAATTAATCATTTCCTCTTCCCTCTTCAAGTCAGCCTTTGACATTCATCAGAACTGTGGGCGCCTGGATCAAAATGCTGGGGTGTGGGATTGGGGGAGGGGCCATGAGATTGGCCCTAGATCAGCTCATCTTCAAGGACAGTCCCAACCACCACGTGCCAGAATTTCAATACATCCCCATCTCCCGGAACCTGACTGCAGGAAACCAAGTGGAAAAAATTAACCTTGGGCTGAATCCAGTCCGCTTGCAGCTGCAGCCCAAATGGCCTTTTTAAAAGCACATGTTTGATCACGCCACTCCCCAGCTTAAACCATTTCAAGGACTCAGGATCAAGTTCAATGGCATCTCAGGACCTACAAGGTCCCTCAAAGTGCGCCTGCCTCTCCAACCTAAGCTGAAGCCCCTTCCTTCTCCCCACTCCCCTGTTCCCTTTGCTCGGGCTGTACTTAGCTCTTAGTATTTCCTAGGCACTCCATGGCTGCTGGGCTTTTCTTTACCCATGCTGTTCCCTCTGCCAGAAACACTCTCTTCCTATACCTCCCACCCCGACATGCCTGCCCTGCTAATCTTCCATCCCCACATGCCTGCTAGCTAACTTTTATGGCTCCTGTTAGACATGACTTTTTTCAGGAAGACTGAAATGAAGAAGACCGCAACCAGTACTACAGTAATGGGGTATAATTACATTTATGTACATCTTGTAAGCAGAAACACTCATTGCCCTTTATTCCAGGCTCGCTTTTCAAGAATGTTTGTATAGCAAACAACCTAAGAAGATAGAGATAGTGACTCCCTGCAAATCAAAGAGCAGGTACACTTGTTGCCCATTTGAAAACATTCGAGGGACTTCCCTGGCAGTCCAGTGGTTAAGACTTCTGCGCTTCCACTGCAGGGGGCACAGGTTTGATCCCTGATCGGGGAACTAAGATCCCACAAGATGCGTGGCGTGGCAAAAAATAAATAAATAAATAGAAATTTTTAAAAATAAATAAAACATTTGAGTCCCCTAAGTTCAGGGCTCCTCTCCTGTAAGGCAACCCACTCACTATGTGTGCCTGCAATGATCTGAGCTTAGCCATGTTGCCCCCATAGGACCTGGAGATAAGAAAAACTGACACAAACATGTTGTTCCTACAACTTGCTTAGCAATGAGTAATCAAGTCCTTTGTCTCTAACCCAGGAGTCTTATGACTTCTGCCCACACCCGTGAAACTGACATGCTAACACCTTGACTTGCAAGGAGGATAAAAAGAAATCCCTTTTCAGTTCTTGAAAGTAATATACCAATGTTAATATCCTGATTTAGGCGATTGTACTGTAGTTTAATAGCATTATGTCCTTGTTTGTAGAAAATACTAAAGCATTCAGGGGTGATGAGTCACCACCTGGGAAAGTTACTATTAAGGAACAAAAAAAGGCTTTATACTGTACTTGTGACTTTTCTGTATGTTTGAGATTGTTTCAATTTTTTTTTAAAGATTGATCAGTGGGTTCAGGTGATATTAGCCTGATCCATTCAATAGAATTTCCCCATCAACTTTTTTTTTAACTATTTTTTAGAGACATTTTGAGTTCACAGCAAAATTGAGCAGAAGGTATAGATTTCCCATATATTTCCTGCCTCCACATACACACAGCCTCCTCCACTACCAACATACTGCACCAGAGTGGTGCATATGTTACCATCAATTGACCCAAATTGACACATCGTTATCACCCAAAGCCCATGGTTTACATTAGGGTTCACTCTTGGTGTTATATATTCTGTGGGTTTGGATGAATGTATTACATGTATCCACCATTAGAGTATCATACAGCTTAGTTTCACTGCCCCCAAATTCTCTATGTTCTGCTTCTTTATCCCTTACTTTCCTATAACCCCCTGGCAACCACTGATCTTTTTACTATATCCATAGTTTTATCTTTTAAAGAATGTCATATAGTTGGAATCATACAGTATGCAGCCTTTTCAGACTGGTTTCTCTCACTTGGTAGTATGCATTTAAGCTTCCACTATGTCTTTTCATAGCTTGGTAGTTCATTTCCTTTTAGCTCTAAACAATATCCCATTGTCTGGATGTACCACCGTTTATTTATCTGTTCACCTACTGAAGGACGTCTTCGTTGCTTCAAGTTTTGGCAATTATGAGTAAAGCAGGTTTAAACATCCAAGTGTAGGTTTTTGTGTAGACATAATTTTTCAGTTCACTTGGGTAAATACCAAGGAGTGCAATTGTTGGATCATATGGTAAGAGTATATGTAGTTTTAAAAGAAATGCCACTGTCTTCCAAAGTGGCTGTACCACTTTTCATTCCCACCAGCCATGAATGAGAGTTCCTATTGCTCCACATCCTTGCCAGCAGTTGATGTTGTCAGTGTTTTGGATTTTGGCCATTCTAACAGGTAAGCAGTGGTAACTCATTGTTTTAATTTGCAATTTCCTAATAATGTATGATGTTGAGCATCTTTTCATATGCTTGTTTTCCATCTGTACATCTTTGATAAGGTATCTGTTCATTCTAAAAGCCATTCCATTTCCACAAATACATTGGCCAGATTCAACAAAACAGTTGTTTCTCTTCTTCTCAAGAAATTGACTTATATTTCTAATACTACAGAGTGAGAATTTATTGTTGTTAAGTTTGTCCCCAGATGTTGCTCTTGCATACATGATGTAATTGCCATTTTCTCTTCGTCCTAAATTCTTAGATTCTCCTGGAGTGCACTCTGTTCCAGAATCAGAACAGAATCTTTTGCCCATTTTTTTAATCGAGTTGTTCATTATCAATAAGATAAGTTGAGTTTTAAGAGTTTAAGTGTTGAGTTTTGAGGTTTAAGTTGAGTTTTGAGGTTTAGGGTTCTTTGTATATTTTGGGTAACAGTCCTTTATTAGACATATCTTTGCAAATATTTTCTCCTGGCCTGTGGCATGTATTCTTATTCTCTTGACCATTAACTTTTTACTCAATGGTTTTGGCATCCATTGAAGATTATTGCCTAGACTCATTATTTCATCAGAGATTCCCAAAGACTCATTATTTCATTAGAGGTTCCCAAAATGATGATTTTCTAATTCAATTATCCCTTCTGAATTTATTAGGTGTAACTTTTACATAAGGAAGAATTTTTCCTCATCAGGTATTTGGTTGCTCTAAAATTAAATTTATACAGGAAAAGCAGAAAAACTGCCTGACTTTGTCCCTTTATTTTCAAAGTTCTGATCTGTTGCCTTAGGGAATGACCAAAGAATTTTGGTTTTGATTGTTTGTTTGCTTCAGATGGGCTCATCATTTTTACGCATTTAATGTTTTCAATTCATTGCAGTCATTTTTCCCTTTGATATTCAAATTTCCCATCTCACATCAGTGAAAGCCCCTTCAAGATTAATCAAGTGGGGCTCCCCTGGTGGCTCAGTGGTTAAGAATCCGCCTGCCAATGCAGGGGACACGGGTTCGAGCTCTGGTTCAGGAAGATCCACATGCCACGAAGAAACTAAACCCGTACACCACAACTACTGAGCCTGTGCTCTAGAGCCCGCGAGCCACAACTACTGAAGCCCGCGTGCCTAGAGCCCGTGCTCCGCAACAGGAGAAGCCACTGAAATGAGAAGCCAGCGCACTACAACGAAGAGTAGACCCTGCTCGCCGCAGCTAGAGAAAGCCCACACTCAGCAACAAAGATCCAACGCAGCCAAAAATAGATAAATATAAAAATAAATAAATTTATTTTAAAAAGATTAATCGTGTCTTTTTGTCATGATTTTATTAGTTTTTTATTGCTTCCTTGCTTTGGGCACAGTAAGATACTACAGGTTCATCTTGGACATTTCTTGCCCAGCTCTGAAATCAGCCATTTCTCTAAGAAGCACTGATACCCTTTAGTAGGGAACTGGTGTTTACAGGTGGAAAGAGCTACAGGTGTTTGTTGCTACTGAGTTGTCATTAATTCCTGCCTTTTGAGTGGGCAGAGCTAAGACATATGCATTAAATCATGAGTCCATGCTGATACCTACAAGGTTTATATAACTTCTTTGATTTTATCCTTTTTCCCACATACTGAAAACCCTGGTTCCTAACAATCTTAATACAATTATTTATTTATCTTATACTACACAATACAATACTTATACTACAAGTATACTCTAATGGTTTCAGAATAACAATACTTTAGAAAACACTAGGTCTACAGATGCAGTTAAATATTTCTTCTTGGTTCTTATTTGTCCTTAGAATAGATTTCACTAGGGATGTACAGTCAACATATTGGATTTTATCATCACTTGTTACGGACATCAGCAGCCTTGTTTTGCCCAGTACTGAGGGGTTTCCCCAGATCCATGCTAAAACCTGGTCACACCAGGAGGATTGCTCACCCTACTCGGAGTAATACTCTACTTTTAATGATTAGCCACCAACTTGACATAGAGTTAAGCTCATTTGTTTCAGATCATTGTCAATAGTTGAAGAATTCTTTTTTTAATTTATTTTTTAACATGAAACATTTACATTGTTCCAAAGCCAAAATCATATGATGGGCCACATTCAGAGAAGTGTCGTTTCCATGTCAATCTCCTTCATTTTATTCTCTCTCTCCCCTTAGAAGTATCATTTTCATTAGGTTTCTTGTTTATTTGTTTATTCTACCATTATTTCCTTTTTGAAAATCTAAGCAAGCACATAATATAGTGATATCTCCCTTTCTTACACAAAAGATAACATTCTATAAACACTATTTTCATATACCATTTTTAAAAGTTTCCCCCGATTGGCATCGAATCTAGAAGCGCAAAGCCATATACCTAAATAATCACACTTGTCATCCTCAGAACGACCCTAAACCTAAAATTCCAGAACTGGGGAAGAAAATCCAACAAGCCAGGGACTGAATGATATAAATAAGGCAGGTTAACTGGGATAGAAAATGCCACATTTTTTCTCCTCACCAGACCCCTAGCATTACCTACTCAACCCCAAACAGCTTTTTAAAATTATTGCTGAGCTCAGACCTAGGGTGTGTAGGAATTTAATATAATGATGAGTCTTAGATGGTGAGAGGAATTGCTTTCAGCTTCCAGCTGCTGAGGATGGTAAACAGGTGATGAGAGGGAAGCAGGAAGGGCCCTCTCGTGTGGTCCTGTGTTGGGGCACCAGCGCCCAAAGTGAAAGGCACAGGGATTGCTTAGCCTTCTGCTGTGACGGGGCCCATGTCAGAAGCATGTGTGAGCTGCTTGCTTGGCTGTGTGAGATTCCACACTGGAGCTCTTTGTATGGTGTATGCACAGGAGCATCACAAGTGAAAGATTTTAGGGTCTGGAAGAGGAGTCATGGATGAGATCCAATGATTTCCTTGAGCGGAAAAGAAGAACAGGCTCCCATTTTTTTAATTTGTGAGGAGCCATGCTCACCTCTTTGCAAATTGGGCCCTGCAGCCTGCAGGCTGAGCACAGGCCAACTGTGGCTGTCAGTGTTCTAGGCAGGGCTGGCATGATCTGTGGGCCTAATTGGTGGCTGTCAACCTGGTGTAACTTAAGGACAGCCGCAAGCTTCTCCTGCCCTCTCAGATTTCCCCCCTAACAGGGCCTTTGGAAAGGACACAGTCTTCTGAGCTCTTTTTGACAATAAAAGGAGGATATCATCTCTTGAAGGTCACTCTTTAAATGCACTTTTGCCTGTAGGGAGAAGGAGATATGGAAGCTCTCACCAAATCCAGTAGGAAATTCAGATTCATGTGTAGAGGTGGAGGAGTAAAATGGTTAGAGCAAAGCCCCTGAAGATTGACTGCATGGGTTTGAATCCTAGCTTCACAATCGTCTTTAGGGACCCTGGGCATCTTTTTTTTTTTTTTTTTTTTTCCTGTGCTTTGGTCTCTCACTTGCAAAAAAAGAAAAAAACAAGGGCTTTTCCTAACTTACAACGTTGCCATGCTCCTACAGCGGGTTGAAATGTGGCCCGCAAAAGATGTCCACTGAAACCTCAGAATGTGGTCTTATTTGGAATAAGGGTCTTTGCAGATGCAATTAAGTTAAGGATCTAGAGATGAGATCATCCAGATTTAGGGTTGGCCCTAAGTATAATGACCAGTGTCCTTACAAAAGGAAAGAGAGGGAGATTAGAGACGCAGAGAGACAAAGGGAAAGCTCTGTGAAGACAGAATTAGAGACTGGACTGATGCATCTACAAGCCAAGGAATGAACGCCATGGATTGCCAGCAACCACCAGGAGCTAAGAGAGAAGCGTGGAAGGGAAACTCCCCCTGAGACTCCAGAAGAAAACAGCCCTGCCGATACCTTGATTTCTGTCCTCCAGAGCTATGAAAAAATAAATTTCTGTCATTTCAAGCCAAGCTGACAGTAATTTGTTATGGTAGCCCTAGGAAACCAATACAGAGCCTAAGAGCAACAAATCCTGGGAAGCAGTTCACAGAGCGAAAGCTCAGGAAATGCTAGCACGGATTTCTTAGCTCAGTTGAAACAAAGCAAAATCGGCTAACAGGATACATCAACTGGATGATAGCGGTGGGAACAAAACAAGGACCAGGCAGGGAAGGGACGCTTGGATCACCCATTCATTATCCACTGCTGCTCAAGCATGCAAAGGAGAATACGAGCTGATTCTCGGCTTTGAGGAGCTTGTTATCTAATGGACAAAAAGTCTCGCTACGGTGTGGCTTTCATCGACGTACTGGTGACTCTCAAATGTTTATCTCTAGTACAGACTTGTTGATTTATCAACTCCAGAATTATGGGATCCTGTGAAGCTGGGTTGGAGCGTCCCATCCTCACTTTCCAGCTGGGAAACTTGGGTAAATAATTCAACATCCATGAATCTCAGTCTCCTCAGGTCTTAAAATAGGCTGAGGAATATCTGCTTCTCAGGTTTTTAAATGAGAACACCTATTCAGGGCACCCCGCTGGGTGCTTGACACGTGGAAGTGTTCAGAAACAGTCATCCCTCTGACTATCCCTATGCAAATTCTTACAGGATACCCAATAGGAGCTTCAAACTCAACACAGCCCTAAGTGACCTCCTTTAGGAACTTCTCCCTTCAAAACCTGCCCTTGAGCTTCCCTGGTGGCGCAGTGGTTGAGAGTCCGCCTGCCGATGCAGGGGACGCGGGTTCGTGCCCCGGTCCGGGAAGATCCCACATGCCGCGGAGCAGCTGGGCCCGTGAGCCATGGCCGCTGAGCCTGCGCGTCCGGAGCCTGTGCTCCGCAACGGGAGAGGCCACAACAGTGAGAGGCCCGCATACAGAAAAAATAATAATAATAAAAAAAATAAAACCCTGCCCTGGCCCTTAATTTCCTGATCCAGTTAATGGCATTGTCACCCTACTATCTTCCAAATCCAAACTTAGAAATTATCCTCTCCTCTCTTCTCTTTTCTTAGCCCTTGCATCCAGATAACCACAAGATCCTGATGATTTTACCTTCCAATGAGCTCTCACATCTATCACTTTCTTGCCAGTTCTGCTGTCACTGCCTTCATTTGGGTGTTTCTCAATGTCCTTCCAGGGGTCTCCTTGCTCTATTCTAACAAGCATATCCCAGCCCCCAGGCCCCATTTCCTAGTCCTTCCTCTGCTTTACCATTTGGCTTATAGTATAGCTACGGTCTTCAAAGCTGATCTTGTTATTCTGCTGTTTTTAATCTTCCCATTGTTCCTGTTAACCTAGATGGCAGAGGTCAGGACCAGCATGCACTCTGAGAACATGGGAACCCTGGGAGAATTAAGAGCTGATGTGTTAAATCCCAGACACTCAGATGCCCGATGAGACAGGAAATAAGGGACAGCCAGACTCAGACAGACTCACGGTCACACCTGTCTTCTGCTTGCAGGGCTGAGCCTTGAATTAGTTGTAAGGAACGGGGCTGCAGGAAAGTTCAAGCAAGATTATCCTCTCTCTCTGAATCTGGGACTGAGAACCACAGAGTCAGGCTTAAATAAAATGAACAGGGGAATGTTCCAAAATTAGAAAACTGCTGTGATTTTCCAGATTTTCTGAAGCCTTAGCCGCAACAGCTGTACATGCAATAAGAAGTAAGAAAATACTTTCCTGCCATTCTCCCACCTTCCCTGAGTAGGACACTCCAGTCACAATTCTTTCCAAATACATCACACTGTTTTATGCCTCAGGGCCTTTGCGCATGCTACAGTAAGTCCCCCACATACGAACCTTCAAGTTGTGAACGTTCAAAGATGTGAACGTGCATTCCCATGTCCAATCATGTAAGTTAGTTCACATGTCTGGCGTACATTGTCACATGTGTGCATCCTGTACAAGTGGTTGTGCTTTTGTGTACTTTACTGTACAGGACTGTGTAGAGTATCTTTATTTCAAGCCCAGGATGTCCGGAAGCAAGCGTAAAAGCAGCAATGATGTAGCTGGTACTGCTATACTTTTCAAGGTACCGTACTGTAAGATTAAAAACGTTTTCTTTATTTTGTGTGTTTGTTTTCTATGTATTATTTGTGTGAAAAGTATTATAAACCCATTACTGTACAGTACTATATAGCCGATTGTGTTAGTTGGGTACCTAGGCTAACTTTGTTGGACTTACGAACAAACTGGACTTACGAATATGCTCTCGGAACTGAACTCGTTCGTATGTAGAGGACTTACTGTATCCATATTTATTTCTTTAATTTGGGACTGTCTATCTCCATTAGAATGTAAGCTCCAATGAGACCAGGCCTAGAATAGCGCCTGGTACATAGCAGGTGCTCAGTAAACACACAGTGAAAACATGATACTCTTCCTTCTTCTTGGAGTACCCACCCCCTTGTCTGCCTAGGGAACGGCCTATCTATCCTTCAAGACTCAGCTTCTACATGGCCTCGGACAAATCTCCCTGATCCTGCCTCACTCCCCCTCTCCTAACTCACTCCCTCTTGTGGACCCTTTGGGTTTCATCAGTGATCCTCTAGGATTGCATTTGTCCTGCCATTTACAACGTCTAAGAGACCATGGACCACAGAAGGCAGGGGGCCAAGTCTTGCTGACAGAGGGCCCCAGTGCCTGCCCAGGGACAGCCATTGAGCACCATTCATCATGAATGTTTGGGGAACCAGGAAGGGGAGCACCCAGCTCTGCCTGAAGGGTGTGGGGAGGTGAGGTAAGAGAAAGATTGCCAGGAGAGGGGAGGTTGGCAGAAGAGAGATGGGAGATGAGTCTTCAAGGGGGACAAAGGGACATTCCACGAGAGAAAAGACATCCCAAGGTCTACTTTAGGGAGTCTTTTGAGAAAAACGCTACTAAGGACCCCTGAGCTGTCCAACCTGAGTCCAAAAAAAGGAGGTTTAGTGGGTGACATCACTGCCTAAGAAGCAGCATTCTGTGTTTTCCCCCTGAGCCTACAGCCTCCTCAGCAGGGTCCTATTCCCAGCCTGGGTCAGGAGGCAGAACAAGAACGTGCACATTGCTATTCCAGCGGCAGTTTTGCCTGCAAGCTTTCGGAGACCACACAATAGAAGTTTTCAAATAGGAATTTTCAAGTAGCCACGGTGTAATGAGATCAAGACTGCCAGCATGTAGCATGACAGGAAAAATATCATTTATGGCCGGCTTATGAATCCTATTTGCATAAAACTTATGAACCCAAGAGCGCACACTCCCTACGCAGGGAAAATCAACAAGAGCTCTCCTGGCTTTTGTTTTCTCTGGATGGTGGCAGCCTATCAGATGAATAAGTCTTCGTGATGAGCGATTTCTCCAAAGCTGAACAATTCTACTCATAATGGATTCCTAAATACACGAATGCATTCATTCAGACACTTCCTTTACTGCTGCATTGTAGAAATAAAGTCTTTCCGCTTAAACTGTTTTACAACTCTTAAATCCCTGCCCACCCACTGACACACCCTTCATACCCCACCTTCATATCCACCCACCCTTCCAGGCACAGAGCATCACACAGCCTGTACCCAGTGTATCCAGAGTATGTGCATATCTACAGAGGCTGGCCAGGGTGCTGAAAATCGCCTAAAGCCCTCATTCTCCAGGGCTGACCTTGAAACTCACAAGGGCATAGTCCTTCAATCCTTTTAGAGGAAAAACACCCTTAACAGGCTCAGGTGAATTTCTTCCTAGGTAAATTGAAGCAGTTGAATTATAGGAAGTTTGAAGTCCCTTCTCCCATTTTAGAATTCTCAATTCCCTTCGCTCCACACTTCTCAACCTCACAACACAGCATAATACAAGCTAGCAAAGAGTAGGCGTAGCGTCTACTATGTAAGGACCTTCCTGTGCCTTGAGGGGGCACGAGCTTTTCTGCTAAAAACCCCCAAACCTTGATTTTCATTGGTCCCAGTTGCTACTGCACTCAAAGAGCCAAATAAATAAAAATGAATTGAAACCCTACTCTGGACATTTAAGATAATGCCCTTTATGAGTGTTTCTAGACCCAATGTGTCTTCAAAGCCCCTTGGTTTGACTGACTAACGGTGTGGACTAAAGGGAGCCAGTATTAAGATGGGGTAACATTTCTGGACCTCAGAGGTGGTTAGGACCACAGCCAACAGCATGGCTCTGGCGGGTTGATGGGGGCCAGGAGGGTGGACTGGAAGGCAAGAGGGTCTGCAGAGAGCTGAGCAGGGAGCCAGGGAAGATGCGTTAGGGCAGAGAGGAGAGTGAGGACCTGAACATGGGCTCCTCCTGTGCGGGGCTTGCAATACCTCCTGCCCCCAGACAGCAGTATGGTTTAAAACTCCCTAGCCTAGTTGAGGCCAGAACAGGGATTGCAGATTCAAAAGCTTACTAAGGGATGGCGGCATAATCGTGGGAGACCTTGCTCCCCAGGGTGGGGAACAGAGCAGGGAGAGAAGGGGACTGTGTAGAGAGCAGGCACCTGGCTCTAGCCAATTGTTGATTTTAACGCACAGGGACTCAGCATCCCAAGGTCCGTCATTTGATGTGAAATTTGCACATTTCAAATATTAGCAACTAAAACAAATTTAGAATATTTTGTGTTCCAGACAAAACACCTCGGTGGGCCGATTTGGAACTCCAGTAGGATTTGTACACAGGCCAGAGTAATCAAAGACATTTCACCAGTGATGGGACATGAGGGCCTGGCCTGGGGAAGGGCTGTCGGGACCTCAGATAATCTGTGAAAGGAAGACAGGTCACCAATGCCAAAATAAACCTCAAAGTGAGGAAGACTAAGAATATTTGGAGTAATGGAAAGCTTGGCTTCCTCAGGAAAATTGTATAGTCAGGGTCCAGGGACCCATGCTGTCCCAGGATACATATACCTGTGGTCAATACTGTTATCCCAGGAGCCACTCAGGGGGAAAAAAAAAAAAAAACACACCTCACTTCTGGAAAACATGAAGCTTAAAAGAAATTGCTTCCAATTTATACCAGAAAAAGGAAATGAGGTCAGAAAAAGGTGAGAATAAATCAAAATACTTACATTATAGAAAGAGCTACACCCATCGGTTTCTTGATTGCAGGAAACTGAGCAATGCTTTTCGGAGGCCAGACTGCAAAACACAAACCTGTTTAGCTACGGCTTGATTACAGGCAATTCATGCCCTGAGATTCCCCTCTCACTATAGTTCAAAGTTTGTGTCCTTTAAATGGTGAGCTGATGCTGTTGTATTACTGTGAATGCAGATGGATATTACAAATAAATTGGGCTGGGAAATCAATATTTTTTGAGCACCTACTATGTGCCAGGCCCTCTGGGGGTGCTTCAGATATGACAACTGCTTTTGTTACTCATAGCATCTTTATGAGATAGGTCATTTTCATCATCCCCATTTTACAAATGAGGAAACTGAGGTACAGAATGGGAACACGACTTATTCAATGTCAGGGAGCTAACAATAAGTGGAAGAACTGGACTCTAAGCCAATTCAGTATAATAATAACAGCAGCTAATACTTCTCTCCTCTAAGGGATCTCTGAGCTACCTCTGACCTGTAACCTTCCATAATTCACTCCAGCCTGTCTTTAGAGGGCTGTGAAGCTGAAATGAGATGGCACATGTAAGCACTTAACACACTGACCTGCCCAATAAATGCGATTAATAGTTGTTATTATTAATAGAAGTAACTGGATCTGGCATTCAGAAGGCTCTGGTGACTGCAAAGGAGGGAGACAGGAGGGACAGGGACAGATTGCCATGAACTGGGAGGTGGCTGGAGATGAAAGAGAGGAAGCAGCATGTATAGACAGCTCTATGGAAAAGTTTGGCGTTTGAAGTTTGTTTTCAAGAAAGTTGATTTACCACAACTGCTATGGACTGAATTGTGTACCTCCCAAATTCACGTGTCGAAGTCCTAACTGCCAATATGATAGTATTTGGAGATGGCCTTTGGGAGGTGATTAAGTCATGGGGTGGGGCCCCATGATGGGATTAGTGCCTTCATTGAGAGAAGGTCTCTCTCTTTCCACGACCAGAGGACACAGCAAGAAGATGGCCACCTGCAAGCCAGGAAGAATGCTCTCACCAGACACTGAATCTGCTGCCAACTTGATCTTGGACTTCTTAGTTTCCAGAACTGTGAGAAATAAATGTCTACTGTTTAAGCCATCCAGGCTATGGTATTTGGTGACAACAGCCTGAGTTGATTAAGACAATGACTGTAAGTGGAAGAGGAGAGGCTGATGCTGCAAAGGACAAAGGTGCTGGTAAATGAAGAACAGCCCCAGGGCCTGGAGGGAAGGGCACCAGGAGCCCAGACAAGGTCAGCCCTGGAAAGGGGGAAGGATGTATCGTCCCCTGAAACAGGGGAAAGAAGAAAGTGGGTAGACGACCCTGATATATTTTGATGTGAAAGGAAGAAAATTGAGGGACTAAAGTTTGACCTAATTCCAATGGAAGTGGAGAAAATGTCGTGGCTGACAGGGAGGAGAGAAGGAAAATGCTGGGCGTGGACGAGCTAGAAAAAGGTGGCATGGCTTCCGTGGGGAACCATAACCATGGTTCCCTAGATTTTCCAGCACAGCCCTGATTTTAGGATTCTTCCCCATCACCCTCTGTAAGTACATTCATATGGACACGCATACTTGCCAGATCTTATGCCCAATTTGGGATTCAAAAAAATAGTCCTACCAACCGAGGGTGAATAAAAGTAATGATGAGCAGCCTGAAACAGACATGAGATTAGACTGAGCAAATGTGCACTGGATTCTATCAGTCAGGCTGGGGGACTCTAGCTCCACAGAACAGTCCAGAGAACCAGAAGCAGGGAAGGCTTTGCAAGGGGGACATGGTGGAAAACCAAAAATGATAGGATTCCATGGCAAAGATGAGAAGCAAGGCATTAGGATGGGGGCACCTCTTTCCCTATCCTGACCCAAAGTAAAGAAAGCTTACCTTATACTCAAGATTTCTCAAAATGTATTCCCCTTGGTCAAACAAACTTAGGAAGCACAGCGTATTTTCTCCACAGAGGATTTATATTACAAGTCACTGTGTTGAAGTCTCTGAGAAGTCCTGCAGTAAAGAAACGTTGTGTCTGATAATGAAACACATGCATTTTAATGAAACTGATCTTTGGAAAAATACTAGAGGTACTTGGAAGGGCTACTTTAATCATCTACTAAGGGTTGGGGTGGCATTGAGTCGGTAAGGGACCTGCTTAAGAAACAACAGATGGGCCCTAAATGCCTGCTATGGAGAGTGGGACCAGTGAACTGCAGGAGTTTTGTTTTACTGAATGCAATATGCAGGTCTGGGGCCAAGACAAACATTTTCTGGACAAAGAAGAAGAAGCTGGATTTGAATGAGGAAAGGACAGGTAGAAGGACTTCCATGTGTGCCAGGAAAATGGAATCTTGTAAAGAGGTACATCTAGTGGGGATATTTAAGATACCTTTCTATGAGTATGGGAGACAAAGCTTCTTCTTCATTTCTTTCAAGAAAATTTCAGCAAAGGCTGAAAAATAAAATCACAAAGTAGCTGCGTGTAGTTGAAATTCCCTTTGAAAATGGTAAGGGAGCTGAATGCCACATGGCATGGAGTTGAGATGGCAGCGTGTTAAGATGGGGTAGGGGTGATGTCTGTCCAACTGGGTTCTCTCTGTTCAACCCAGTATTTCCCAAACTTATTTGTCCAAGAACCTGTTTTCTTTTCTTATAACACCTATTAACATCTCAGAACTGGCATTCCTCAGATCCAAATTTGGGAACACCTGGTCTTACTCATTCCACTTGCATATAATCTGACTAAAGTAGAAAGTTCTAAGTTGAGAAAGTTCTAAATTTGACTTCTGGCAGAAATAACCAAGGGTAATATTCAAAATACCTAACAAGTCCAGCATGAGTTCCAATAAATGAGTGGGTAACTGTCAGACCTGAACATTCAAGCTGAATGTCAGCCCTACAAAATCCTATTCTTTTCTTAGGCTACATTTAATTCTGGCACTGGAATTTAGACTTATCTCTTAATAGAACTGGAAGGGACCTTGGATACCTTATTCTTCAACTACCTCCTTGGATACAAGAGATAATAAATGGCAGGTTGGTGGCATAGTTGGGGCTGAAACCCCAACCCACTAATTATGGGGAACACTAGCAGTTACTCCATGAACTGCAGTGAATAAATCCCTACTAGAAATCCAAGACCCAAATCATCAAATACTGCCCTCTTCCTCTTCACCCACCCTCCTCACCTACCATCTGTTTTGGGGCTACAGTTATGCAGAAACCCTGCATTTAGGAGCAAGACCACAGCAGTTAGGCTTTGCTTGGATGTGGAAGAAGGCACTGTTTGGACCTGTGTTAGTTAGGATGGGTTAGGCTGCAGTCATAAATAGACCCATACAGGTTATGGCTCAGCACAACAGAAGCTTATTTCTTGCTCACGTGATGGTCCAGAATGGTTCCAATTCTGGGGAGCTGGGGGATGGGGGCGGAAGCTCTTCAGTTATTCAGGAACCTAGGACGTAGGTTCCTACGTCACCTTCAGCATGTAGCTTCTGAGGTGGCTCAGGGGTTCTCCATCTCACTCAGCAGGATGAAGGAGGACACATGGTAGCATGTGAACTAGATTGGAAGCCACACACATCACTTCTGCTCCACTCCCATTGGCTGGAACTCAGTTACGTGGCCACGAGAGAGGACGGGAATGAACCGAGGAAAGCGAAGGAAGACATTTTGGTGAGTAGATCCTTTGACCTTCATTTTCCCGTTAACTTATGAAGCATGAGGATTTAAGACATCAGCTTCTCCATTTGTAACTGTGAATAAAATAGAAAGAAATGACAATCAGCTTCACTGGTGTCTTTTTTTCTTTTTAACTTCCTAATGTTTCCGGTAGCCTGGTTTATGTTTAGGACAAAAACTGACAAATGCTGACAGTAATGTAGAGTTCTTCTCCGAATCCTTATATCCTGATCGCCCTCCCTCCTTCCCCTCCATTCTATGAATGAAAGAGAAGTGTTGGATACTAGAAAGCCTATTGATCTAACAGACAGAAGATTTAGGTTCAAACCCTTCCACTTCCTAGCTGTATGACCTAGGGCAAGTCCATTAGCCTTTTGGAGCCCCAGTGTTCTTTAATTATAAATTAAAAATTTACATAGGAGCTCCACCGAGATATCTAGTCCCAGAAAGTGTAAGAGTCTCCTCCATCAGTTCCCATATACATTCATATTAGGGTCCTTCTTGGAGGATTCATTTCAGGAACGGATTGGCATTGTTCACATAGGTTGACAAGTGCTCTATTTTGGGGCTGGGGGGGATGGAAGGCTAACCCAAAGATACCATCGAAGTGTCACACTTGAATGGGGCCATTTTAGTGAGTCATCTGTCTCTCCTTGAAAGTAGAGAACAATTTTTCCATAAACTTGGTTTTGTTTTTTGCCATTTCTAAGCCCCTGGTAGTCTGTCTAAATTTATAGTCATTTTGTGTTTGAGTCAGTCCTTAAATTACGATACAATGCAGGGGACTTCCCTGGCGGTCCAGTGGTTAAGACTCCGTGCTCCCAATGCAGGGGGCCTGGGTTCAACCCCTGGTCAGGGAACTAGATCCTGCATGCATACAGCAACTAAGAGTCTGCATGCCGTAACTAAGACCTGGCGCAGCCAAATAGATAAATAAATAAACGTTTTTTTTAGAAAAGATACAATGCAGAACATAGACTTGGAGAACTGGAGTATGTGCACAGAAAAATCAGTGAAACTCATAATACGTCATGAACTTGGGGCACATTTTTACTTTCCAAGATACATCAAGCTTCAGGATAAATTTTTTTGTACTTGTAGCATCAGCGATCCTGGTGACAATGATGACGATGATTTTGCATTAAGGATATAGCACTGATTTCATAGGAATACGAATAAGGGTGGTGGTTGGATAGAGATGGTTGTGGTTAGACTCGTCAAAGGGGAAAATTATGAAAAGGTACATGCACCCCAATGTTCAGAACGATACTAAGTACAACAGGCAAGGCATGGAAGCAACCTAAATGTCCATCAACAGATGAATGGATGATGAAGATGTGGTACATATATATACAATGGAATGTTACTCAGCCATAAAAAGGAACAAAATAATGCCACTTGCAGCAACATGGATGGACTTGGAGAGCATTATGCTAAGTGAAATAAGGCAGACAGAGAAAGATAAATACTGTATGCTATTGCTTATGCGTGGAATCTAAAAACTACAACAAACTAGTGAATATAACAAAAAAGAAGACTCACAGATGTAGAGAACAAACAAGTGGTTACCAGTGGGGAGGAGGGAGGGGAAATATGCAGGGTGGGAGGCACAAACTATTAGGTGTAAGATAGGCTCAAGGATGTAGTGTACAACACAGGGAATATAGCCAATATTTTCTAATAACTGTAAATGGAAAGTAACTTCAAAAATTGTATAAAAATTAAAATATTTTTTAAAAAGAGGAAAATTATGAGCAAAATAGTAGAAAGGCAGAAATAGACATAGTTTACTAAAAGACAGTGGAAATTGATTTGGTTAATGAACACTTTTTTTTAATTAATTAATTAATTAATTATATTTTTGGCTGTGTTGTGTCTTCGTTGCTGCACATGGGCTTTCTCTTGTTGCGGAGAGCGGGGGCTACTTTTCATTGCAGTGCGTGGGTTTCTCATTGCGGTGGCTTCTCTTGTTGCAGAGCACGGGTTTCAGTAGTTGTGGCATATGGGCTCAGTAGTCGTGGCGCACGGGCTTAGTTGCTCTGTGGCATGTGGGATCTTCCCGGACTAGGGCTCAAACCCATTTCCCCTGCATTGGCAGGCAGATTCTTAACCACTGCACCACCAGGGAAGTCCCTGAACACTACTTTGGTAGAAGGAGCAGACAAGAGGAGGGAGAGAAGGTCAAGAGAGGCAAAGCAAGAAAACCGACAAGGGCAGAGGAGACAAGGGTCAACCGGCATTTAGAATCCATTTCTATTGCCTCCTAGTATATATGTGCACAGCAGAAGCTAGAAAACAAAACACGACATTCCTCAGACATTTTCCCTCCCTCCGAAAGTGGGGTTGTGGATGTAAACTGGGTTCTACCAACAAGGGCCAGCCTGCTCTGAGTATGCAACCTGTGTGAGCAAGGTCCCCTTGCTCAGCAGGGCTCCAGGTTCAGTTTAATGCTCTGCTGTCAAGGTCTGGAAATCCTGAATAATTTTAGCTTTGAATTTGTGTTTTATAAGTGAATTCCAACGGGACAACAGAGCACGTGTGTGAGCAGAGGAGATACACACAGATGTGGGTGTCTGTTACTGTTCCTTGCTGCCCATTCCCATGTAGCTTTAGGGGGACCCCATGAACAAAGAATCTACGTAGGAGGACATTTCCCCCTCCTCCAAGCCCCTGGCAGCCACTAAACTACTTTCTACCTCTATGGACTTACCTATCCTGGATAGTTCATATACAAAACTCAGAATGAGTACCCAGTAAGGACATTACCTACACAACTGAATAAGCAGGGCTTTCCACTTAGGCAGAACTTCCTTGAATACAGAAAGAAGGTAAAGACATTTTAAGATACATGAAGCACCAAGGTACCCTTATCATATCGTTTCTTTGCATATTTTTTACTTGCCTAGAATTAGGCAACCACTTATGCTGAAAATGAGGGAAAGGGAAGCTATGGTAACGCATAGTTCCTTTTCTTTCTGTCTGTCCTTGCTCACAGTAAGCCGAAGGCACAGAGTATTGGTGGAATGTGTACATGTCAAAAAGTGAAATAAAAACAGTTGAGTTAGGGAATTCCCTGGTGGTCCAGTGGTTAAGACTCCGTGCTTCCACTGCAAGGGCCATGGGTTCGATCCCTGGTCGGGGAACTAAGATCCCACATGCTGCGGCACGGCTTTAAAAAAAAACAAAACACTTGAGTTAGTTATGTGCAGTGTTTCCATTGCTCTGATAAGAATAAAATATATATGCATATAGAAGCTATAAAATACAAATTGTGTGATTTTGATGATTCTACATGCAAATTAAAGTCTTTTATATTTGTATTTGAAACTGGCATGGCACAATGTAAAGATGAATGGTAAAACTCATGCTAGTAAATTTTTAACTTTTTCTCTCTGAGAAAGACATGAAATAGCAAATAAAAAATGCAAGTCAAGAGAGAGACTGCAGAAGAAAGGGAAAACCTTTTTATTTTAGTACCTGGAACAGTACTTTTCTTCCTTCTTTTTGAACAAAGGGCCCTGCGTTTTCAATTGCACTGGGCCCCATATATTACGGAGCAGGCCCTTTCCGTCAGTTTGATTTCCTCATGTGAGATCTGGGAGGCAAGATAGTGTGGACGCCATCTTCCTTCATCGCCACTGCTTTCCACGCAATTGCCACTGCCTGACACAGCCATGGCTCATGGTTTATGCTACTTTCATCACAAGATGAAAACAATAAGAATCCAGGTAGGGTTCCTTCCCTATTTCAAAGGCAATTCAGGGTTTTGAGTCTAATACTATTTTTGAATTAATTTTCATTTTTATCGAGGTAATCCTTTTACATAATTGAACATTTCAAATAACATATGATTTTTTAAATTGAGTTGTAATTTGCATACCATAAAATTCACCTTTTCAAACAGTACCTTTCTGGAATTTTTAGTATAGGCACAAGGTTAGGCAAACATCACCACTATCTAATTCTGTAATATTTCCATCACCCCCAAAAGAAACCCTGTACCTCCTGGCAGTCGCTCCACATTGCTCCCTCCCTTAAGCCCCTGGCAACCACTCATCTCCTTTCTGCCTCTGTGGATTTGCCAATTCTGGATATTTCATATAAATGAACTCATACACTATGGTCTTTTGGGTCTGACTTCTTTCACATAGCATAATGTGTTCAAGGCTCATCTTAGTGTCAGCAGCTATCAATACTTCATTCCTTTTTCTGGCTGAATAATATTCCATGACATGGATATGCCATGTTTTGATTATCTATTCATCCACCGAAGTATAAAGTTTAAATGAAAAGAGTAATCCCTTGCTCCGGTCTTTCCTTCTCCTCACTCTTACTCCCCAAAGGAAGCCACTTTCTACTCTTGTCATTTCTCCTGGTCTGTACCTCCCTGTTTCCACATATCCTCTTTATACTGCTATTTATTTGTAATTTTAAGATATTTATTATATTCCTACTTGGGAAGATGTGTCACTTTGACACCTCCACACTGACCTATTTTTTCTTCTTCCTACAGTTACATGGACAATTTTTGGTTAAATCAGTATGTATTTAGTGGCCAGATTATTGTGACCATGTAAAATACTGTTCACTGCTGAGTCAAGAATTATACCATTATTACTTCTACTTTTCAGAGCCAGGAGAGTCATCTCTCTTCCTGATCTCCACATGCTGGGATGCCACAGGCTCAGGCCTTGGACCACTTCTTTTCTCTCTTTATACTCACTTTCTAGCCACCCTCCTGGCTTTCAATATTATCCAAATGCTTATGACTCTCAAATTTATATTGTCAGGCTCATCTTCATTTGCATTCCAGACACATGTCATCCATTGCTGACTTGACATTTCCACTTGGATGTCCCACAGGTACCATATACTTAACTCGTCCAAAACAGAATCCCTACCTCCTTTCCTCTGGAGCCACAAAATTCCCCATTTCAGGAAATGGTGCTTCCATTCTTCCAGTTGGTTAGGCTCCAAACCTTGGAATTATCCCTGTCTCTTTTTTTCCCCTTTCATACCCTCTATCCAATCCACAGAAAATTTGGTCAACTCTTCTTCAAAATATATAAAAAAATCCAACCACTTCTCATCATGCCCTACTCTTACCATCCCAAGTCCAGGACACCATCAACTCTCACCTACACTATGGCAACAACCTCCTGACTGGTCTCCCTACTGCAATCCTTGCCCCCCGATAGTTACTGTCCACACAGGAGCCGGAATCATCCTTTTAAAATGTGAGTCATGTCATGTCACTCCTCTGCTCTAATCTCTCCAATGGTTTTCTGTCTCACTCAGATAAAATGTGCTGTAAGATCTGGCTCTGCTGTGTCTTTGACCTCACCTCCTTCCACTCTTCCCCAACTTACTCTGTTCCATCAACATCGGCTTCCCGGCCACACATGGAACACTTTAAGTGCATTCTAGCCTCAGGGCCTTTGCACTTGCTGTTGCCCCACCCAGAATGCTTTTCTCCCATATAGCAGCATGGCTGTCTTCCTTACTTCTCTAATGTCTTACCTGCTCAAATGTCACCTTATTGGGGTGGCTATTCCATTAGCCTGTATAAATCAACCCCCTACTGTGACTCTCTCTATACTCCTAATCTTGCTTTATTTCTCCTCCAGTATTATCTCCAGTATTAGTATCACCTGACACATTATATATTTGCTTATTGTCTGCTGTCTTCCCCTGGAAGGCAGGCATTGTCTGTTATATGTACTACTGTATATCCAGTGTCTAGAATGCACCTGAAATACAGTCAGCACTAGAATACAGTAAATATTTGATGACTGAATGAATTAATTTAAAAGTGTCAATAAATGCATGTATTCAATCTACAGGTTGAATTTGGAAGCAGAATTTCATATTCTGCAATTAAAAATTCTATGTAGTTTCCCCTCATAAATGCCTCCCTGGTTTGTAGGACTCTGTGTTTATGTGTCATTCTCTTCCACAGCCTGAAGCTCCTCAGAGGAATTCACAGTGCCTGGCACAGAAGAGACCCTCAAACGTCGGTGGGACTATAACATCTCAGGGATTTAAAGAACTAATGGGTATGGCTGCTCATAAAGGTAACATGTGGCTCATCCTTCAGATACATTTAAGGAGTGAACCCAATACATCTGAGATGGAGAATTCTCCAACCTCATTCATCCATTCATCCATGTATTCATTCAAGCATTCAATCTGATATGTATTGAGCGCCTTCTCTGCGAAAGTCTCTAGTTCCTACAACTTTCTATTGTATCTAAATGACCTGCCCTCCCCCATTACCGGTCTAAATGTTATTTCTTGTTCTGACCTCAGTGAAGCTGGAGAACAGCTGGGTACCAGCATCTGTCTAATCACCCTTCATCCCTTGGCAACTATTAAGACATGCCAGGATGCTCTTTGCTGAGGCCTCTCAAATTTAAAATGGGGACGCTCGCTATTCAAAATAGAGAGCCTTGACATTTGAATACTTGCCCCTCCTTTTTCCTGCCTGAGAGAAATGCCTGGTTGTTGACTTTCAGGGTCAGGCATAGGCAGCCCATCCCTCTGTAGGGCTGGTGTTTGGTTTGGCGGATTGATTTCATAGACAATGGGCACATTTTCATAAGTCATCACAGCAGGAAGTCCCCACCTCCTTGGAAGCAATGTGTGGCAGCATGAGAGAAGAAGGGTCATACTTTCTGTATGGAACTTGAATTCTATTCAGCTGGTATGGAGCAATTTTTTAAATGTGGGCATAGAGATGAGGCCAAATTGAAAACCAGACTCCCAAGTCTAGCAGGGGGGCTATTTTGTAGTCAGGTCTTTAGAAGTTCTCTACAAAGTCATTGGGCTCGCTGTACATCCTTCCAAACTCCCTGCTTTAGTTGCAATGAAAAGGTGTCCTTGGAGTGAGTTTCCTGAAACTCTGCTGTGTTATGTAAATAAACTTGTTTTATAATCAAGTGGTGTGGGGTTTTTACTGTAGGGCCTTGTTTTTAAGTCAGAGGTCAAGAAAGCAGGGCAAGCACCAATCAACATTATTGTTTTGCAACAATTACTCACTGTTTTTGTTATCTTCTAAAAGGAGACCATTTGCAGGGTAAAGGGATGTTTTACTGCAAGAAACAAGAGGCAAAAATTCATTCTTAAAAAAACCCAAAAGCTGAACCTAATTCTTTTATATTAAGAGGGGATTCTTTGAAGCTCTCCTGTTGTATTTTAAATGATTCAGTTTACACAGATAGCTACGCATATACATACAATTTGTTTTACAACCAGCTTTTGGTTTTTGTTTTTTGCTGCCTGGTTCAGAGCCATTGTGTAAAAGACTATCATTTGTACGTGAGACATTAGTAGGGGAAATGGGCTCATCTGCCTAGAAAGGTGGAGGGTGGGGGGGTGTCAGTATAAAAAACTGACTCCAGAGTGCATTTGCCTGTGAAAGGACCTATTCAGCCGTAGTGAGGTGGAGTTGCAGCCCTGGGCCACACTGTTGGGAAGTGTTCCTGGACCCGCAGGTGGGGTAGGCCTGGGGCTGGTTCCTGGTACAGCTCCTGGCTTTGACTAGGTTCCTTTTGTTTTCCTCTGGGAGGTTGGCTCCGCACTCCAGAAACCTGCTTGTGGCTGGTTCTCCTGCCAGGTGCTTCCGTCCTTGGAAAGGTACGGGCCATGAACACAGGGACAGCTCAGTTAGGACACACAGTTTGTAATTTAACGGATACATTTCTCTAGATATGCACAGCCTTCCTTCAGAAGTATTCTTTCACCTTGACCTCATCCCTAGAAGTTACTTTCTTTTGCTCTAAGACATTTTCAGAATCCCGTGTTTATTAGCCTAACTTCCCAGCTCTTATTCTGTTCCCCGTCTTGCTGGAAAGTCCCAGATCAGAGCTTTCCACCCACCTGGTGCCCTCAGCCTCCATGGGAGCTACATCCTCTTCACAAGGATGGAAGCAGGTTGGGGAGTCTTCCGGATCGAGTCCCTCAAAGCTCCTGTGCAGTCAAGTCACCCATTGGTACCGGGCTAAATAAGCACTGTTTTTGATGGTAGATAAATTATCAGGAATAGATAGAAAAGAAGCAAGTTTCAGGGAGTTAAGTAACAGACGACTACAAATTTCTTTCTTAATTCTACCATCAACTTCCTGTGTGACCTTGAGTTTCTAAGATGTATCATAAATGCAGAGAACCTCAGATAACTTCCCAGGGCTATTTTGAGCAATACATATTAATTGGCTAAGGAATGCAGTGATTACAAATGATTTTGTAAATGCAAAGCTTTATACATACTAAGTAATTTTTCTGCATGACTTACTAATGACTGGACTAAAAGCTACAGAAGGAAGTCCACATTGTCTCTATAATAATATATATACATATAAGATAAGATATGTAATAATATCTTGTATAATAATAAGAGCTAACAAATATGAAGCCTTTATGTCCCAGGAGCTGAGCTTAGGTTACCTCATATAATTTCCCCAACAACGCTTACAGGTCAATATTTTCATTTTCCCCATTTTAGAGATGAGGGCACTGAGGCACAAAGGAGTTAAATAATTTCCCAAAGTCTTGCAGACAGAAAGGGCCAGAGCTTCAACAATTCATTTTCATAATTGCTCTTCTCCACTCTGCTGTAATGCCCACCTAGATCTGGAAGTCTCTTAAACTACTGCAGAAAAGTTTGGTAATTGTGTTTAATTAAAATCTTCAGTCCATCAGATGAAATCATGAATACCTGTTGAACGATTATTTTGGTAGTTACACATCTTAAACCATTTAATTCTCACTTCAACCCTAAGAAATTGGTACTTACTCCCTGTATATGGATTAAGCACAAAGATGTTAAGAAACTTGTCCATGGTCACAGTTAGCAAGTGGCAGAGGCTGGCTTTGAACCTTGGGTAATCTGGATCCAGAGTTTGTGCTCTTTACCCATAAGTAACCCAACCAATGACCAAAAGTGTAGAGCAACATGTAGAATCCCGTCCCTGTCTCAAGGAGTGGACTTGACCAATAAACTAACTGTGTGATTTTGGACTGCAGTTTCTTCATCTGTAAAATGGACGTTCTCCAAAGACCCTGCCAGCTCTGTCGTTCTGTACTTTAACAAGTCTGCATTTCTTTTTCTTTTTTTTTTTAATATTTATTTATTCATTTATTTAGGCTACGCTGGGTCTTAGTAGCAGCACGTGGGATCTTCATTGAGGCATGAAGGATCCTTTGTTGCAGCATGAGGGATCTTTAGTTGCGACATGAGGACTTCTTAGTTGCGGCATGCATGTGGGATCTAGTTCCCTGACCAGGGATCGAACCCAGACCCCCTGCATTGGGAGTGCATAGTCTTACCTACTGGACCACAAGGGAAGTCCCAAGTCTGCATTTCTTAACAGGAGTCTGGAGAGCAATCTTTGCAGCTTCAGGAACAAGTGGGTAGCAAACATTGCAATTGTAGGAATTTGAGAAGACAAAGTCTACACAAGTTTGGTGCTTCCTGCAGGAGCCGTGGGATGCTTGAAACCAGAGGTGTTAGTAAGACTTCCAGGAGGTAAAACGTCTTGGCAAGAGAACAGTGTTGCGTTCCCAGGAGAAGTGAAAGCTGGTGAGGGCTTTAGAGGTGTGGTACAGAGGGGCCGTGGAGGACTCACCTAGAGTAGAAGGTAGGAAAATGGTTAAAACAAGAAGAAGAAGAAGAAGTAAAAGTGTTTTGTGAAGTTGGATGTGATATTGGGAAAGTTGCGATGTTATCATTCATAAAATGCAAATCTTATAGTAAGGGCAGCACATAAAGAAAGAGCATAAGGGCTTTGGAATGGGACAGACGCGGGTTTGATCCCAGTTCTGCCACATTTTAGCGTGATCTAAGTGCCTTAATTTTCTTCTTGGTAGAATAGGGGTCACATAACACGGAGCAAAGACTCAATAAATGCTACTTTCCATTCCAACCAGCCAGGATTGCTTCTCTCCCGTCCCCACCCTCACCCCAGACCTAAGAAAGTCAAAAGCCAATGAACTCTTAGCAGAGATGCAAAGCTTTGATCTTAAAAGAGGAATGAAGACATCACATCCACCCCTGTTTTTCCTTTCAAATTGCACTAGGCTCCCCAAAGAGCTTCACCCTGAGCTCCAAGAGGAAGGGATGGGAAGACAGGGATGAGTAGCAAAAAAGCAACCCGAGGTTAGAGGAGACCAGCTTGCACCAGAAAGGTAAACCCGGGGAGTCTACTAAGAAAAGACGTAATAGTAGTTCCTCCCTCCTTGGTCCTGTTTCCCCACTTGCACCCGGGGTAGGGCCTGTGGTGGCCAACAGCTGACTGGCTCCACTGGAGAGGGGGCTGTCAGAGGAGCAGCCTCCATCATCCTTCTGTCCAGGGTCCTCACAACAGAAGAAAGAGCAGCCTTGACGTTACTCAAAGGGACGAGTGGGATGAGGCAAGAGTGTCACATACATAGATGCAAAAAGGCAACTTGGAGAGAGTGGAAGAGCCTCCCTGTATTAGTTTCCTACTGCTGCTGTAACAAATCATCACAAACGATGGTTTAAAACAACACGGACAATTATCTTACAGTTCTGGAGGTCAGAAGTCTAAAATGGCTGGGAAGGCCAGCTGTCGTTCTGGAAGCTCTAGGGGAAAACTCATTTCTTTACCTTTTCCAGCTTCTAGAAGCTTCCTGTGTTTCTTGACTTCTAGTTTTAGATTAGTTCCCATCTCTGCTTCTATCTTCACATCTTCTTCTTGGACTCTGACCCTCCTGCCTCCCTCTTGTAAGGACCCCTGTGATGACATTGGGCCCACCTGGATAATCCAGGATCTCGCCCCGTCTCAAGAGCCTTAATGTAATCACATCTGCAAAGTCCCTTTTGCCTTGGAACGTAGCATCTTCACAGGATCCAGGGATTAGGCATCTTTGGAGCAGGCCATTATTCAGTCTGCCACACTATCTAAAATTTGGTAACCAGAAATCTGATTTATCTCCTTATTCAATTTGTAATCTCAAAACAACTCACTTCACTCTAAACCTTGCTGTCTCCATCTGTAAGAAGGAAGTGACACTATTTTTCTTGATTCCTTTTGGGTTCGTTGGGGTCATCTACATAGGCTGTCCACTCTTGTGCCTCGTGTGGTGTAAGGGAATGGTAAATGTTGGATCGTCTCCCTCTTCTCTAGCACGCAACGGATAGGCATTATAGGGTTAGAGGCTGGGAGGAGGCACTTGGACCCTTGGGAGCTGTCACAGGTCGAATTCCTGGGAAGACAGACGTTGAGACTGAGATTTGTATGCGGGACGTTTATTGGTGGGTGGCCTCAGGATCAGCACCTGTGGGGTGTGTGGGAAGTAGAACTGGGGAAGTTGGGCTGTGATGACGATGCAACAAAGGCCTCAACCTACCCAATGGGGAGCTCAGAGATGACTCATGTTAGGCTGAGGGGCTGAGCTTCTATATCCCTGCAGGTAGTCATTATACGAGGGTTGCCTGGGGAGGGGCATGACATTGGCCTAGGGGGCTTTCTCCCACTGAGGATACCCCGGGAGGAGAACACATCAGCAGCCAGTGCTTCCAGAAGCTGGAGGAATGTGTGCCCCAGTTCTGCAGCAGGCACCTGGGGAATGTCCCCTGGTATCCACTATAGCAGCTAACCTTTCTGTCTTATTGAGCGAAGACCAGAGAGAAAACAGACCATAAGGGTCTTGACAGGCTGTATAGTGCACAGGCTCAGAGGCTCAGAGCTTGTGCTCTCAGGCAGGTAAGTCTGACTTCATATCTCATTTCTACTTCTTCCTGATGTGATTTGGGGATGTCACTGTACCTCTCAGTGTCTCTGCTTCCTCATCTCTAAATTAGAGGGTAATAGTATTAATCTTAGAATTGTCGTAAGGATTAAACAGATAATCAGTGTACAATTCTCAGCACAGTGCCTGACATCTGATGGGTCCCATACATGGTAGATTTTGTGGTTAATAATATTCTCACAACTCCTTTCCTACTTTATCTTTTCAACCCAAACCCAAGAGTTTAACATGTGAGCTGGAAAGGAAAGGGAAGAATCCTACAAGAATACCCATCGTGATTTGAGACACATGTCACTAAAGCCGGCGGTGGAGGGCAGAGATTGGGGCTTAGAGAGTGGGAAGAGGGGTGTTAGGAGCACACACCGGGAGCCAGGCTGCCTAAGTGAGACTCCATGCCACTCACGAACTGGCCGGATGACCTTGGAGGGTCATTGCGGGAATTAAATGACATCATGAAAGTAAAGCTCTTAGGACACTGCCTGACACATGGTAGGTACCATGTATGTTTGCCATTATTATTCTTAGGCTACAATGTATCCACAAAGGCAACATTAGGGAAGAGGCCCTTGATTTAGACCTTGCAGGTTTCCCAAGAAGTTTAAATCACTTGGGTATCCAGACTGAATTTCTGAAGTTGGCTACAAACTCTGTCTCTTCTGTTACTAGATTAAACCTCCAGTAGCACCAGTTCCCTGGCTTAAGTGTTTAATCATTTACAGCTGTCACCAGGTTGTCAAAGAGGGTGATGCTACCTTTAGTTTGAGCTGGGACTGGATGAAGGAAAGGGGCTTAGGTAAAATTACTCCAGGGATCAGCTATAGGGATTGGTGTTCTTTGAGAATCCCGGACCTCCCTTCAAGGTAAAATAAGGGTTGGTAAGAGAGACTAAACCTTTTATGCATTTTATGTCTTCTTCTTAATTCCTTTTTTACCTGGAACGTTAAAACTTGAGGAACTTCAAACACCCCAACGCTTACGTATCTGCCACTTTCTCTTATGTTGATGTTCTCCAACTTTCTTTCTCCCCAGTCCAAACCCATGCTGGAAAGGGTTACAGAAGATGTGACTGATCAGAATAAAACTGGGACTACACTACTGAATTTGGAGACAGAGAGGGGGGCTTTACCTCCTTGCAGAGGGTCCAGGCTCCAGACTGAGAGCTCCTGCCCCATCTCCCACTCTCCTCTCCTTGCTCCTCTCTCTGCATCAAAAATATCAGATATTTACTTTGATTTTCCTTTTCAAATGTGCTTGATTTTCAAGTCCACCTTGTGGGGTTCCTACCACACAGAATAATAAAAATAAGCCACAGGAATCCCAAGTCACAGAGCCAGTTTGTTGGACTCATTTAATCTTTCTCCAAGATTAACTCATTAATTTTATTTAGTTAAGAGTCACAGGAATGTTTCCCCTGCAACTATGGTGTCAAATTTTTTTTTAAGCAAGTTGAAAAAAAAAAAGCAAAGTACGCAATAAAACAAACATGCAAAATATTTTGATAAGAGGGGCGATCATGCTGTATCTTTCAGAATCTGAAAAACTCCTAGTGATCCAAGTTTTTGGCATCAAGGGAGATACTTAGCAGACAGGATCACACCCCTGATTTTTAACTTTGTGGACTTAAACTCAGTGAAAGTCAGTTCACAGAGTTATTACTAGGCTGGAATGGACTGTCCATTTCCTGTACTGGCTTTTCATATCAGAAGGCAGAGTTGACCTTAAATCTTGTCATTTTTATTTCCCAGAAAGAAAAAATGAGAAGAATAGGCAAACAGAGAGAGTCATGGGACTTGAAGGGAAAGCCCCCAATCAAAATGTGTCTGAAATCTATGCCCTACTTTCTACCGCCAATGCTGCTCTCCTAGGGCAGTCTACTGTTACCTCTAACCGAGACTATTACTTACAATGGCCTCCTAATTTATTTCCCTGTATCCATACTTTCCCACACACAATGGCCAAGGTGATTTTCTAGAAGTTTAAATCAAATTATGTCACTCCCCTGACTAAAAGTCTATACTAATTTCCCTTGCACTTCATGTAAACCCAAAATTCTTTCTGTGAATACATGGCCCTGCTTGTCCTTGCAGGCTCAACCCACTATTTTCTAGCCCCACTAGACTTCACTTCCTTAAGTAAAATCTTTCAGGCCTCAGGACCTTTGGACATGCTGTTTCCTTTATTTAGAAAGCTTCCCTCCATCCTATTCCCTTCTTTCAAGGGACTCTTTCTTCTCCTCCCTTAGACCTCACCTTAAATGTCACTTCTTCAGGCAGAAATTTCCAGACTATTCTATTTAAGCTAGGCTTCTCATTCTGGTCATTAGTCTCTGTTTTAGTCTTTACATAGTATTTATCATGATTTGGCATTATTTATTATTATTAATTTTTCTTTTTTTCTGGTTTATTTTCTGCTTCGTGCACTTGCGTGTAGAGGGCTAAAAGCATGTTTTTCTTATTCACCGTTGTATTCTTTCTGTCCAGCTGGGCAATTGGCACAAAGTAGGAACTCAACAAGTATCTGTTATATCAAGAAATACTTTATTCTGATAGGAGGTTTTTTAGAAGGCTGCATTTTCAGGACTTCCCTGGTGGTCCAGTGGCTAAGACTCCACACTCTCTATGCAGGGGGCCCAGGTTTCAATCACTGGTCAGGGAACTAGATCCCACGTGCTGCAGCTAAGACCCGGCTCAGCCAAATAAATAAATATATTTTTTAAAAGACTGCATTTTCCATGAAGTAGTCTGCTTTTAAAAGTTTAATTTTATTAAACTCTATATGACATGCTGAAGTGTCTGTTAAAATCATCTAGCTATAAATTTCACTGAGATTGTTTTCATCCCCTTGTTTGTTTCTCATGTTTTCATCCCCTTGTTTCTCATGTTTTCTTGTCTTGTCCTTTGTGGATTTTATGAATATGAATGTTTGCTAGAATGTAAGCATCACTTTGCCTGTTTTGTTCACTGCTGCATCTCCGGTATCTAGAACAGTGCATGGCACATAGTAGGCATTATATATATATATATATATATATATATATATATATATATATATATATATTGCTGTTACATAAAAGCTATCCAGGGTGAAAGTTCAAAACTGATTTAGCACTAAGACTGTAAACCCACAGAGCAATGGTTCTCACAATATAGAGTTTGCAAACTGGCAGAATATCAGCTAGGAGGGTCCCACAGAAGTGTCTTGTTTAACCTGGGTAGTATTTTAAATTGTTTTAAATCAGTTACCTTTATTTAAAAATTGGGATATCATATAAAAATCCCAACTCCAACTTTTCTTGAAAAGCCAGAAGATCAAGCCACACCAGAACCTCGACCACATGGCACAATGGGCTGAGGCTGGGGAGCGCCTGCCCCTTTTGGAGGCCCATGTCCCTCCATTTGCTTTTTCTAACACTTTGTGTTGACCTAAGGATCCTACCCTGTTGCAACTGTCCTTAAAATCAGTGTGGGATTTTTTTTTAATACATCTTTACTGGAGTATAATTGCTTCACAATACTGTGTTAGTTTCTGTTGTACAACAAAGTGAATCAGCCATA
The DNA here is from genome assembly GCF_005190385.1 of Monodon monoceros. Taxonomy (NCBI): domain Eukaryota; kingdom Metazoa; phylum Chordata; class Mammalia; order Artiodactyla; family Monodontidae; genus Monodon; species Monodon monoceros. Next base: position 63,328,954 of record NW_021703777.1, on the reverse strand, counting down.
TGCATACATGTATCCCCATATCCCCTCCCTCTTGAGCCTCACTCCCACCCTCCCTATCCCATGTCTCTAGGTCATCACAAAGCACTGAGCTGATCTCCCTGTGCTATGCGGCTGCTTCCCACTAGCTATCTATTTTACATTCGGTAGAGTATATATGTCAATTCTACTGTCACTTCACCCCAGCTTCCCCCTCCCCTCCACCTTCCATGCCCTCAAGTCCATTCTCTATGTCTACATCTTTATTCCTGCCCCAGCATTAGGTTCATCAGTACCATTTTTTATTTTTCAGATTCCATATATATGTGTCAGCATACAGTATTTATTTTTCTCTTTCTGACTTACTTCACTCTGTATGACAGACTCTAGGTCCATCCACCTCACTACAAATAACTCAGTTTCGTTCTTTTTATGGCTGAGTAATATTCCATTGTGTATATGTGCCACATCTTCTTTATCCATTCATCTGTCGATGGACACTTAGGTTGCTTCCATGTCCTGGCTATTGTAAATAGTGCTGCAATGATATTGGGGTACATGACTCTTTATGAATTATGGTTTTCTAAGGGTATATGCCCAGTAGTGGGATTGCTGGGTCATACGGTAGTTTTAGTTATTTAAGGAACCTCCATACTGTTCTCCACAGTGGTTGTATCAATTTACATTCCCGCCAACAGTGCAGGAGAGCTCCTTTTTCACCACACCATTTCCAGCATTTATTTTTTCTAGATTTTTTGATAATGGCCATTCTGGCCAGTGCAAGGTGATACCTCATTGTAGTTTTTATTTGCATTTCTCTAATAATTAGTGATGTTGAGCATCTCTTCATGTGCCTCTTGGCCATCTGTATGTTAAAATTCAACACCAATTTATGATAAAAACTCTCCAGAAAATGGACAAGAGGGAACCTACCTCAACATAATAAAGGCCATATATGACAAACCCACAACAAACATCATACTCAATGGTGAAAAACTGAAAGCATTTCCACTAAGATCAGGAACAAGACAAGGATGTCCACTCTCGCCATTCTTATTCAAGATAGTTTTGGAAGTCCTAGCCACGGAAATCAGAGAAGAAAAAGAAATAAAAGGAATACAAATTGGAAAAGAAGAAGTAAATCTGTCACTGTTTGCAGATGACATGATACTATACATAGAAAATCCTAAAGATGTCACCAGAAAACTTCTAGAACTTATCAATGAATTTGGTAAGGTTTCAGGATACAAAATTAATGCACAGAAATCTCTGGCATTCCTCCACAGTAACAAAGAAAAATCAGAAAAAGAAATTAAGGAAACAATCCCATTTACCACTGCAACAAAAAGAATAAAATACCTAGGAATAAAACTACCTAAGGAGGCAAAAGACCTGTACTCCGAAAACTATAAAATGCTGATGAAAGAAATCAAAGATGACATAAACAGATGGAGAAATATACCATGTTCTTAGATTGGAAGAAATCAATATTGTGAAAATGACTCTACTATCCAAAGCAATCTACAGATTCAGTGCAATCCCTATCAAACTACCAATGGCATTCTTCACAGAATAAGAACAAAAATCTTTACAATTCATATGGAAACACAAAAGACACCAAATGGCCAAAGCAGTCTTGAGAAAGAAAATCAGAGCTGGAGGAATCAGGCTCCCCAACTTTAAACTATACTACAAAACTACAATAATCAAGACAGTATGGTGTTGGCACAAAAACAGAAATATAGATCAATGGTACAGGATAGAAAGCCCAGAGATAAACTCATGCACATATGGTCACTAATTTATGACAAAGGAGGCAAGAACATACAATGGAGAAAAGACAGTCTCTTCAGTAAGTGGTGCTGGGAAAACTGGACAGCTACATGTGAAAGAATGAAATTAGAACACTCCCTAACACCATACACAAGAATAAACTCCAAATGGATTAAAGACCTAAATGTAAGACCAGACACTATAAAACTCTTAGAGGAAAACATAGGAAAAACACTCTTTGACATAAACCACAGCAAGATCTCTTTTGACCCACCTCCTAGAGTAATGGAAATAAAAATAAACAGATGGGACCTTGTTAAACTTCAAAGCTTTTGCACAGTGAAGGAAACCATACACAAGACGAAAAGACAACCCTCAGAATGGGAGAAAATATTTACAAATGAAAAAACAGACAAAGGATTAATCTCCAAAATACACAAACAGCTCATGGAGCTCAATATCAAAAAAGCAAACAGTTCAATTAAAAAACGGGTGGATCTAAATAGACATTTCACCTAAGTGTGGGATTTTAAAACTAGGTAAATACAGAATTACACCAGAAAACCCACCAGGAATGAAGAATCAACTCGGAATATTTGTACAAGATTGAGATGCGTTAGGTCTGATTGATCCTTCAGAGATTCATTCAAGGCACTCTGCAAGTGGTGCAGTAGGTTAGTGGCTGGAATAGAAATCTATTACTATTCTTAAGATTTTCTTTGTTGTTAAATTCTGGGCATGGTATTAGAAGCTAGATGGATGTCTTCCTCTTAGGACCAAGGTAAATCAGCTTATAAAAATTATTCAAGGACACCATGTCCCCAAAGAAAGGAGGAAACAAGAATAGGCATTATTTAAATCTTGCCTGGGCCATAAGCCTTGACAGTTGGCAAGCAGCCAGTGCCTGGACAAGTCAAAGTGCTTACTGTATTGATAGACGATGAGTTAGCAGCAGCAGAGGATCGCCATCACCATCACCATCACCATCACATCATCATCACCGATGAAATCTGAGTTTTTAATCTAGGCATTTGAAAACAAGTGAAGCCTCCATACAATGTAAGCAATCATCTGAGCTTGATATAAAGAGGTTCAAGTTACATTTGATCAGGAAATACTTTGGCTCTGTCTGCAATCAGGGTCAAAAGAAAAAAGAAAAGGGATTTACTAGATCTAGAAATGAGTTATTGGCCTAAGCAAATCTGGGCTGATTTCAAAATGATAATTTATGATAAGCATTTTGCTTTTAGAATTTTATTTTTTGCCTCTATTCCCTTATTGTTTTGGTCACTGTAGGAAAAAATAGGACTGATGAGGGTAAAAACATCTAAGTACTGCAGAGTTTGATTTAGCCTAGCAATTAGATACATTTTTACAAGTGCCAATAATTGTCCCCTAAAATAAACTGTAATGCTATGAAAATGGATGTCACAGTCAAAAATTACTCATCTATTTTGAAATCTAATTCATAACATCTACTTAAATATTTACAGATTATAGTAAAAAAAATAAGAACTGTTAAAATTATAAAATGTGTAAGTATAATTTATGAGGAATTTATCATTCGTGATTTAATTAAGTAGTTCATTGCAGCTGTTCAGGTTCATTCTTGAACAAAAATATCCTGCATCCAGCAATACTATTGAAAACCAAAAGTTTTACCACAACAGAGTTAGTTTTCTTTCTCCTTTTTTTTTTTCTTTTCTAAAACTGTGAAAAAAACCCCCAAGAATCTAGGAAGTTGGAAGCTTTGTAAAACGTGGTAAAAATTAACAGAAGAGTAGCAGTGCTCCATGTTCAAGACCAGAGCCTTGGAATGGGATTCATCTGTAAGTCCTGATATGGCCCATGTTGGCTCCCCAGCTTACAGCAGCTGAGCTTTAGAATCGTTGAGAATCACTGATGCGGCTTACTAAAAATATACATGGGCCTGGAACCTCAGATTGCTAAATTCTAGGTTAGACCCTGGAAATCTATAGTTCGTAATGTTCCTCAGGTGTATCTGCTGATCTGCCATATTAAGAAAGTGCTAGTCTAGTTCCAGGGGATTTGAGAGATAGTAGAGGAACCTGTTATCCATCAAATTCAAGCGAGCTTGGAGCCTCTGTTCTGAACCAGGCAAGAGCCCTCCAGGCTAGTTCGGTCCTTACATTCCAATGTCTCAGATTCCAGTGCTGAATCCAAGATGAATGATGGTAAGGGGATTGGCAATTAGAGGGCTTGGGGTCTCGTGTTCTTTGCTTCCAACCAGCTGTGTGAAATCAATCTCGCTTGCAGCATATCCATCTATAAAACGAAGGAGTTGGGCGAAATGGTCCCTAAGACGCAGACTGCAAACTGGTGGCCTCAGGCCACATCCAGCCTGCAGATTGATTTCTCTAGGACCTACATGGTGCTTGAAAATCAATGTCAATTCGTTTCCCAGTAGGGAAATCGCCCCCTCCCCCCACCCAGATCTAGATTTTCAGTTTCTCTTGGAAAATGGGAAATTCTGGGCAACAATGGGCCCCTCATTCTTACCCAACAAGTGTTGCGTGGTAGGGTAGGTTTGTTTCTTTTTAAAGAACCTTGACGACCTTCCCTGGTGGTCCAGTGGCAAAGAATCCACCTTACAATGTAGGGGATGCGGGTTCGATCCCTGGTCAGGGGACTAAGATTCCACATGCCGCAGGGCAACTAAGCTCGTGTGCCACAACTACTGAGCTCGCACGCCTCAACTAGAGTCCGCGTGCCGCAAACTACAGAGCCCACGCGCTCGGGAGCCTGCGCGTCACAAATAGAGAAGAGAAAACCCAAATGCCACAGCTAGAGAGAAGCCTGAGCGCAACAAAAGATCCCGCATGCCTCAACGAAGATCCTGCGTGCTGCAACTAGGACTCAACACGGCCAAAAATAAATAAAATAAATAAATAATAAATAAATCTTTAAAGAAAAAGAAAAGGGCCACAAGCTCTTATATTCCAACGGTAACCACATTTCCTACCCACCAGCCTACTCATACATTTATGTTTCTGCTTGGTGCCTGCAGAGTTTGGAGCTGTTGATTCTTGCCCCAAGGTCATTCTCAAGACTAACATCCTTTGTCTCTAGATAGCATCATAAGGGTGGGTCCTTTAACCAGGCCTGTGTCTAACTGGCATCTCAGCAGCTGTTCAGTCCTCCTTAAAGTTTGAGTCAGGAAAGCAACTTCTGCTGTTCCTTTATCAGGGCCCAGGGAGTCTTTAAGAAAGAAGCAAGAGAGTAGGAGCTTGAAAGAATGTGGTGACTGCTTCTTCAGAAAGGATCCAAAAAGCTGAAGTTTCTATGTTTACAAATTCCCAAGTACAGTATACCCAAGTGGGCCTTATTTAGGCCAAATGTTTGTATCACTGGTTATGTGCTGTTCCACCAATTGCTAAACTGCCAGGTTTTTGCAAATTATAATGAAAATTGTATGGCACTGAGTCCAAAATCCTTGTACCAATATAATAATTGCTGTATGACTAGAATTACTGAAAGGAAGTGGCTTTTCTGGGAAAACAAAAGTGGGAAAAGTTCTTTTTTGCTTTTTCAGAAGCCTCTTCAGCCTGAAGGTGGGATAATTGGGGTTGAGGGACTTGGGAAATACTACTGAACTGATATAAACCTGATTGTGATTTAATCAGATCTCAGTTATTGGAGGGATTGACCTATTCAGGACATGTTTTTCACACCACTTCCTCTTAAACACCTTGCTCAAAACACCAAATGCAAAGAGTGGCCAGTGTAGATACTATTCTCAGCTTCCCTAGGCAAATTAGTGCCAAAAGCACACTCTCTATGGTCACTTGATTAAAATCAAACATTTCTTGGTTCCCAGTTATGGGCATAATTCTATGTTATAAAAGATGGATAAAATTTGAGCCCAGAAGCTAGGGTATGTTACAAATATCTATGCAAGTGACAAAAATACCCATTAGATGTTTTGAAGGATTCTACTGTTGAGAAAGGAACAACGTGCTATGGGAATGAGAGGACGGTATCATTTAGGTTGGGCCTGGAAGGATGGGATGAATTGGATGGTGAAATGACAAGGAGCATTTAGGCAAAGAGCCTGACAATAGCACATGTGTTTGAGGAAACTTGCATGGTCTGCTATGACTAGAATTAAAGCTTCTTGGATGATGAGAGAAATAAAAAAGCATGAGAGCTGGCAAGAAATAAGGCTAAATTACAGCCAGATTGAGAAGGGTTTTGAATGTCATATTAAAGCATTGGGGCATTTTTTTTAGGTAAGAGTGATACTCATTGAAGGTTTTTGAGATAGACATTGAAATTAGCATATTTTTATTTTAGAAAAATCACTCTCCCTGCAGAGTGCAGCATGGATTGGAGAGGTGGGGTGGGGGAGAGACAAAATTATTTTGAGGTTTCTAACTTAGATTTGTTATTATTTTCTTCCTGAAATGTAAAAGGTAAAATATTTATTGATTTAGATTTTGTTCAGTGATGCGGTTTAATGTTAGCTTAATATTAGGGTAAGAGACCTCCCTGGAAATTGAATTATTTTGTTAAAATAAAGGATATATATTATTTTATTCTAATATATATATTTTTAATTGAAGTATAGTTGATTTACAATATTATATTAATTTCAGATGTACAACATAGTGGTTCGGTATTTTTACAGATTATATTCCGGTAAAAGTTATTACACGAAAATGCTTATAATTCCCTGTGCTATACAGTATATCCTTGCTGCTTATCTATTTTATACATAGTAACTTGTATCTCTTAATCCCATACCCCTAATTTGTCCCTCCCTGCTTCCCTCTCTCCTTTGGTAACTACTAGTTTGTTTTCTATGTCTGTGAGTCTGTTTCTGTTTTGCATATATGTTCATTTGTATTATTTTTTAGATTCCACATGTAAGCGATATCATACAGTATTTGTCTTTCTCTGTCTGACTTGTTTCACTAAGCATAATATTCTCTAGGTCCATCCATGCTGCTGCAACTGGCAGAATTTCATTCTTTTTTATGGCTAGTATTCCATGGTATATGTACACCATATCTTCTTTATCCATTCATCTGTTGATTGTCACTTAGGTTGCTTCCATATCTTGGCTATTGTAAATAGTGCTGCTATGAACATTGGGGTGCATGTATCTTTTCAAATTAGTGTTTTTGTCTTTTTCTGGATATATACCCAGACGTGGGATTGCTGGATCATATGGTAGTTCTATTTTTAGTTTTTTGAGGAATCTCCATGCTGTTTTCCATAGTGGCTATATCAATTTACATATTCTAATATACTCTTTCATTAAAAAGTAGTGTAACTAAAAAAAATAACCACAATTCAATTATTTAAGGATTTCCCCCTCCTCTTTATGAATATCCTAGGGTCTTTTCTTCTTCCTCCCCTTTTTCTTTTTCACCGATTCTAAGCAATTTTGCAGTACTTTGGAGTATAAAGTCTGGGCATTGAACCAGGGATGGTAATGTTTCAGATACAGGTTAGGGGTCTGAATGATCTTCGAGATCCCTGTTCTCTCCTGCTACAGATAGCTGAGAGTGTGATAAGACATATGGGATGGAAACTATCAAGTCAAATGTGGAAATAAGCCAACAAATAAGAAATCTAATCATGACAACAAGTAGGAACGCAAAAGAAACATAACCCACTGAGAAGGAGAAAAAACATAACACACATACTAATATTTCTAGTGTGTTTTACATTGGTCCATTAAATATGGAACCTGTTTCAGCCTCATGCAAAATGGGTGATTTTCAGTAGAGTCCGCCAATGAGAGGCCTTTGGGGATTTTGAAGGAAAAAGGAAGGCCTTACGTATAAAATACAATTACAGCCATGTGAAGTATCTTCTTGCTGGGTCTGGTACTATTGAACTGCACTGAAACATAATTAAAAGTTCAATTCTTGTAAAATATGGGAAATGACAGCTGATAAGGACTATAAGGCTGTTTCCTGAATTTCATATAACTTGGGATATATTCTGCCCACTGAGATGCAAGGCTGAAGAAAAATTCCATAGAATGAGGAAAGGCCGAACTTAATATTTCATTATTTTGCTATTACTTTTATTATTTTGGAGAACTATTCACAAACTGCTTTGTGAGTATTTTCATTAAATATAATTATTGCTAATTATAAATCCATACTATCTTCATAAAAACAATACAATCTCAGACCGTTTTAGTTGAAAAGAGGACAAAGAACAGTAAGCACACTCACAGAGTTCACACTTTGAGCAAAGCGAAGTCACCTGCCTCCAAGTTCCTACAGGGTTCCAGTGATGGACACAAGGGCCCTATGCAATTCTCTGTTATGTAATCTTAAAATCCACTGCTAATCCAAGATTATCTGCTCCCTTCCCACCAATACACCATGGCCAAGGTTAGGGCCTCCAAGGTCAGACAGGTTTGGGTTGCAAAGCTGCTCTGTTGCTTACTAGCTGTGTGGCCTAGAGTAAGTTAGCTAACTGTCCCATGCCTCAGTTTCCAAATCTGTAAAATGAAGACAATAATCTCTTAGGGTGGTTTTGAGTGTTAAATGAGAAAATTCATCTAAAGCAGGGTTTATCCACCTTGGCACTGTTGACATTTGGGGCTGGATAATTCTTTGTTGTGGGCCAGTGGTCCTGTGCACTTTCAAATGGTTAGCAGCATCCCTGGCCTCCATCCACTAAATGCCAATATCCTCTCTGTGCTCCCCTCTCCCCCAGACGTGACAATTAAAAATATCTCCAGGCATTTCCAGTGTCCCCTGGTGGGCAAAACCGCCTCCCTCCCCTTAACTAATGATTTTAATAGGATACTCGGCACATAGTGTGTGCTCAGAATACATTAGCTATTATTATCATTTTGTATTGTCGTTAAGGAGCAATCTCTTTGTTTCTTTCTTTGGCCTTGATGAGAAGGTGCAGACAAATGGTCAAATGCATGGAGTAGGAAAGGATGAGCCACAAACCGTATCATCAGTTTCTGACAGTTTTGTTAAACATTGTGATTTCTTTTTTTTTTTTTTTTCCTGCCACTAAGGAGAAGATGGTGACCCAACCCTTGGATCCTTCCTGATATTTTCAGATTTTACCAGGCTCCGCAGATGCCCGAATAAAGAGAATGTTGTCACATTACCAAGCCTGCTGCGGAGAAAAGGGAAGATGATAATATGATTCAATCACTTGCCCGCTATTCTACAAGTTGAGCCAAGCCATCTGCAAATGTAATTTCCATGCATTTCTTCACCTCTCACCTTCCACCACCGCTATTACTTAACCCATTGACCCAGATAGCTGCTTATTAACATTTAACACATGTTGAAATGTTAGTGGGCTTTGAACAAAACGTGAACAAGTTTCTGACTTGCTTTTAGCTCTTTGCCCTTGAACCATTACATGAGTAATTCTTAACACCTCTGCTCTGCCATTGCTATAAACATGGCTAGTATTTTTTTTTTAAGATAAGAATGAACAATTTATGAAAAGAGTTGCCACCCCCCTGGCATGTAAGCTTTCATTCATTTACTGAATGTTGATGAGCCCCTATTATGCTGGACATTGTGTGCTAAGGTCTCAATGAGCGGACATGGTGGTGGTTTTCTAGTTGCTGTGGTAGGGGAAGCAGGGGAGGGGGGTCCTGGGAGACACAGACAGGTAAATGGGTCATTATAATACATCATAATACAGAGTGAAAAGTCCTAAGACACAGAAGGTGTGTCATCCAACTGAAACACATAGTTGGGCCCCTAACTCAGTCTTCAGGGGTTAGACAAGTTGCCTCTATTCAAACACAAATAAAAAGAAAATTATCCCCACTTCCCTCATAAATAAATAAGTAAGTAAGTAAATCAATAAATTAATCAAGTAAGTAAGTAAGTCACACTGATGATAAAAATACAAAGCTCTGGGGAATTTCCTGGCGGTCCAGTGGTTAAGACACTGCATTTTCACTGCCAGCCCGGGTTCAATCCCTGGTCAGGGGAACTAAGATCCCGCAAGCCTCACGGTGCAGCCAAAAAGAAAAAAAAAGTACAAAAACTTTGTCTGACTTACTTCACTTAGTATGATAATCTCTAGGTCCATTCAGAAACTAACACAACATTGTAAATCAAATATACTTAAAAAGAAAAAAACCAAAATAACCTCAATCAAGGGGGAACCTGAATGTTGGTGACATCTGAAGTGTGTAGCCCTGGGATATGCAAAATGCAAAAGTATTTGAGTATAGGAATATTTACTATTTATTAAACATAAATATTTCTTAATTCCTAAGTTCCTTCCAGAAACCATTTGATGCAGCTAAATTTGGCAAATAGCAACTTATTTTTTATTTTTTACATGATAAAAGTAATACATGAATTTACTTGAATAAAAGTTCAAAGAGTACAGAAAGAAGCGAACTCCCTTACTTCCTTCCCCCTTCTCCAAAGCTACCCTCCTTGCCTAACATGAACAGCTAACAGTTTGCTGTGTATCCTTTCAGAAATGTAGTTCCATATTAGGTGGAACCATGCAAAATTGCTGCTTCCGTTGGTCAAAAATGGTCAAATTATCAGTACCTTCGTAGGATTCCACCTAATATTTAACATGATTTGAGTCATCTTACACGTATTACTCTGTGACCTCCCTTTTTCTTCAACAGCCTATCTTTGAACTCTATGTGAATAAACAGAGATCAACCTTATTTCTTTGTCACATAACATCTCTAAAAGGATTATTTAAAAATCTTGAGATGACAGATTAAGGCTGATGATGGTAGAGCTGCTGGAAAAGTCACTCCTCATTTGCTACCATTTGAAAAATAAACTGCTCGCCTGAGGTCAGCCTGACCAGAGCCCCCGTGCTTTCCAAGGGACCCAGTGTGCATGGTTAAGAAGCTTTTCAGTTTGCAAACAAAAGAACGGCCCATCCCCTCCCCTGTGCTGGGCTGGCTCTTGCTGCCTCATGTAATTTACCTTTCAGCCGTCCAGCGTTTTCCGACTGCACTGTGCTGGGCTCCAGGCTGTCTGGGAGAGAGGCTGGCTGGCTCCAAGACCCAGAGCCCGTAGTCTGAAACTCAGACTAAGTTTTTGTGTTAACAACAAATGTTAACTTGGTTTCTGATGACTGCCGGACTCTTAGGCTAGTAGCTGATCCTCCTAGATTGTTGTCTAGTATAATTTTTCATAATTGCTATTTTTCATAATAATGCCCTCAGAGGGCAATTTGAGTGGAAGCAGCCTTGGATTTATGATCAGAAAACTTGCCTTTAAATGTCTGCTCCATTGTTTATTAAAATGGATAGACTTCGGCTAAATCACTTCTCCTCACTGAACCACAGTTCATTTTAATAGCTATAAAATTAAGATAGTAAAAAAGATCTCTCATTTATTAGGTGCTTACTATATGCCAGGCACTGCTTTTAGCACTTTGCATATATTAACTCACAGCCGTGTGAGGTGGCTCTGGCCCTATTTTTACCCCATTTTACAGATGAGGAGACTGAGGTGCTGAGGTTAAATAACTTGCCCAGAGTCACATAGCCAGGGAGTGACAGGAATGAAAGCCAGAGGTGCAATGTTTAAAGAAGCTAAAAGAATATGAGCGGTTTTACCATCTCTTCTTGGCCACCAGCACAAAGAGTTGGTGGGGTTTTTTTCCTTTCAGTTATTGCCCCCAAATCAGAGAATCATCAACATTTTGGAGCAGGATGGAACCTCAGAGACTGTCAAGGGTAAACCTCTCAGGTTAAGGGAGAAAGATGCTGGGCCCAGAGCATTTAGGAGACTTGGGCTCAAGCTTGCTGCTGAGTTTGTTGGCAATCTGTAAATCTTCTTTGGAGAAATGTCTATTTAGGTCTTCTGCCCATTTTTGGATTGGGTTGTTTGTTTTTTTGTTATTGAACAGCACGAGCTGCTTGTAAATTTTGGAGATTAATTCTTTGTCAGTTGCTTCATTTGCAAATATTTTCTCCCATTCTGAGGGTTGTCTTTTGGTCTTGTTTATGGTTTCCTTTGCTGTGCAAAAGCTTTTAAGTTTCATTAGGTCCCATTTGTTTATTTTTGGTTTTATTTCCATTTCTCTAGGAGGTGGGTCAAAAAGGATCTTGCTGTGATTTATGTCATAGAGTGTTCTGCCTATGTTTTCCTCCAAGAGTTTGATAGTTTCTGGCCTTACATTTATGTCTTTAATCCATTTTGAGTTTATTTTTGTGTATGGTGTTAGGGAGTGTTCTAATTTCATTCATTTACATGTAGCTGTCCAGTATTCCCAGCACCACTTATTGAAGAGGCTGTCTTTTCTCCACTGTATATTCTTGCCTCCTTTATCAAAGATAAGGTGACCATATGTATACAGATTGCCAACAAACACATGAAAGAATGCTCAACATCATTAATCATTAGAGAAATGCAAATCAAAACTACAATGAGATATCATCTCACACTGGTCAGAATGACCATCATCAAAAAATCTAGAAACAATAAATGCTGGAGAGGGTGTGGAGAAAAGGGAACCCTCTTGCACTGTTGGTGGGAATGTAAATTGATACAACCACTATGGAGAACAGTATGGAGGTTCCTTAAAAAACTACAAATAGAACTACCATACGACCCAGCAATCCCACTACTGGGCATATACTCCGAGAAAACCATAATTCAAAAAGAGTCATGTACCACAATGTTCACTGCAGCTCTATTTACAATAGCCAGGACATGGAAGCAACCTAAGTGTCCATCAACAGATGAATGGATAAAGAAGATGTGGCACATATATACAATGGAATATTACTCAGCCATAAAAAGAAACGAAATTGAGTTATTTGCAGTGAGGTGGATGGACCTAGAGTCTGTCATACAGAGTGAAGTACGTCAGAAAGAGAAAAACAAATACCGTATGTTAACACATATATATGGAATCTAAGAGAAAAAAAAAAAAAAAGGTCATGAAGTACCTAGGAGTAAGATGGGAATAAAGACACAGACCTACTAGAGCATGGACTTGAGGATACGGGGAGGCGGAAGGGTAAGCTGGGACATAGTGAGAGAGTGGCATGGACATATATACACTACCAAACGTAAAATAGATAGCTAGTGGGAAGCAGCCGCATAGCACAGGGAGATCAGCTCGGTGCTTTGTGACCACCTAGAGGGGTGGGATAGGGAGGGTGGGAGGGAGGGAGACACAAGAGGGAAGAGATATGGGAACATATGTATAACTGATTCACTTTGTTATAAAGCAGAAACTAACACACCATTGTAAGGCAATTATACTCTAATAAAGATGTTTAAAAAAAAAAATCTTGCTGATGAGCCTTGGAGGCGTTAATCTTGCTGCCCACTGCCCTCAGCCATTCCTGTGGTTCATCAACCACTTGGCCAATCTGGCTTTGTCTGTATTCCCATCCACTCCCCACCTCCCAGTGCCCACTGGGTAATTTTGAAGGGACTCTCAGACATCATACATTTCATGATAAATAGTTTAGTATATATCTAAACTATAAGGACTCAATTTTTTAAAACAATATTTTTTAATACATTAATTTACTTATTTATTTAGTTTTGGCTGCGTTGGGTCTTCATTGCTGTGCGCAGGCTTTCTCTAGTTGTGGCGAGTGGGGGCTACTCTTCATTGCCGTGGGTGCCTTCTCATTGCGGTGGCTTCTCTTTTTGCGGAGCACGGGCTCTAGGCGCGCGGGTGGCACGCGGGCTCAGTGGTTGTGGCTCACGGGCTCTAGAGCGCAGGCTCAGTAGTTGTGGCACATGGGCTTAGTTGCTCCGTGGCATGTGGGATCTTCCCAGACCAGGACTCGAACCCGTGTCCTGTGCATTGGCAGGGGAAGTCCCAATTTTAAAAAATATTTATTGAAGTATAGTTGATTTACAATATTGTGTACAGCATAGTGATTTGGGGTTTCTTTCTTTCCTTTTTTTTTTTTTTTGCAGTTATATTCCTTTAAAGGTTATTACAAGATGTTGGGTATCATTCCCTGTGCTATTCAATAAATCTTTGTTGCTTATCTAGTTTAAGTATAGTAGTTTGTATCTGTTAATCCCATATCCCTAATTTATCCCACCTCCTTTTCCCCTTTGGTAGCCATAAGTTTGTTTTCTATGTCTGTGTGTCCTTTTCTGTTTTGCATATAGATTTATTTGTATTATTTTTTAGATTTCAAATATAAGTGATATCATATACTATTTGTCTTTCTCTGAGTTATTTCACCAAGCATAATATTCTCTAGGTCCATCCATGTTGCTGCAGATGGCAATATTTCATTCTTTTTTATGGCTGAGTAAGGACTCTATTTTAAAAATATATATATTTATTTATTTGGCTGCACCGGGTCTTAGTTGCAGCATGTGGACTCTTAGTTGCAGCATGCATGCGGGATCTAGTTCCCTGACCAGGGATCGAACCCTGGGGCCCTTGCATTGGTAGAGCGGAGTCTTAGCCGCTGGACCACCAGGGAAGTCCCAGGACTCTATTTTTAATATTAGCACAATGCTATTACCTTAAAAATAATAATAATCTCATCAAACAACCTGTCAGTGTTCAAATTGCTTGCCCCATTTAACGCACATTTTTTTAATAGTTAGTTTGCAGCAAGCAAGTTTTGAACTTTCAACAAGTACAAGACACTGTGGAAGACACAGAGATGGTGAGAAACAATCCCCACCCTTTGGTTCTGAACAGTTGAGGATGAAGTTGAAAACCTATCATCAACGTGAAACAAACATGCACTGTGTGCAGAGGGAAGCAGTACAGGATGGATGTTTGCTCATTGGCTGCCTGGGTTCAAGCTTACCTCCACCACTTACTGATCAGGCGACTGTAACGAAGTCACTTGACCTATCGGTGCCTTCCTCTCATCTGTAAAATGGGGTGAATGACAGACTGGCCTCTACAGGTTGTTTGGAAAAGAAATGTGTTAATACAAACACTTCAGTCAGCACATGAAACATCGTAATTACTCAATAAACATTATCTATTATTATTATATCCTGAAATGGTTACGACCCATTAATAAGTCTTAAAGGCATTTTATAGTAGAAAGGTGGGCAGTTCTGGTTATTACGGCATGAATAATTACAATACACAATAATAATTATTATGCACGAGGAGGATGATTTTGGCCAGGACTGATTTTTTTTAATGTGCAAGTCAGTGAAAATTAATTGACTTTAGGGGCTTCCCTGGTGGCGCAGTGGTTAAGAATCCGCATGCTAATGCAGGGGACACAGGCTCGAGCCCTGGTCCGGGAAGATCTCACATGCCACGGAGCAACTGAGCCCGTGCGCCACAGCTACTGAGCCTGCGCTCTAGAGCCCACGAGCCACAACTACTGAAGCCTGTGCACCTACAGCCTGTGCTCCACAACAAGAGAAGCCACCGCAATGAGAAGCCTGCGCACCGCAACGAAGACCCAATGCAGCCAAAAATAAATAAATAAAATAAATAAATGTATTTTTAAAAATTAATTGACTTTGTCAATCACAATTTGCAAGTGCTTTTGAACTTGCATCCTCTCTCTCTCTCTCCCCCTCTCTGGGTTCACACCTCCTTCAAGCTGAGGGCTGAAGGACTCAATCCCTGCAGACACTTGTCCAAGGCGTTTCTGTCTTAAAGGGCCCAAGGGATAGAAGGGATCTGATTCCTAATTGAAATGAGGTGGCTGCCAAGAGGTTGCTATAATCTTTATGCTCAGGATAACTATTCATCCTGGAGGGTTTGGTTTATGTCTGTTGTCCCCTTTCACTCCCCAAAGTGTCTCAGACCCCTTCCTCATGCTCGTCCCTACCCCTTCCTGCCCTGTATATACCCCCATCTCCACGGACACTTTAACCACTGAAGACCTGAGGACAAGCCATGAGCAGAGCTACTCTGTCACTGGAAATGGTTTCTGCTACAGCACTGGTGTAACAAGGGCCATGCTCGCATTACTATCCCTTCAATTGTGGAAATAGTTCCTATCAATCAAGAATGAGGGGACTTCCCTGGCGGTCCAGTGGTTACGACTCTGCACTTCCACTGCTGGGGGCACGGGTTCGATCCCTGGTCGGGAACTAAGATCCCGCATGCTGTGTGGCAGGGACAAAAAAAAAAGAAAGAATGAGGGGAGTTTGGGATTAATACATACACACTACTATATATAAAATAGGTAAACAACAAAGGACCTACTGTGTAGCACAGGGAACTATACTCCATATCCTGTAATAATATATAATGGAAAAGAATCTGAAAAAAGAATATATATATGTATAACTGAATCACTTTGCTGTACACTTGAAACTAACACAACATTATAAATTAACTATACTTCAATTTAAAAAACAAAGAATGAGGGGTGGGTCCCTAATCTGAGATTATTTAGTTGCAAATTTCAAGAACTGTAAATAGATTAAACCATTCTGCTCCCTCCCTCCCTCACCAATCAGGAGACCTGATTTACATGTACTCGTTTTTGTGTGTGTTAAATACGTTTTTCCTCCCAGTATTTTCCTGACCATTTAATACTTTTAATCGTAAAGCAAGTTTTTCTTCCTTCCTTCCTCCTGCAATGTGACTTCTTTATCAGATCCTAAGGAAAACGTCAAAAGGTGAAAAGATCATGGCATTCAGTATGAGATTAAGACAGATTTGGATTATACAAATTTATGACAATAATAATTCCAGAAAAAGAAGCTGGATTTCATGGAGACTGAATAAGCCCTGGTAAAATAAAAATTATAGGAAAAGACACCCAGTTACATAGTTCATCCGTCATTCCATCTTGCAGACATTCGGTGACTACTGTGTGCATCATGGCTTCGTTTTGCGCAAGCCCTTCAGTGAGATCCACAGTTGAATTACAACAGTTTCCTCAAAGAATGTATTATTTAGTGGAGAGAGGCTGTGACAGGGTTACGAATAATTCTAATAAAAGGCAATGAAAGATATATGACTTTAAGAGATGCCTGAACAATGTGCTGTGGGGAACACAAATGTGACTCTGAAGTTTAGAAATACTCCTAATTCTGGGAAGTAGCATGGATTTAGATAAGAGGCCCTATTGAGTTGTTTTCTGTTTATTCATTTTTGTACAGTGCCCCAGGAGGAGCAACTGCTGTTAAGTATGATAAAGTAATCTTTTAGTGTCATCTTTTAAGTACTAAAAAAAAAAAAAAATATATATATATATATATACACATATTTAAGTATTAAATATTAAGTACTAAAATATATGAATATGTATATATTTACATATAAATGACTCTAGGATTTTAAAACTGACACCTCCCACCCCCCTGCAACTTTTCCCATTTCTCACTGGACTCCTCCCTTCTGTCTTCTAATGTTAATTCCTCCATCTTGACTTTTTAGATTCTGTTTTTTGTTTTTGCCACGCTGCCCAGTTTCGGGATCTTAGTTCCCAACCAGGGATCTAACCCGGAAGACAGTGAAAGCACTGAGTCCTAACCACTGGACCACCAGGGAATTCCCTAGATTCTGTTTTCATCTCCCCTTCTCAATCATCCTCCCCCACCAGCTGGATCTTCCAAATCTCCCTCTTCTGGTGTTTTTACCTCAGCCTACAAACTGCTCAAGGCTTCCCAATCTCCCTTTGATCCCTTACCCCATCCCCTCCTTTTTCATACCATTCAATTTCTTGAAAACGTCCCAAGCAATAAATCTTCGATCCATCTCATCACCTCTAACGTACTGCTCAACCCACAGCAGCCTGAATCCTGGCTTCACAAACTCTGTCTGTCTGTGTGTCTGGGTGTGTGTCTGAGCGTAAGAGTATAGATTTTAGTCACCAATGACCTCTAGGTTAACTAGGGAGGGGAGTTATCACAGGAATTAAGTGCAGGAGCTATGGAGTCAGCCTCCAAGGGTTCGAATCCTGGTGTAAGTTGAGTGCAAGTTACTTAACTTCCTTGAGCTTCAGTTTCCTCAGCTATAAAGTAGGGGAGACCAAGAGTTCCTACCTGGTAGAGTTATTGTGAGGGTGAAACGGGCTAGTTTATGTAAATAATTTGGAACTGGCTGGGCGTTGCCAGTTCTTATTATGATAACAAACTGACTGATGCTTTTCTGTCTTTATCTTATTTGACTTCCCTAAGAGATAGGCAACACCCGAACACTCCCACTCTCCTGAAATCTTCTTGTGCTACAGCCCTCTCTGTGTTTGCCTTTCTGACCCTTGCTTATCAGGATCCTCTGTGGGGTCCTCTTTTTCTGTTTGTCCCTTAAATGTGGGTGTTTCCCTAGGTGCTGACATCAGCCCTCTGTTTTCCTCAAGGGGGACACTCCATCTGAGGTGACCTCATCCAAACCCTCGGCCGCAGCCACTTCCCTATGGCCTGGCCTGTGCTGAGCTCCAGGCCTGGGTGTCTAGCTTGCATGACATCCACGAGCACCTCAAAGCCACCAGGCTCAACTCCACATCCTTCACTTTCCATTAAAAACCTGCTTCTGTGTCTTGCTGGAAGGAAGCACGTTGGAGCTGACATCAGAAATGGGTCTCTCTTTCCACTCATCTTCCACAGTACTGTTGGGGATCGAGGCCTACAGGTCTGCTCAGCATCTCTCTTTTTCACCCCCTCTCACCATTCTCACCTCCACAAACTTAATCCAGTTTACCACTCCTCCTGTGGATCACCACATTAGGCTCCTATTTTCTCAAGTCTGGGCCCCTTTCCATACATCCTTCACTGAGCCTTCCCACTATCTTTTCAAAATGTTAACCTTATCACATCTGGCCCCAGAGTAAAGTCCTTTAGTGACTCTTCATAGCTTCACCCTTCATCAGAGGATGAAGTTCATGATTCCTGGCATGAATAGCTCTTGTTTATCTCTGTCTCAACTCTTCCCTCCCTGTGAGGCCCCGCTTCCTAGCTGTGCTGCACCACTCGTGGTTCACATGCCTCACGCTGGTTCTTGCCTCTAGCCCTTCGCATGCGTGTTTCCTACCTCTCCCTGTTTTGCCTTCCTCTCCTCTGGATGCCTCAGAATCTGCCATCTCTTTGGGGGAGCTTCATGAGGCCACTGTACAACATGATCGAGGTGCTCTTCTGTGTTCAAACATCACCCTGTGCAGAGCTCTGTTAGAGCACCTGTAACCAGTTTGACCCCCTTATGTGTCTCTCTTCTTTCTCTGTAAATCCCATGAAGACAGCATCTCTGTCTTGTCTAACTCTGCATTCCCAGCACCAAATAGAGCACATCTGGCACACAGAAGGTGTTCAATCGATACTGAGTGAAAGCTTGAACTAAGAACATACATTATCTTTTTTCATCCTCGCAAACTGTGAGGGTTATCATTAGTACAGAGTCTACTAGTAAGGATCATATACTCATTTCTCCCATTTGATGGACAAAAGACTTTCAAATCGTTACTGGAAAAACAAGGTCTATTAAGGAGCAAACGTGAAAAGGATTATTCCCTCGATGTAGCAATTCCACCTCTAGGAATCTATCCTAAATAATTAATAGGAGGCAGGGAAGTTTTAGTCACCAAGATCTTCATCACTAAGTAATTTATGATAGAAGAAAACTGGAAAAAAATAGAGAAATGATTAAACATCCAGAATTATGGTATACAAATAGGACCGACAACATTATATTAGCATTATATGGTATGTTTCCAAAGAATTTTTAATGATTTGGGACAATGCTTGTGTTACGATTAGTGAAAAAGCTAGAAAGAAAATTAGCAAATATTGTAAAATCAAATCATATAACAAAAAAAAAAAACCCTTAGAATAGGCAGAGAAAAAAGATTTGAAAGAAACACACCAGGGACTTCCCTGGTGGCGCAGTGGTTGGGAGTCTGCCTGCCAATGCAGGGACAGGGGTTTGAGCCCTGGTCCGGGAGGCTCCCACATGATGCGCCCGTGCGCCACAGCTACTGGAACTGCATTCTGGAGCCCTTGAGCCACAGCTACTGAGACCACGTGCCACAGCTGCTGAGGCCCGAGTGCCTAGAGCCCATGCTTCTGCGTACCGCAATGAAGAGTGGCCCTCGCTCACCGCAATTAGAAAGGGCCTGTGAGCATCAACGAAGACCCAACATAGCGAAAGAAAGAAAGAAAGGAAGAAAGGAAGAAAGAAAGAATTGCTTTGCTTGGCTCTGTAAAAAAAAAAAAAAGTAACATACCAAAATGAACTCTTCAGTAATTATACCTTGGGTGATTTTTGTTTTGTTTTGTTTATTATAATTTTTGGTATTTTCTACAATAAGCATCTTTACTTTTAGAATCAGAAATATAAAAAATCTTCAAATTACAGATTTGGGCTGTGTGAGACTATACTGAACATTTTTGGTTCTCTTTGTGCAGCATCATTCCTCCTTCTTCTGTTGAGAGGACCTCGGTTTTTCTTTGAGAACACAGTCCTCCCCATTCCCTCGTGATGTGGATGAAGTGGGCCTCCAACCCTAGCTCCAGGGATGGGCATGTGACCCAGGCCTGGCCCATCCTCATGTTCCATCTGTTTGGCTTCAGTGACTGGTTCTAGATGGGCATGTGACTTAAGCCAAATCAGTACTTCTGCAGGAGATGTTCCTGAGGGCAGAAAAGCTCTGCTTGCATTGGTACTAATGAGCTATAAGTCTAGAGCTGCATATGAGGTCAGGGAAGCAATACAGGAAAGCATTGCTGAAGGATGGAGATGAAAAAGAATGCATGTGTGTTCACACACACACACAAACACACACACACCCCACCTTCGAGTCTGATGACTTTGAGCTCTTAGATCTAGGCAAGTCTGGGACATTATCACCCCTTGACTTTCCAGTTATCTGGGCTAATACATTTTAAGTTTCTTTGTTTGCATAAACTAGTTTGCAACTTCTACAAGTTGCAATCAAGAGCTCTCATTAATACAATTACGAAAACAATAAAAATACATAAAGTATAATCCATGAAAGGGTCCAGGGCCAATCACAAAACAGAGTACAGAACTGGTCCCACAAATCGTACCTGAGATATAAAACATTTCCATTATTGTAAATGTTTCTACTGGACATGATCTAAAGTATAGTTCATTCCCGTGGAAGTTCACTCATAGCACCTTCTATATGCCTCCTTTTAGTACATAGCTGGCAGGGGGTACTATTAAAAATAGCTAATAACCCTAAAGCCACAAGGACTGGAAGCTCTCTGTTGTGCCTGTCATTAAACCTTTAATTGCTGGATCTGGGGAGATTTGGGGTATCTCAAGGGAGGAGTTGGAGTGAGAGGGTACTAAGGTGTTTAGGGAGGTAGGTTTTCTTCCAATCAGTACAGAAAGATTTCAATATTCTACCAACCGATATGGCCAGCCTGGGTATGTACAGGCTGAACACGAGCCCTGTTAACAGATATTATAGTTTCTTATTTGGGTATCTGTTTTTCCTCCTGGAACAAGAATCCCTCTAGGTAGAGACTCTGTCTCACTGATTTTTGTATCGTATGCCTACCTAGGTGCTCATAGGTGTTTTTGAATGGTGAACATGAATGATAGTCCAGCATTGTATAATTCCCTATTGTTTTTTATTTTTTTTCTGATAGACGTTTCCTGCCTAGAATTAAATTGCAATATGGTCTCTTTTCAGCCACTCTTCTGAAGACTTGTTATCCTCTCCAATACCAGCTGATTGAAGAAGAAAATTGTAAATTTTCTTTCAGGCAAAATGTTGATATTTTTAACACATAGTGATTTTTTCCCCCACTACAAATGATTTTAGAAATAAATCAAGATCCTAGAAACTTATGATTGCTTTGCATGGTAGCTTTTATCTCTGTCATTATAAGAAGAAGATGTGGTCTGATGGCCCTGAGCACAGAGCCCTTTAAATTTCAGTTCTCCCACAGCTGTGTGCCTTGAACCATTTGCTAGGACATTGGGGTGTGGGTTCCCACACTTGACTGTAAGAACTGTGGCAGGACCTACACCTGTCTGTGAACAATGGTCCTCCCAGTGCCTAGCCCGTCCTCGTTCACAGTAGACACTTAGATGCTTATTGAATGAATAAATAAAAACATTTAAAGAGAGGCGATCATATATATTGATGAAGTAGTGATAATTTTTAAGTGATAAGCTTTTTAAAAAAATTTATTTATTTTATTTATTTATATTTGGCTGCGTTGGGTTTTCGTGGCTGTGCGCGGGCTTTCTAGTTGCAGCAAGCGGGGGCTACTCTTCTTGTGGTGCGCAGGCTTCTCATTGCGGTGGCTTCTCTTATTGCAGAGCAGGGGCTCTAGGCGCGCGTGCTTCAGTAGTTGTGGTTAGTGGGCTCTAGAGCGCAGGCTCAGTAGTTGTGGCGCATGGGCTTAGTTGCTCCGCAGCATGTGGGATTTTCCCGGGCCAGGGCTCGAACCCCTACCTCCCCTGAATTGGCAGGAGGATTCTTAACCATTGCGCCACACCAGGGAAGTCCAAGTGATTAGCTTTAAAAGTCACTTTTCTTAAACCAATTTAGGTCCTATCAACATCGAACAGGTGAGCTTTCAATATTAAATAAAGGGGGTGGCAGAGAATTGGTTAATTATAAATTTTGGCTGCTACTTTAGAGAAGAGTCTAGGTGTATCTAAATTATTCCATAGCTTTTTCTCATGGGCACTTCCCATTTCTTTTCCATTCTGAAGCTTTCTGGAGAGGTGTTTACTGATTTATTAGAATGCACAGGGAAAGCTCATCATACCTGGGGTCAGTCTTATAATGACTGGGTCTCCCCTCTTTTAGCTGTGTGATCTCGGGCTACTTTTAGAATTGAAATAATATACATATCTGTTCCGCGGCCTCACAGAGCTGTTACTGTGAGCATGAAATAGCATTCAGCCTAAGGAGGAACTATAAAACCCTATACAGATACTGTTGTTTCCTTGGGTAAAGCACTTCCTAGGCCGTGAAACTTGGCTTAAGATGATCATTTTACTATTGTTTTGCCTTGGTACAGGCTAGGGCAGCTAAGAAGAACACAAGAATCCCCACCCCTGTAACTGTCGTCTGATAGAGAGGCAGAGAAACCCTACAGGAAAAAAAAAAAAAAGGCGCCCAGAGGGCTTCCAGAACAACGACTTTGGCGCAAATGGATTTAAAAACTCGGGTTCCCAGAGAAAACTTCTCAAGGCCCCTTCCCACCCCAAAGCCCCAGTCTCCAGAAAGGTCTCAGCAGGGGCTTGTTGGGCAGAGGCCACACCGACCAATAGAAACCAACTGTGATCTTACAGGTTGAGGAGCAGGTGGAGAAACAGAGCATTAATAATTACCCACGCCTGGGCTCAGCTTTTTACCGCGGCGCCTGGCGCCACGCTTGATCCCCCTCGAATAACAGGAATAGAGAAGAATGTCGGGGCCCAATCCCATCGCCCCCCCCCCCCCCCCGTTCCTGTCCCCCGCACCACCTTACACCACTAGCGGCGTCCAGCCTCCTCCCTCGGGAGCGTGCTCGAGGGGCGGAGGCGGACCTTTATTGTCTGGGGAGCACCTGCCAGGTGGCGGGCCGGTCCCCTGATGTGCGACTGGTGCCCAGCTTCACAAAGCGCGTGGGCAGCGCCACTCTCGTCCGGGAACCGCCTCTGGCAGCCCTACTATATCACAGGAGAGAAGAGGTGGAGAGATGAAGGGGCTCTGGGGTCAGGAGCGGGCGGCGAGGGCCGGTGTGCCCGCTCCCTACCCGCGGGCTCGGTCCCCCGGGATCAGCTCGTCGAAGGAGCAGGGGTCAGACGCCGCAGCCAGGGAGCAAGACCCTGGAGTGGGGGAGGGAGGGAGGGGAGGCGAGGAGGGGCGCGGAGAAGGGGCGTGGCCGGCACGCAGTGGGAGGGCGCTGGGAGGAGGGGCCGCTGCTCGGCGCTCGCAGCTCTGGGGGCCCGGCTTTGCCGCGCTCAGTGCACTTGGGCGAGAGCAGGAACGTGGAACGGAGCTCCGTTCCCAGCGCAGCCACCGCGATGAGAGGCGCTCGCGGCGCCTGGGATTTCCTCTTCGTCCTGGTGCTCCTGCTCCGCGTCCAGACAGGTGGGAGGGCGCTGCGGGCACCCGGACCGCGTCCCCCGGCTCACCCTGTGCCCCCCTAGGGCCCGAACACGTTGGGGTGTGTCGGGAGAGGTGGTTGCCGGCCCTCTGGTGCCGGGGCATTTCAGCCTCCGGGAAGATTCGGGGCGGCCCTGGGACTCTCCTGCGCCCTGCCCTGCTCACCTGCGCAGGGAGCCCCCTGTCGCTGGTGGTGGGCGCGCTGAGCGGGGGGTCTTCCGGGAATGGGGGCGGCGAGGGGGGCTTAGGCTGAGCGAGGTGAGGCTGAGGGCAGCGGGTTGCGTGCGAGTTTGGGGATGCTTTTGTGCGGAGGGTGAGCGGGCGCAGAGGTGGGCGGCGAGGTGGTTCGCATGCAGCGCGTTAATCTCCGCCGGGCGAGGCGCGACCGCTGCTTCCTTTTGTTAAAAGTTGTGCGTGTGTGACCGGCGCACCGGAGGACCGGCCCGCAGGTTCTCAGCCGCGCGGAGGGCGAAGTTGGAGGAGAGCCTTTTCTTTGCTCTGCGGCGGCAGCTTTCCAAACCGCGGCGCTCTTTGTGCCCCAGAGCAGGGGACGGACCCGCTGCTTCTTCTGCTCCAGGCGCCATCCTGGACCCGAGTCGAAGACTGCGTTGTCCTCGGGTCCTCCGGTTATGCCTTTTGCACGGGGAGCGTACCGCGTGCGGCTCTGTGGCCGCGAACCTGGAGGTGCGGCTCCGGAGACAACTTGGGTAGGGCGTGTGGAAAGCAGCCGCTAGGTTGCAGACTTTTTGCTTTTGTAGATTCTGTGCCCGAGGCTCGCCCCTTTCTGCCGGGTGCCGTTTCTTTCCTGCAACGCGCCTCGGAGCGGCTGAGGGCTGCGTTTGCTGCCTGCTCCCGGGGGAGGCGGGGACGGTGCGCCGGGACCCTGTGGTTCCTGACCCCAGCCGCCACCCACGCACGGCCGGAGTACCCGGCCAGGCTGGCAGGGCTCTGCAAGCCCCTCTACACGGTGTCTGCGACCTGTAATCGCAGGTCCCTGTTTTCTTTGGGAATTTTGAGATTCGCAACACCCCCTCCCATATGATATCTCTACTGAAGGGCTGCCTGAGGTGAGGGGTGGGAGATGGAGTGGAACTTTCTGCAAATCTTACTTACATCTTAAAGCTGTTATGAAAATCGGTTATATCTGCGCGGGAACTTGGGTCTTCAGGTGGAGGAGGATTTGCAGGCCCCTGGAAGCCCTCAGATTCCTGCCTCTTCTCTTTTTTTCTGGGCGTCGCTGGTGCGCAAGCGAGTGCAGGTCACCCGACTAACCCCTGAAGCCCTGCTTTTTCCCAGGTCTTTTTTTTTTTTTTTTTTAACCTTTAAGGCTAACTTGATGATGTAAGGATAGAAAGTGAGTCTGAACTGGAATTCAAGGGCTCCAAAGGAAGCATCGCTGTGACTATTGTGGGACTCTACTGCTGATCAGTTTTCCCATAAAGTCTTAAGATGCAGCCTTCCCCTTCCCGGTCTTATAAGGCATTGTGAGGGCTTTCCTGTGGGGGAAGAGAGGTAGGAGGGATCATGAATGAGTGTCCGGATTCCCGTGGCGGATTTGACTGCCTAAGCTTCAAATTAGACTTTTGGTCCTTTCCATCTTTGTACCTTGACATTTTAATTTCAGTGAAGGGATGTGCAGTGGACCCGTCGGGCACACAAGAAGGGTAGACTACACATACTATTTCCCAGTTTTTAAATTAAATGAATCCATTGCTCCCTTATTCCTCATAATTAGCCGGCTCCATCAAACAGATTTTTTGGCAAAGGGGATTTTAAGGTCTGGCTCCTGGGGGGCAGTGTGGTGTAGTGACAAAGCCTTGTGCTGCCTTTCTGGGTCTCCTTTTCTCAGCTTCTATTGGCTGTGTGCCGTTGTGCCAGTCCCTTAAATTTGTGGGAGCCCGGGGTCCTCAACAGGGCAGCAAGGGGTCTGCACCATGAAGGATCCTTTGGGTCCCAAATTCTCCTCTTCCAGTGTTATGAGCGTAGACTCTACACTTCTTCTGAACTCTTTCCCTGAATCCTTCCTGCCTCCTTGAAATTCCACTGCCTCCTGGTCACAGCGACCGCTTGGTGGTGTCCTGCTGGTCTGCCTCTGGTTAAAGCAGGGAGATGTGTGTTTCTCCAGTCCAAACATGCTCCCCTACAGTTTCCCTTTGAGGCCTAGGAGGTGCCAACTCTGCAGGACCCTCCATCATCACCAGGCCCGCCCCGCCCCAGTGTTTACAACTCCTGTGCCCAGCAGGATGAACCTGCAGTGAATAGTGAATCATACCCTCCCCTTGTTCCTGCAGGTGTGAGGCTAGAGTCATCCCCAGCAGCTGGACACATAACATTCTGAATTACTGTCCTGCTGGAAATAACATGATGGTCTTATAAAAGGGAACCCAGATAATTCATTTATCCACTTTCTGGTGTTTCCCACCCACCCACACATTTTTTCTTCAGACTTTATAAACCATTCATGCTGTGCTATTGCAACACGTTTTCTAGGGTGCCTCCAATTTCACGTTAGTGCCAGACCCAATGCTGGGGCCTTTGCCTGCAATTTCCAGTCCTCTCAGCAAGCTCTGGAGGTAGTCTTGTTACCATCCCTACCATTAAAGCTGGAGAAACTGGCTGAGGATAAGCCAGTTCCCAGAATAATCAGAGGTGAAGCCTGAGGTTGGCCCCATATGCCCAGCTGTATTTCCAGTCACATGATTTCTCAGAATCAGTTGTAAAGTGAGATTTATTTGAAACTATTCTATATCATATGCCAGGCATTGTTGGAGGTTCTGGGAATATAGGATGGCCAAGATCATTACTTTCCCATTGTTGGTGAAAAAGACCTAGGTTTCCTGTCATACGATGTCTGAGTTAGTGTTCTCAATTTGAGGGAAGTATTCATTGAAGGGGGAGTCATTCAGTGATAGCTTCCCTGAGGCGTATGTAGGCATTTGACGCTGCGTATGAGGGCTTTCGGTGTTAGCTGTCCTATTCCAGGTAGAGTCCCTCCAAAATGAAGATGCACTGTCTCTAACATGATGGTGCAAGTTAGTTGAAATTTTTTTCCATCCCCATTGCAAAAAACTAAAAGTGGTCTTAGCATTATATACTTGTGGGGTACTTGTGAGAGAGAAAAGCCCCAGTGATGGGTGACATCATTGGCTGTTTACCCTGGACGAGCACAGTGAGATATAATGGCAGCTCAGCACTCCAAGCCTTTCTTTTTCCAAAACAAATGCTCATCAGAAATGTGCCAAGTTATTTTGTGGGCTTCCCTTGGAGCACGTTTATGTACAGATGTTGTTGTGATGGATTTTGCTGCTGTTGTTGACGGCCCTTAGAAGTTGCCCTGAGGATTTTGACTCATTTCCTCAAGTCTCCCCCAGCTGATTAAAGAAGGACACCAGGAAATGAGCCGCAGTGTCCTGAGCGGGAATTCTTGAAGCTGGACTGCAGTGCAGGGACCCCTTCAAAGGCAGCGGTCAAGGCTGCAGCGGCATTTTCTCCAGAATGAATTTAGTTTAAACAGCTGATAGGCTAGGGAAGTGCTTAATGTTGCTTCATTCACATATGGGAACTTTTTTTAAAAGGGGACTGAAGGACGTTTGAAGAAATCCTAAGCGTGCAAAATTTCACCTGCAGTCTCTGTAACTTGAATAGATATTTTCGTGGCTGCAAATCCAGAGTGAAGAGGGCCTGCAAGGGAGTCACCAGAGGAAAAAGTTTGAATCTAGGCCGAATCCAGTGTAAATCTTTGTTGAAAGCAGAGAGGACTTGTGAGGAAGCCTAGCCTGGCAGCTCTTAGTCTCTTGACATTTTGGACCCGAGACAGCCCATCTTTTGACTTCAGACTCTTAATTGCACACTCATAGCCCTTGCTTGGATGTGTTTCGTTTGGCCCACATGATGCTTTTTTAGAAAACATTGGGGCAGTATTTAAAATATGGAGAATTTATATCAAGATCTGGGTTTCTTTATTCTCTCGAAGAATTGAAAACTCCCCGTCTTTAGATGGGACCTCTGCTCTTTCCATTGCTCTAGACAGTACCACTCTATACTGCCAGTTGGGCTTTTAGGCATTTAGCCTTGGGTCCCGGTGAGCACAGGTGGGACCATGCAGGTACCTAGTGGAAGGAGCACAGGGCTAAGGAATGAAAACAGCCTTGTATTAGTCTGCTGGCCCCATGACCGACAGCTTTGTGACCTCGGAACAGATTGCTTACCCTTGCTGAGCTTCACTCTTTCATTGTAGTTTTAGCTGTGTGACTTTGGGAAAATTACTTAACCTCTCTGTGCCAGTAAATGTGTGGCTTCATATAAAGTTTTTAGAATGGTACTGCCTGGCACGCTCATGGTATAAGCTCAACACATGTCAAGCTCTGTACATATTTATTATCTGTAAATTAGGAATTATTGCTGTCCCTAAAATGTGAATAATGCCTTCTCTAATATGAGTACTCTAAAGATTAGAAACAGATTCTTGTAAAGATACTTGGCACAGGGCCTGGGATGGCATAGGCAACTAACAAATGAAGAAATTCCATGAGTATGTAGAATCTGACTATTTCTCTTTATAATCCTTGCACGCAGATACCAATAGGTACTAACTTGACAGCTTTTAAAATGAAATAAACTTTAATTTTTGTCTTGAGTTTTATATAGCTTTTGACAAAACAGTTGGGAATCACTAGTGTTAAAGAGTGAACAGATCTTTGACTATTTTTTCCACCGGAGGGGAGAAAAACCCAGAAGATTTTTTTTTTTAACATCTTTATTGGAGTATAATTGCTTTACAATGTTGTGTTAGTTTCTGCTGTATAACAAAGTGAACCAGCTATATGTATACATATATCCCCCAGAAGATTTCTCTAGTGAAAACATTCATACCTTCTAATTTTTCCATTCATCTTATGCTTTAGCCTTAATGCTTACATTTTGGTTATGAAATGCGTTGGTTAGGTATTTTCCGCTGCATACCTTTCTGACAGTTAGGTTTTTAAGGCTTTTGCAAACTTTAAAGTTTAAGCTAAATTGTTATTCAGGGCATGAGGCATCAGAGTTAAGAGTTTGGGCTCTGAATTTGACAAGTTTGTCCAGCTTGGCCTCTTGCCAGCTCTGTGACCTGGGACGAGACCCTTCACCTCTGCTTAAGCTTCAATTCCTCATCTGTAAAATGGGGATGATGGCATAGGCCTACTGAAAGGAGTAAATTAGATCATGCATGAAACACACTTTGCATAGCGTCCCTTACAGGGAAGGCACGGGGACTCCACCATCAGGCTGATTTTATGTTTCTTTTTCAGCGTTTGTCTCTTAGGAAAGAAATTTGGAAATGGTTTTAAACCAGATTATATGGAGGGGTTTCTTTTAGTATTAAGATGAAGCTTATCCATTCAATGTCTAGTTTTTTAAAAGGTTCACAGTTAGTGTTAATGCATACTTCTCTCCCTGGTTCTTTGTTTAACCTTATTCACAGGCTGCTTTCCACCAAAGGGAATATAGCTTTCTGGATAAAAGTTTAGGAGGGGAAAGTTCTGTCAATGGCCCATTTTCTCAATGAATAAAGTAAGTGTAACTTACAGGGGGTCCATGAACCCTATTGCCTTGTAAAGTGGCATTGAAAGCACCTTGAGAAGGGAGGAGCTTTTCCGTGACTACATGAGGCCCTTCCCTAGCTGTGAGGGACCAAGCTGAACTTGTCCGTTGCCCTGGGCTGGACACACAGCAGTGCTCAGGCGGTACTGGTTTAACTTCTCTCCTGTTCTCCAGCACTTGTACAGAGCTTTGAACTAGTGAATGCTGAGCCAACATTTCAGATTCAGTTTAACAAAGGATGATCAATCCCTATGCCTTGGTCCTTGTAGGGACTATACGTGTGGGCTCTGGGGGTGGGGTAGGAACAGAGTAAGAGCAGAGCCAACAATTCAAAGAGAGAATTGGTGTCGTAAGAAGTGCAAAGTGCCCAGGCCATATTTCACAGGAGAAGAGGAGTTTACATCTTGGTGGGCATGTGATAGAGATCAGGGATCAGTCCACGTGGGAGATAATATTTGACATTAATTTCTAAACTTTAAAAGAGGGTAGAGTGTCTGTAGTTGAGGCTTGTGTTGGAAAAAGCTCCTGAAACAGGGAGCAAGAGATTAAGATCTTATTTGAAGATTTTCAGATCTTTCAGTTGGTGTTAGGACTGGGGGTAGAGACTTGGAGGCGAAGAGGCTGGAAAGGTGGACTCTGATTAGCCTCAAGGAGCATTGGAGGGGGAGGGTATATTTAGTGTTGAGTTTGGTCCAGATTCTGAAAAGAACTTTGAAGTCAAGGCTACGGTAGACTTGACCCAGTAGTGGCCCTCCCAGCTTTGCTTGCTGGTCCAGGGCTGTTCGCTGTAGTATTCTGTCCTGTTAAGCGCACTCCCCAACCTGCTCCAAAAACTTGGACATCCCCTTGCTGTGGGCAGCCAAATCTAAGGGAGGGGCGTGTGTGTGTGTGTGTGTGTGTGTGTGTGTGTGTTTAAATTTTAGTAAAATGCACATAACATTAAATTTACCATCTTAACCATTTTTTGGTGTACGGTTCAGTGGTGTTAATTACATTCACATTGTTGTGTAACCCATATCCAGAACACTTATATCTTGCAAAACCAAAACCCTCTCTACCCATGAAACACTGAGCCCCTGACAACCATTATTCTACTTTCTGTCTGTATGAGTTTGACACTCTAGGGACCTCATTCCGTATTTGTCTTCGTGACTGCCTTATTTCATTTAGCATACTTGTCCTCAAGGTTTATCTGTGTTACAGCGCATGTCAGAATTTCCTTCCTTTTTAAGGAAGGCAGTGTATGTATATGTATGTGTATATGTATGTACCGACCACATTTTTTTCTCCGTTCATCCATCGATGAACACTTGTGTTGCTTGCCCCTTTTGGCTATTGTGACGAATGCTGTTATGAACATGGGTGTACAAATATCTAACGGAGAGCTTCTGAGGGGCCTCTGTTAGGATGGTCAGGCCCACGGCTGAGAGCTATGTGTTGGTGGGGAGCTGGGCAGAGGGACCATCGGTCATACTCTTTTTTTTTTGCGGTACGCGGGCCTCTCACTGTTGTGGCCTCTCCCGTTGCGGAGCACAGGCTCCGGACGTGCAGGCTCAGCGGCCATGGCTCACGGGCCCAGCCGCTCCGCGGCATGTGGGATCTTCCCGGACCGGGGCACGAACCCGTGTCCCCTGCATCAGCAGGCGGACTCTCAACCACTGCGCCACCAGGGAAGCCCGATCATACTCTTTAGATGGTTAGGTGGTCTCTGGATGAAGGAGTGAGTGCTTGCGTGTTGGGGTGCATGCTCTGGAAAGAAGGGGGAACACTTAAAGAGACATGAGGAAGATAAAGGTGGCAGACTTAGTTACTTTGCTTGACAAATTTACAGGCATCTTGGATGTGCCAGGCACTACGAGAT
The DNA here is from genome assembly GCF_005190385.1 of Monodon monoceros. Lineage (NCBI taxonomy): Eukaryota > Metazoa > Chordata > Mammalia > Artiodactyla > Monodontidae > Monodon > Monodon monoceros. Next base: position 63,297,815 of record NW_021703777.1, on the reverse strand, counting down.
TGTGGGGAAGGGGAACAGGAACTATTGTGGGTGTGGTAACGGAGATCTGGGGGTGCTATGGAGTTCACAGAAATAAAGCCAAGAAGAGGAGCCCGTTTGAAAGAGGCCATATGATGCTGGACTCTGCTATGTTTGTTTATTGATTATTTACAGGCTGCATTTACTTGACAATTTCACAGACACGTTGATAGATATAAACGAAAATCTTCTTAGGGTCGTGTCCATGTTAAAAACTAAAGCCCAAAGGTCACAGACCATGGCTCTATAATATTACAGTAGGATTTGGGGATTCTAAAGAATTGTGTGTTGTGTACCCGTCGTGTAATGAAAAGTAAATTTTCATGAAAAGAAGTCGATGGCAGGAAGATAATTCGTCATTTAGTCTCTGCATGAGACTATTTTAAAGTATGCTTATTGGTTTTCTCAGAGAACAAAATGGATGTTTTAGGCACAGAAGAGGACGTAGAGTTGATTAAAGCTTTGGGAAATAGGCCTTTGAAGGCAACTTAAAGAACTGGATTTATGAAGCCTGGAGAAGATAACGTAAAGGAAGGTTTAGTGAATGACAGTCTTCAAATATTTGTAGTATGTGAGTGAAGAATGGGACAAAATGAGAATAGTTGAAATTGCCCCAGAAAGAAATTGAGTTTTTTTTTTAGGGAAAATTCTTTGATTGGAAGGGTTGGAAAAGACTTTATTGTGTTACCAGAGTTATAGGGCTTTGGCCATAGGTATGAGAAAAGCCAGAAGTAATTGTCATTCTGAAATGGTTAGGTCCTGCCCACCTCAGTTGGCTTGATGACCCTTTAAGGGCCCAGCTGAAATCTTTCTAAATAAAATAACCAGCTGTTTTTCTCTCTTCACTGCCTCGGCTGTGGGCTGGACTGTTTCTTATAAATTCTGGGGGTAGACTCTAACACGATCCTCACAGTTTTTGGTTATATTGAAAATAGCCAATAAAGAACTCACACCTAAAAAGGGGTTATTGATCGATCTATTGGAGTTGGGGACAGTGGATCTAACCACAGAATGAATTGTGCAGTGCACGATAGCTTAAGCTGAGTGCCAAAATAAGTGCTCAAAACAAGGAAGTTCGAGGTCTGGAGAAATCTATAGTCGACCATAATTAGCCCTAACCTAAGAATGACTGTGCTCTGTGATCACCCGACTGACTGTTGATTCTGAGACACAGCCAGCCATGCTGCATGTAGGCTGACAGATCTGTAAGGGTGAAGAAGTCCTTTTCCCTTGATTACTCAGGGATGGACTGTTCAGTCTGGGGTTTACCCAGCACCCTCACTTCCCTTCCCACCTGTCCCTTCCCTTTGGTCATTTCGTGGTCATGGCTCAGTGGCACGTTAGATCAGCCAGTGGTCCAGCGGGGGAAGGTGGTAGAAATGAACTTTCAATTGGGCAGTCTCTGGTTGATTACATCATTTCACTTGTCCTGTCAACATGCATGATGATTTCTGAGATGTGATCCCTGCCTTCAAGGAGCCTGGGATCTGTGGAAACATAAGTGCTTGGTGTAGATGCTAACATAGTTAAGATTTGTAATAAGATTTAAATACTTGTGCTGGTCCAGAAGCCAGGACACATATTCATTTGCATTGGGTTGGAGGAATGAGCATCATTTCTTGAGTAGAATGGCTGATTCCAAGGAAGATCTGGGACCTGAGTTAAATCTTGAGGAATGGGGCAAGAATTGGTCAAGGTGTGAACAGCAGAAGTAGAGGTTTACAGTTAGCTGAAAGACTCCCATAGAAAAAAATCTGTGTGGAGACTAGCAGAAGATGAGATAGGATAATTTTTAGGGCACCTGGATTTTTCTTCAGTAACTGCAGTGTCTCCTGCGGTACCATATATATGTGACGAGATTTTTGTATGTGTAATCTGGTCAAGTAGGTGCTTACTCAGAGAAATAACTTTAAAAAATGGAAGAGTATAGGTCTCACTTTTTTTTTTTAAAAAGGTCTCACTTTTGCATGATATTACATATATGGTATACACAATGCAAATCCAGAGTAGATCCACGGATGTGTACTTTGACTTGCTTTTAAGTCCAGGGCTAATTACCCTCCCCTACCTCCTACTCGCCCCCCACCCCAGCCAAGATCACAGATTTTGTAGGCTCAACATCTGATAGTAGCAAGAGATGATCTTTGAGTCTCTGCTTCTTAACAAATTTTAAATATTTATTAAAATAAGTCAGGAATGTAACAGTCTGCATAAATTCACTTGTTCAACCAACCAACCAACCAACCTGGCAACAAATGAAACCCCCAAGCCTGATAAGAGTCCTGACTGGCTTAGGCCATCTTGGGATTCTGCTGTAGGTTCCCTAGCCCTGCATTTAGAAGGTAATTAAAAGGTAATGAGGGGTGCTGGTCACTGCCCTTCCCAAAGCAGTGAGCCTTGGGGAGGAGGTGGCTGTTTGTGGCGGGCAGAAATCTATCACTTAAGGAAAGAGTGTGAGTGATGGTACTTTCCAGGGAATGCCTTGTTCTTGACCTAATGGATTAAAAAATGATAGGGAAAATGAAAAAAGGAGAAATCCTTACTTTTTTCCTTGTGTCTCTTAAGTTCTTCAGTGAGGCAAAACATCCTACTTCATTTGGGTTTATCCCAGGTGACTCACGTTATTTCAAAGGGTGTTATAAAATTCTTGAAAACAATCAGGGCTGCCAGTAATTTAAATATGATGGCCTGTGCAGACTCGTTAGCAGAGGAATTGCTTTGCGGGGTTAGAACAAAGGTGGCGTTGTCACAAAGAACTTTGGAAATTATTTGGTGTCTCTTTTTATTGGAAGGAAGTATTTATAGAAAGGGATCTAATGTAGATGTGACTTCTGAGGAAAACATTTACTAGCGATTTTGTGTGGCATTTGGCTGTTATTCTACTTGGCTAGTGCATGCTTAAAAAAAAACAAAACTACGGGCTTCCCTGGTGGCGCAGTGGTTGAGAGTCCGCCTGCCGATGCAGGGGACACAGGTTCGTGCCCCGGTCCGGGAAAATCCCACACGCCGCGGAGCGGCTGCGCGTGAGCCATGGCCGCTGAGCCTGCGCATCCGGAGCCTGTTGGCTCCGCAACGGGAGAGGCCACAACAGTGAGAGGCCCGTGTACCTCTAAAAAAAAAACCAAAAAAAAAAACTATTGTATAAAAAATTGAAAATTATACTACTTGGAAAGACTATGGGTCCGTTATAAAGTGATAAGTTTTTAAGTTTATAAATGTTAAAATGCATTTCCATCCTAATTTTCACAATGTAGATTTCTTTTTTAACGGCTGATGGAAGATTTGCATTTCAAGGAATGGTCTGGTAAAACTGCACGGACTGGTCTTTCGACTTTTCGTCATTGTTAAGTCAAACCAGGATTCTTACTTCAAAAATATGTCATTAGAATCACCCCTTGAAAACAGTTAATTGGGATGTTTAAAGGTTTTTCTCCTTATTTTAGTATAGTCAGTATATTTACTACAGGGAAATAGTAGACAAGTTTATAGCTCAAGCAAAATGTATCACTTTCATGAAAAAGAATCCCCCTTTCCAGCTTTTTAAAATAAACTAGCATATGTAGAAGGGTTTATGAATTTTTTAGGAGATCTGAATGTGTAGCCTAATTTCCATTCCAGTCTTTTCAAGGGATAGTATTTTAAATGATCACCTTCATTTCAGAATGACTGCCTTCCAAGAAGGAGCTGGCCAGGATGCCGAAAGAGCTCAGGTAGTGAGCGGCATGCCATCAGGTGAGGACAAATCCAAGGCAGGTGCAGATGGCTTCTCTCCATTTGGAAAACTTGGAACAGCAACTCTGCGCATAAAGCTGTAGTGCTTAAGATTTACAGTTTCATTCTGTTAGTCCCTTCAGTATCTTGTAAACGGACCCGACACGTACCAGGAATTTATAGATTTGTTCACAAATAATTATTGACACAGTAGGGGGGCGAGTGGTATAGTTGTAAACATACCAGGCAAAAATCCTTGTCCTCTTGGGGCTTATGTTCTAGTGAATTCTTTTTCTTTCATGAGTCCAGGTCCACAAAGAGCCCAGAAGGAAGAAAAAGTCTAGAGTCTCTCAGAGAAAGCGCCTTCATTTAGATTTATTTCAGTTTCTTATTATGGTCAATTAAGGAAGGAAGCAGAGAAAAGCAAGGTTTCTCAGAGGGTTGGGGGACGGGGTTCACAGGGAAGGAGGGACCAGAGGAGGCAAAAATGAAGTTAGGTAGGGGTGGGTTGGGGAAGGGCGTGGGTCGGGGCCGACTCAGGAGGAGCTTTGTGAGATGTTTGTCAGTTGAGTCCTGTCCGCCCCGTCAGTGCCCTTGGAAGGGCTGAGCATCACACGCCAGTCTTCCAGCTTGTCACGGCTCCAGTCTTTGTAACTTCAGCCTCTCCAGCAGGTATGAGGATGTACTGATGAAGGATGTACCGAAGGGGGTGGCAGAAACGTCTGCAACGCCGGGGGAACACAGATAGGTGTCTTCACTTTCAGGACTTTGTGGAGCCTTGAATGTGCCAAAGTGCATCGTCCATCTGTGGCTTTAGAACCATCTTTCCCAGAATGGACCAGAATGCTTTTTCACAGCTGAGAGAGGATGCTTCAGGGGTCCAGGCTGAATGCTCTCCAGTATGTCTCCAAGCACTGGAGGCTCTGCACCTCCTTTTTTTTTTTTTTGCGGTACGCGGGCCTCTCACTGTTGTGGCCTCTCCCGTTGCGGAGCACAGGCTCCGGACCCGCAGGCTCAGCGGCCACGGCTCACAGGCCCAGCCGCTCCGCGGCATGTGGGATCTTCCCGGACCGGGGCACGAACCCGCGTCCCCTGCATCGGCAGGCGGATTCTCAACCACTGCGCCACCAGGGAAGCCACTGCACCTCCTTTTTAAATTCTTTCATCTGTTTCTTGTCGAAATCTGACCACCTTCAGTTTTTAATAATACCTGTATTTAACTAATGGCACTTTTGAGTCTGACAGAGCGCCATTTAGCCACCGTCTGTTACACTGGGCATGGTGTGTCAACTCCCGTGTTGCTGCAGCCAGCCTGGGTGAGGTGACAGGGTGACTTCATCTGACTTTGCATTTTAGCCTTAGGGTGGCCTTTCAGAGTTCCATGAAGTGATAAGCCCTCCAGGTTCAAATCGGGGACTCCCCCAGATGAGAATTGCCACTGTTGGTGCCCAAAACTGGAAAGTTCCTTCTCTGTCAAGTCTTAGGCCTGGAGTAGGACTCGTGCTGCCTTTAGTATTGATCCTCAGAAAGGAATCCAAGATAAAGACTGTCCAGGGACAGAAAGTGGTACCCTCTTCAGTTATGCGCAGGAAGGCATCCACTGACCACAGCTGTGATTGAAGGCATTAAGGTAGATACTCAGGTGTTTGGTACCATGTCAGTTAACAATTTCGATGAAACCAACCTTTAGGTATACAAGTGTGGATGCTTAATTATGAAATCAGTTGCCTTAAAGCACTTCGTTTAGATTTGACGAAAGACTATAGTGTTTCTAAGCCAGAGAATTCTTTTTATCTGGTGTCATCATTGGTTAGCACCTGTTGTTTGGGGTGAGAGTTTCAGGGCCTAAATTTAAATAGACCCTGTTTAAGTTTGCTATCAGTTGACTAGGAAAGGATTTAAAGAAAAAGGGGGGTGTCCTGTGACTTGTAGGCTGGGTTATTTGAAAACCTATTAGCAGCCATTTTATTTCAAGATGGAGGAATTGAATCTCACGTTAACTTTAAAAAATATGTAACTTTAAAATACATAGAAATGTAATTATATATATATTTATCATGGGACCACCTCACACACGGAGAATAGTGAACGAACCCTCATATACCTGTCATCCAGCTTCAGCATTTGGATCAACACCAGTCTTTCTGCTTCACCTCTACCCACTTCATCCTCCCATTTTTTTTTTGGCCGCCCCACGCGGCTTGTGGGATCTTAGTTCCCCGACCAGGGAACAAACCCGGGTCCACGGCAGTGAAGTCCCATGTCTTAACCACTGGACCTCCAGGGAATTCCCTCCACCCTCCCATTATTTTGAAACATAAGCATCATAGAATTGCATCTGTGGACATTTTCAGTATGTAGCTCTAAAATAGATAAGTTCCCTTCCCTAAACATAATGATAATGCCAATGTCACAGCCTTCCAAAGCAATAAAATTCCACAGTGTCATTGAGTAACTAGGATTCACATTTCCCTTATTGAAAATAAATATAAAGACATATACGAATATATAAATATTTGTAGACTCTAAGCAAGAGCCATATATAGGCAGTTTGTTGATATGACCTTTTAAGTCATTTCTTATTTATAGGTTCTATTCTCCAATGTTTGTTGAAGAAAACTGAGGATCAGTCCTGTGCAGTTATCCACAGTCCGAATGCTGCTGGCTGCATTCCTGTGGTGCTGTTGAACATGTTCTCTGTTCCCTGAATTTCCTGTAAATTGGTCATTTAGAGGTATGATCATACTCAGGTTTGATTTCTTTTTTAGTAAGATGACTTAATAGGTGGTGTGTTCCTCTATTATTCTCTTTCCCTTTTTTGGATATACCGTTGGGTACTTAAAAAGATTTGCTTTCTGTTCTAATGGTTGCCTTTATACTTATACCTTTATATGATACCCTTGGTTCGCTCTTCCTGGGGCTCTATTTTCTATTGGTTTCCTTCTGTGAGTAACAATTTAAATTAGCTAGTAGCCTGTTCTTTCCTCTCCCTTTTCTCCCCTACTTGGGATTTGAAGTAATAGCCTTTTACTATAAGGCAGTCAGCAAGCATATTCTACTTTGCAGATACTCTCCCTCCCCTAATTTTTCTGATAACTGCACCAAAACTACTTTATCAGAATATACAGCAATCACATACTCTGCTGTCTCCTTTGTTACCACCATTTAATCTTTTTTTTTTTTTTTTTTTTTTTTTTTTGCTGTACGCGGGCCTCTCACTGTTGTGGCCTCTCCCGTTGCGGAGCACAGGCTCCGGACGCGCAGGCTCAGCGGCCATGGCTCACGGGCCCAGCCGCTCCGCAGCATGTGGGATCCTCCCGGACCGGGGCATGAACCCGTGTCCCCTGCATCGTCAGGCGGACTCTCAACCACTGCGCCACCAGGGAAGCCCCCACCATTTAATCTAGTTCCACAAGTAAATGTATGTTTAATGCTTGCCACTAGTTCTTATGTTCTGTCTTTCCTGACATTTTGGTTTTCTGAAGCTCATCCTCTAACAGATACCTCAGGAAGCATTCATGGGAAGTGTTTCCTGAATTATGTTCACAACAGCTTGTCTGTAGCCTTCGCTTTTATACTTAAAAGTCAGGTTGTCTGATATAAATCCTTGGCTCATCTTTTCTTTGCTCAAGGATCTTTAATATTTTACTATATTGTCTTTTGCCATAAAGTGTTGTCAAAGTCTGCTGGCAATCTGATTTTCTTTCCCTCGTATTTAACTTGGTATGTTTGCCTAGATACCCAAAGGCCTGTTTTTTGCCTTTATTCTTTGAAGTCCAGTAATTCTGTAGTGTTAGATGCTCTGGGTTGATTTTTTCAGGGACATACTGTGCTACTTTAGTAAGTACAGTATCCTCCCATATCTGCAAGGGGTTGGTTCCAGGACCTCCACGGCTACCAAAATCCTGGATGCTCAAGTTCCTTATATAAAATGACACAGTACAGCCGGCTCTCTGTATTGTGGTTGTGGAACCTGCGGACACAGAGAGCAGACTGTAATTTCAAACTTTCTTGTAGTGTAGCTTTTGCTGTTTGTTCTATTCTTCTTCTTGGCTTTTGGAACTCCCATTGTGTGTATGTTAGATCTTCTTTGCCTGTCTTTTTATATTGATCATTTTCTCTCAAATCCTTTTAATGTCTTCATAATTCGTTTCAATTAAAAAATTTTTCTCCTTTCCATCTTCTCCTTCTTTTGAGACATTATTCATTTTATTTGCTCTTGTGTTTTTTTTATTTACCCTTTATTTCTGAAATGATTTTTTTCTTTCATTTCTAATTCTTATTTCTTTATCTCCATTTTCAAATCTTCCTTTTCTCCAGTTCATTTCTTTTTTTCCTTTTTTTTTTTTAATTGAAGTATAGTTGATTTACAAGGTTGTGTTAGTTTCTGGTGTACAGCAAAGTGATTCAATCACATATATATATTCAATCAGCTCATTTCTGAGTTTTAAAAATTCTGATTTAGGCTGCTCTTTATAGCTTCTTTTCATTTAATTTCTTTTAGCTCATTTTTGAAATATTAGGTTATAGTTTTCATTTTTTTGTGTCTTTCTGGCATGATTTTATTTTCTATACTAGGGATGTCATTCTATTCCTTATTTTTTCTTTAAATAACGTATTTGGAATTCAACTGCTATTCTTTTCTGTTGTTCGCTATGAGTTTTCGTATACTCTTATTAGAGCCATTATAGCTTTTCTAGCTGCACAGTTCTAGAGTACCCACTTAACATTGTTTTCACAAAGTGGTGAAAAAAATGGTCTTTACTTTTCTACACCTAAGATCTTACTTTTTTTTAGTCTCCGTTCTCAGCCCCTACTTACCTGAACCTTTCCTTTCCTTTGCCTATTTAACTCATCTTAGATTCATCCTTAGCAGTTTCTCCTTAGTGTGGGGCTTTGACCTAGTTTGTTAGTTCATAGGGATCAGATCTCTCCTACCCCAGAACATTCCAGCCCATTAGAAATACATGGGTCACAATCCCCTCTGTACTTCCTAGGGAAGTTGGAACCTGCAGAGTCCTCTGCCAACTTCTGTGCGTGTCCCCAGAATGGCCCTCTGAGCATTGTAGTGCGTACCTAACGGCAGTTCTTGAAGCCGTTGGTAGTTTGTCCCCCACCTCCTTCATACATAGGAGGGGGATATACCTTATCACCTGGTTTTGTGGGTAGGGGATACCTTATCACCTGGTTTTCTTGTAGATGCTATCCATAGGGTTTTTGGTTCTGCTCTATTTGTTTTTATGGTTAGGGTGAGCTGGGGATATTCAATAATTATGCTTCCACCACCATCTTGCCAGAATCTATATGGACATTTTAACATAAAATTTGTAGACCTTTGGGTCTACCAAGTCAGGATGAAAGTAGCAAAGTCTTGAAACATTAAATCAGTAGTACCTGCCTTTAAAAATAATTTTCTTCCAAAATATAAGAAAGTAGAGAGAAAACTTAATGGTTTTAACTATCTGAAAACTGGCCACTTTATGGGCTACCTAAGCCATATTCTAAGCTTACTGTTTTGTTTTGGTTTTGAATTTTATTAATTTTTTTATACAGCAGGTTCTTATTAGTTACCTATTTTATACATATTATCATATATATGTCAATCCCAATCTCCCAATTCATCCCACTCTAAGCTTATTGTTTATGACAAAATGTAATAGTTGAAATCATCTGAGTACCAGGAAGCGCATATCTGAGGAAAAGGTGTAAAGAGTGACACACTTTTGCCATTATTTGTTTGGTTTGATATTCCTTGAGTTCTGAAGGAGATAATGCTATTTTATAGTTTTAAAAGGGTTCAACCACATTTACACTTTTAATAACCATCTAGTAAAGATAAAATCATTACTTAATTAGGTGCATTTTTCTCTTTCAGCCTTTTTTTCCCCCAGTGAAGAATTTGCATATCTCTAATTATAGTCATTTGAAAAAAAAATGCTGCCAGGACTTGACATAATATTAATTTAGATTTCCAAAAATACTAAATTTCCTTCCTCCAACTTGAGTTTCCTCCAGTTGGCCATTGATTTAAGTTACATACTAAAAGGTGACAATTTTAGAATTGGCCCTTTTTTCCTCCTGTGTTTAGGGATAGCCATTATTCTAAAGCCATAGAAGGAAGAAGTAAAACTTTCTCAATGGGTATATTGGAAACTTTTTTTTTTTATTCTGGAAAATAGAGTAAGATCATTTTCAGACATTCCCTCTGGTTTTCTACAGAGATTGAGAAGAAACCATTTCAAAATGGGGCTGGTCATTAAGAATTCTTTGCAAACGGGTAGCAGGCTTAACGTATCGCTTGAAGTGAATGTCACCCAAGAAAAATTAAGGTAAAAGTCAACACTCATTAAGCAAATTGACCAGCCAAGTGTTTTGATGAATGTCGCAACAAATTTGAATAAACGAATTTTGTCCATTAGTGTGCTTTTAGACCAATGTGATTGTTTTGGTCTAATTATTTTTTATTTTGTGTATTCAAATGTAGAATGGCTGCAGAATTTACGATTGCAGCAATTATCTGATCAGCAATTTAGAAAATTGGTGAATAGTATCTGACTACTCACCGAGAAATGCCTGGCATTTGATACGGCTGGTGCAGGACCACATACAGTCCAAGGAGAAGCCTGTGCTCTTTTCTCTGGTTCTCACCCACTGCAGATGAGAGCCCAGAGGCCGTCACTGGGTTAGCATGGGCTGTGGACATGGGCTCAGGGCCCTCGGATGTCATGCACCAGATTGAGGTCTGATGTGCTACAGAAGTTGTATTTGCCACCCAGTGTCACTATTCCAGAGTCCTGTAGCTGTGACTGGTGAATTCTGCAACATTTCCCACTTCTCAAGCTTGGGGATTCGAGAAATCTGTGCCCGAGTGGCTGCCAAAGCTTGTCAGGGGGACCCAGTGTGAGGCCGATTTCTAGGTGTAAAAGCCAGGCAGATTTGCTCACTCAAGAAAATCTGTTTTGCAGGTTTGCTTTGAATTCCAAGATACAGATTCTGGTAAAAAAAATTTTTTTTTGCTGCATTAATGCCACGGGTTTCTCCTGATAGCTGCCTGCCTTGTGGGGGAGGGGATAACTGGTCCTCTGCTTGTGGTCCTGGACCCGAATGCAAACTCTCCCTTCCCCTCCAGACCAGGGGGCGGGCCCAGCGGTCCCTTTTACCAAGCTGTCCAGGTGATCCTGGTACAGACCAAAGTTTGAGAACCTCCAGTCTTCAATGCAAAAATGATTGGGTTGTGTCACAGCGTTGGGCAGTGATCGTTAAAAAAAATATTAAAGTTCGTGTGACTTCTTGAATGTCAGGCGAGGGTGCAATTCTCAGTTCTCTTTCTGTGGCACTAAAAAGATAGATAGGAGTTTCAGTTGGTCCAGACAGGAAAGCAGACAATTGCAGTACTGTGGGACAGTGCCCTGCAGAGGCTGCAAGGGGCCTTCAGAAAAAATGCGTGTACCAGGGGGAGGGGTGATGGGAAGGCCCCTCTTGGTGATATTTTAAAGGAATAGATGTGATCGTGTCCCTCTCTGACTAAAACCTTTCAGAGACTTCCCAGTGTTCCTGGGATAAAGTCTGTCCTTGTAGATCCCATCCCACGCCTCCAGTGTCTCCTCTTGATCTCCATTTTGCAGATTACCTGCCTCATCCTTCGCTGTCCGTGCTTTCTTCACTCCTTAAGGATGTCCTTGTTCCTTGGAGCTGCAGGAGCCACCCTGCCCCTCTGCCCACTGCCAGGGGCACTGTGTTTCTCCCTGGTCTCTTAGTGCACCTCAGACCCCAGCTCACATGTTTCCTTTGTAGTCCTTTCTGACCCCCCCCAGGGTAGGTCAGGTCAGCGCCCCTTGTGTACAGTGCACTTCTCCACACTCTGCACATTGTAATTATATAATTGTATAATTATTGGTTTACAGCTCACCCGTGGAGCTAAATACAAATTCATATAAATTCCACGAGAGACCCTGCCTTGTTTCCCTGCTGCCCAAGGGCCCAGCCCATGGCAAGCATTCAAGAAACATTTTTAGTTGAATGAATGAATGCGGGTGGGGGGGGGGAGGGGCAGTCCCATTTTTATCCCTAGGACATGCGGGCTGGTGAATGTATGCAATTTTGATGGAGGCGTCACCTAATGAATTCTATTTACGAGAGCATATTTGTCACCATCATCTAATCCTCCTGCTAGAAAAGTGAGTCCCTTGCACAGTGGCAGAAGAATCTTATGATTTGGTTCTAATTTGGGGTCTGGGCTGTGGACCACCCAGGAGAAGTTCTTGAGTATTATGCTTCCAGGGATATGGGAAAGGAGGGAAATCCTCTGACCTTGGAGATGTTCATAATACCCAGGCCGGAAGCCAGCAGCCCGAGTGGTAAAGATGGCACCTGCGAAGTTTCCAGGGAAATGACTGTTGTCCCCAGTCCCCTCAGGGCTTCCTGGAAGAGCTGCCCGCTCTGCTCCTAGAAGATGATTTTGGGGCAGCTTCTTTCTCCCCACCCACTCTCAGATCTATTTGGTGGAAGAACAGAGATGCGCTCCTTGGCCTCATTTTGGTCAATTTGTCCTGACCTGGGTAAAGCCAGGGGTTTTCATTCCTATTCTAGAAGGTGACAGCATGGAAGTTACTCCCAGAGGCAACAGCTTCAAGGTGGGGGGCATTTTACCTCCAGACAGAAACTAAGTAAGCCTTACATTGATAATTCATGGAAGGGCTGGCAATGGCACACATGGGTGTAATTTATAAAAATACACGTACTGAGAGCAAGGGCCCAAATTCTTTTTAAAGATGGAGATTTAAGATCTAGAGTGGCTTGCGGGAACCTTGCTTTTGATAGAGAAACTGATAATCTGCTATTTGCCAATTAATTGCTTTTGTTTTACATTTGGGGCTCAGCATACTCTCTTCCCTTTTTTTTTTTTTTTTTTTTTTTTTTCTATTTGGCCGCGTTGGGTCTTCGTTGCTGCACGCTGGCTTTCTCTAGTTGTGGCGAGCGGAGGCTGCTCTTCGTTGCGGTACGCTGGTTTCTCGTTGCGGTGGCTTCTCTTCTTGCGGAGCACGGGCTCTAGGCGCGCGGGCTTCAGTAGTTGTGGCTCATGGGCTCAGTAGTGTGGCTCGTGGGCTCCAGAGCACAGGCTCAGTAGTTGTGGTGCATGGGCTTAGTTGCTCCGTGGCATGTGGGATCTTCCCGGAGCGGGGCTTGAACCCGTGTCCCCTGCATCGGCAGGCGGATTCTTAACCACTGTGCCACCAGGGAAGCCCCTCAGCATACTCTCTTATACCCAGTGTAAACTCCTGTTAGATTTAGTGAAACATAATAAACACAGTAAGTTTTGGAACAAACATCATAAACACTATTTCTCACTTGCAACCATTTATTGGACGTAAGGTAGGTATAGGATTTGGAGATAATGTATGAATCCTGATGTATCTCACCCCCAATTTATAGATGTCAAAACTATGAGGCTTGGGCTTCCCTGGTGGCGCAGTGGTTGAGAGTCTGCCTGCCGATGCAGGAGGGGACGCGGGCTCGTGCCCCGGTCCGGGAAGATCGCACATGCCGCGGAGCGGCTTGGCCCGTGAGCCATGGCCGCTGAGCCTGCGCGTCCGGAGCCTGTGCTCCGCAACGGGAGGGGCCACAACAGTGAGAGGCCCGCGTACCGCAAAAAAAAAACCAAAAAAGCAAACAAATAAAAAAAAACAAAAAAAAAAAACTCTGAGGCTTGGAGAGGTCAGGTAACTTACCCAAAGTTTCACAACACTCAGCTTGGAATCTGCAAAACGTACACCTTTTCCATTATATTTCTGTTGCCTCCTGTGCTCATCCAAGCCCAGAAAAACACCATCAATCTCCAGTCTCTGAGCTTGCTTCTAGACTTTAAAATATTGCTGAATAAAGTTACAGAAGTTGCAAGATGACTACAAAGAACTTCAGGATACCCTTCACTTAGACTCTGCAATTAACATTTCCCCACATTTACTTTGTCCATGTATATGCATATTGGCTTTTCTGACCCAATTAAGAGTAAGTTGCTAACATGCTCCCCTGAAAACCCATCTGAGCCTCAGCCTTAGGCTTGATGAGAACACTGAGGCCACCCAGGCTGAGTTCCTTCTTCTGCCCCCACCTGTGTGCTCTTCCCCCCGGCCTCTAGGCTGGGGCCTGGCTCCAAAGAGGGACACTGAGCTCACTTTTGCCCTCAGCCCTAGTCCCAGTCCTTTAAATTTAATTCAGAGGCTAAAACCCATCCAACTCCCTTTCTGGAAATTGGCTCTCTCCAGCACCTAACAAACAGAACCTCTTCTATGGCAGGGTAACACAGGCAAACAACAGGGGGCTCCCTGTTTCGTGAAAAAGTGGGAGACCAGGGAATCGCCCCAGCTTGTTATCCAGGGCTGCAGCTAAACTGTTTGGCCCCTGCTAATTCACCTCTCTTTTCAAGACAGTTACCAATTCTGGTAACCTTTTCTCTGTCAACTGCTTCAGATAAAATTGCTTTTTTGTTTGTTTGTTTGTTTTTAATTAATACTTTTGTTTTTACTTCCTTTGTTTTAAACCAGCCCAGTGGCTATAAAACAACATTTTGAAAGTGGAACAGAAGGAAAAAACATTCTCTCTGCTCCATGTATGGGATGGAGGGGAAAGTACAATTTCCCTTAACTGACAGTTCTATTAAAAGCAGAATTTAGTATATAATCACTAGTAAAATGTATTGATTTACCCATTATGGTGAAAATTAGCTTAAATATCTATTTAAGCCAAGTATTATTCCAGGCATCTTTCAGAACTAGAAAAGCAGAGAGGCCTTTCAAAAATGTTGGTCACCTTTGAACACAGAGTTTAAAAACTGCCTCAGGAAAACACCTCAAATATCAGGATAAATGGATAAACTAAAATATGATATTTACATACAGTGGAATACTATTCCGCCTTAAAAAAGGAAATTCGGACCCATGCTAACAACACAGATGAACTTTGGAGACGTTAGGCTGAGTTTAATAAGCGAGACACAAAAGGGTAAGTATTGTATGGTCCCACTTACATGTGGTCCCTAGAGCGGTCAGATTACTGAGACAGAAAGTAGCATGGCGGTCACCAGGGGCTGAGGTGAGGAGGTGATGGTGGAATGGGGAGTTATTCTTGAATAGGTACAGAGTGTCACTGTGGGATGATGAAAAAGCTCTGGGGATGGATAGTAGTCATGGTTGTACTACATTGTGAATGTATTTATTGCCACTCAAAATTTGTATAATTAAAAATGTTTAACATGATTTTATGTTATGTATATTTTACCACCAAAAAATGTTTTTTAAATGCCCCAGTTGGCATATATTTATGTTCGCGAGTGTAAAAATATTGACCAATCTCTTGCTCATTGGTGTTACATTTGATGTCATTAGAATGAAAATGCTATAGAATTAGAACCAGAGCTTATGGGTGTCGCATATTTTTATTTCTTAAAGTTTTCATTTGCTGCTGACACAAACTCATTTCCCCTCCTGAGCCTGGGAATTGGCATGTTGAGGAATTGTCAATTTCTTGGTTGGAGGAAATGGCATAGTGATTACAGGCCCACACTCCACCACACATGTCCAGGACAGCGCTAACATGAAGGCAGTTTACGCCTGACAAGTCCTTCTGCAGGTCCTTTCAAGGGTCTAGCTGTTGCCCTCTGTAGAGCGTGCAGCCAGGAGGTCTGCTTGGAGGTGAGACGTGCACGCGTCTGTTTTCCTTGGTACTTGGTAGGTCTGGGGTGAAGCTGGCGTTTGACTAGCGAGGCCGACCTTCCACGCTCTTCTTGCCGTGTTCCTTTTCACTTGGCTCTTTATTGTTCTTCAAGTCAAGGAAGTTAATGTTGAAAGCAGTCAGGAGCTTCCCCACCCCAGCTTCACAGATGGTAAGGGTCTTGTTCTGTTGTTTATTGGATTTCAGTCCTTCTGCTTCTTATCTGCTGCTTATTTCATTAAGTGCTTTACAGAATTCAAAACGTGGAAATCTACGTATTTACAACAGGAGCTGCACTGGGCTATCAGGAAAAACCCACGGGGAATTAGGACGTTCCTCTTTTCTGCTGCAGGGATGGATCCTCGTACATTATGCTTGTCAAATCCAGACCTCATCTTGACTCCCCAAAGACGCACTTCATAATGGCCATGCGTATCTTTGAGATCAAAAGGGGAAGTCCTAGGGCTTCCCTGGTGGCGCAGTGGTTGAGAGTCCGCCTGCCGATGCAGGGGACACGGTCGTGCCCCGGTCCGGGAAGATCCCACATGCCGCGGAGCGGCTGGGCCCGTGAGCCATGGCCACTGAGCCTGCGCGTCCGGAGCCTGTGCTCCGCGACGGGAGAGGCCACAACAGTGAGAGGCCCGCGTACCACAAAAGAAAAAGGGGACGTCCTGCTCCCTCAAACATCGGGTTGTATTTTTCTTAGGGTGACTGAGTAGGAAATATATTAAGTAGCCCTATGTAAGCCTTTGCTGCTGGGGATGTATGCATGTCTAGAAGAAGTTTTGCAATATCATAAGCTGAGAAGGATCCTCCTTTCATTGTCGAACGGGTGATACATGCATCTGCACACTTACTGTTCACTTCATAAGATGTAAGAGCCAGGAATCAAGTTCCATGTTTAGGCCCTTATTTAATCCTGTGTTCAAACAGTAGTTTAAAAACAAGGCAGGTGATTCGTTATATTATTTATATCATAAGAGAATCACTGCTATTCATTATTGCCATAAATAGTTGAGTACTTTTTATGTTCAGCCAGTTTTGTTTTTTTTTAAAAATAAAGGGTTTCTTTATTTTGACCCTATTATGGCCTAACTATTTGATTACAGATCCTAGAATCTTAGGGCTTTTGATGGCCTCTTTTTAGTTTTTCAGCAGAGGAAACAGACGTCTTGAACCTAAGGGACTTGCCCCCAATTTAGAATCCAGAATTTCTCTCTGTCCCCACCATTACATTTTTCCTTCACTAACTGCTTCAGAGCAAAAATACAGAGTTACACATTTTATGTAAAACGTACAAATACTAAGTACCTTCGTAGACACCAGACAGTAATTCTGCTCGTGCCTCCAACCTGAGAAAAGCTTTGACAGATGTCGTACCTTTAGGAGGCATTTATTGGAAGCCTGAATCCTTTCTGCTGAGTCCTCTTAGGAAGTTTCCTCAGAAGAATGCAGAACATCTAACATCTCCTTGATCTTGGGTATGCTTTTCAAACAGCAAAAGCAGCCTGAGGGCAGCTTCTCTTGCCCCCAGATGGCATGCTTGTGAATGGAGAATTGATGGAAAAGAAGGCGTTGAGGGTTCAAGTACAAGGAAGCTCCCGGTTGGGCATCGTTGAGGGATCTGCGTGGGGACGTGCTTTAATAGCAGAGAACGAGGCCTGCGTGATTGGCCCAGGGATCACAGTAACAGCCAGAAAAGCAGAAAATACACATGTTACAGGAAAGGTGTGATCAACACAGGTGATTTATTAGTGCTGGGTTTGTCCATGTGGTTAAGGCAGAAAATAGAGGAGCTGACTCGGCCCCCAGGAGGAAACCGCTCTCAGGAGCGGAGGCCGGAAGGGCCCAAACCACAGGTGAACCCACCCTGGCTGAAAGCCTGCAGAAAGGTGAGCCAGTGTGGGGTGGGAGTTGGGGTGATGTGGCCCAACCCTGCCTCTCCAAAGAAGGGCACCCCTGTTTGCACTGGGGCATCCCTTTCTAGCACCAGGGAGCCTGGGCTCGGACGTCCATGAGAATGTGGGACCCACATGTGGTAGCACGGCTCCTTTGTGCCACAGATGTTTTTCTGAAAAGAGCGTGTTCAAAGAAAGAGGGGCGGGCTTCCCTGGTGGCGCAGTGGTTGAGAGTCCGCCTGCCGATGCAGGGGACACGGGTTCGTGCCCCGGTCCGGGAAGATCCCACATTGCTGCAGAGCGGCCGGGCCCGTGAGCCATGGCCGCTGAGAGCCTATGCTCCGCAACGGGAGAGGCCACAGCAGTGAGAGGCCCACGTACCACAAAAAAAAAAAAGAAAGAGGGGCTTAAAAATAGTGTTTTTACCCCGCCTCAGTCACCTCATGGCCACATTCATCAGCCCTTGAGGTCAGGCAGTAGCCGCCTAGGCCTCTCCAGCCAGTCTGTGTCGTGGTCTTTTCTGCTAGTCAGTCCTCTGTGTCCCTAAATCCCATTCCTTCCTTCCTTCCTTTGCTGTTCTCCCTGGCTGCCTGCCCCCTTGGATACTCATCCCCGCCCAGCTTTTCATGCAAGACCTCTGGCAGCTTGTGTGTCTTCCGTTTCCCCATCAGCCATTGCCTTCCTGCTCACTGACTTAAGGAGTCCTCCTTCCTCCTCCTCCCTCCCTTCCTCCCTCTCCTCGACGTGCAGTCAAGGCTCCTCTTCTCCCACACCCCAGGCCTTCAGTACTGTCAGAGATTCTGGCAGGACTGGGCTCTGGTGTGCAGCCAGGGTTGCAAATGAGTGATATAACTTCCATGACTCTCCATCCCTCCTCCCTACTGCCAGTGACCAATCCTTTGTGCTGAAGACTTTAGGGCTGGTTCTCTGTCCATTTCTGTTCCCCCGCCTGCTGCCATGTCCTCCAAGATTCTAGCATCCTTCTAGAAGTCCCTCCACACCCTCTAGCCTGGAATTTCCTGGTTCTCTCTTACCAGTCGAGTCATCACCATCTCTACCCTACTGTAGCCACCTTGGGCCTTGTCATTTCCCTCTTGGCCCCTCTGTTCTTTGCACTCTCCACTCCCTCCCTGGATGATTTTATGGGCACCCCGGGATACCACCCCCTGTGTGCTGGTGAATATGTCTGTGGCCCTGACCTCCCCTGCTGCGCCCGCGCCCATCAATTTGCAGAACCTTCCAGCTGCCACCTGCTGATCCAAATGCCTCTAAATCAGCTTTTTCCCCCTCCAGTCTGTTGGCACCCCATCTTCTCATAGGTGTAAGCCAAAAACAGGGGTGTCTTCTTTCCTCCCTCTTGCTTCGTTACCGCCTAGATCCGCCCATGCCGAGGCCCCGTACTCACCCAGTAAACACCCACCTCTCCTGTCCGTCCCATGCCTCTGGCTTATGCTCTCATCAGCTCCTGTCTGGACCTAGTCTCCTAGCTGTCCGTGTCTCTGGTCCTGTTCTGTCAGTACTATCCTTCACCGCTCCCGGAGGGGTCCCCCCAAGACACACACCAACAGCTCCACACCTGGGCAGGCTCACCTCCTTACCATGACAAAGACCCTACTGGGTCTCTGGCCTCACACCTTGATGCTGCAGGGGTTTTGAGTGACACCTGACTTCTAAGCACGCGTCTTGCTAGTTCTGTGACATTTGCTCCCGTGGTTCCCCCGCTCGATAGACCATCTGCGCCTGCAGTCTGGCCAGGTCGCACACATTGTTTAATCTGAGCTCTAGGAATCCTTTCTGACCCTTGTTTTTTTTTTTTTAATTTATTTATTTTTGGCTGCATTGGGTCTTCGTTGCTGCACATAGGCTTTCTCTAATTGAGGTGAGCGGGGACTACTCTTTGTTGCGGTGCGCGGACTGCTCATTGCGGTGGTTTCTCTTGTTGCAGAGCACGGGCTCTAGGCACATGGGCTTCAGTAGTTGTGGCACAAGGGCTAAGTAGTTGTGGCTCGTGGGCTCTAGAGCACAAGCTCAGTAGTTCTGGCACACGGGCTTAGTTGCTCCGTGGCATGTGGGATCTTCCCGGTCCAGGGCTCCAACCCATGTCCCTTGCATTGGCGGGGGGATTCTTAACCACTGCACCACCAGGGAAGGCCCTTGACCCCTCTTCTTGCCCACATGCTCCATGGCCCTTTTTTTGTTTGTTTGTTTGCGGTACGCGGGTCTCTCACCGCTGTGGCCTCTCCCGTTGCGGAGCACAGGCTCCGGATGCACAGGCCCAGTGGCCATGGCTCACGGGCCCAGCCGCTCTGCGGCATGTGGGATCCTCCCGGACCGGGGCACGAACCCGTGTCCCCTGCGTCAGCAGGCGGACTCTCAACCACTGCGCCACCAGGGAAGCCCCCCGTTGCCCTTTTTGTCTGCACTTGCTTCATTGTATGGTCACTATGTGTGTGAGTTCAGCTTCCCCACTGGGCTGTCATGCCCTGCTCTGTATTGCTGGTCCTCCCAGGACACAGGCCCCACCCAGGCCAAACGGTAGGAGCTCAGTTACCATTGCATCCATGAAGACACGTTTCTGAAGTGCTGGCTTTGTTACTGAGCCCTCTCTCTTTGCCACTAATGACTAATGCTCCAGGTTTTCTTTCTCTGTCCTTTGGTTCCCTTCTGTCAATTAGTTCATAATCTTTACACCAACGTTGAAATATGCTCAAGGAGCTGCTTTTTTAAAAAAAGACTGTGCTGCGGGGTGTCTTTGTTATTGATATTTTGTGATTTTAAACTGACTTTCAAATGGCTGATCATTTTATAATGGTCTATTACCATTGCTTGAAACCCTAAGCTGTCTCGAATATGGAAACAGATTTTGTATAATCACTAAATATCCTGGACCTAATGTAGTACCAAGACCTGGCATGCAGAGAGAAATTTTAAAAAGCTAAATACAAATTTGCATTGTACCAAGGAATTGGTTTTTTCAGGCCCCGAACCTAGAGGTATTACAGTGAGAGACTTAAAGGATGGTGAGGAGACTGTGTCAATTACCTATTGTTTATCTCATGTCTAAACCTGAGTAGATTTTAGCTGTGAGTTCTTCTCAGTTGAGTACTTTAAATCTCTATGTTATAAGGTTAAAGATACATCTGAACTTTTCTGTTACCCAGAAAATCCTTTGGACAGTGTTCAATTGTGAATTGGAATTCAAGTGATCCATTTAGGACTGTTCTCAAACTTGTCCGTGGAGGTGCATTTAAAGGTTGGAGATGGTCGGGATTTGGGTGGTGTGTTTGTGAGTATGAAGTCGTGAGGCAGTTCAATTTCTTTGAAAGCTCATGTTTTCCCCCTGAAAAAAATGCGCTTGATTTTTTTCTTTCTATTTTATGCTATGTATTATAATATAAAAGGATGTTTACTGTTATTTGTCACTGAGTGAAATTGACCTTCAAGAAGACTGTTAGCGGGCTTCCCTGGTGGCGCAGTGGTTGAGAGTCCGCCTGCCGATGCAGGGGGACACGGGTTCGTGCCCCGGTCCGGGAAGATCCCACATGCCGCGGAGCGGCTGGGCCCGTGAGCCATGGCCGCTGAGCCTGCGCGTCCGGAGCCTGTGTTCTGCAATGGGAGAGGCCACAGCAGTGAGAGGCCCGCGTACTGCAAAAAAAAAAAAAAAAAAAGAAGACTGTTAGCAAACACCGTAGATGAGGAAAGCACTGCTCTGTAAGATGATGTCTCAGATTATCTTCTTAAATTCTGCACCTCTGCATTTCCTATATGTAGTCATTCCTTCGCTGTGCACTTAGTGAGCACATGCTGTATTCCTGATGCCCTCTGAGGCTTTGAGGCTAGTGATGGCTACAGACCTTGCTTTGGATTCTGAGAGCTCACAGTTTGGGGGGTTGGGGTGGGTGGGATGGGGTCCTCATAGGATGAGCTTTTCCTCGAATACACGTACAAACACGGGCACATGCAAACACACAGACAAAGACTTCCTGGCTCAGCTCCCACGGCCCCTCCCCCTGGAGCTTTTCATGGTCCTTTTGGGCAGAATGATAGCTGCTTCCTTTGAGTCTTGGGACCTGTTTGTGACCTCTCAGTATTTTTGTTTCATTTGTATTAGATTCGTCTCCTACACAAGGCTGAGTTCCCCATCAGCATCTCGTTCACTACCATGGTAATAATTATGCAATAGATGCACGTTGACATGAAAGATTTCTTAATGGTTCTGGTGGCGTGGCCTCACCACAGTGGAATGGGGGCCATGCTGGATCCTCCATGGCGTGGCTTCCTCCAGTTTGTGTGGGGATCCAGAGTGGATTCACACTCTCCCTGTCGCTGGGCAAGAGTATTTTTAAGGACTTGTGTGGTTTCCACTGAGCTCATACCCCCCACCCCAGCTTTATTCTATTTCCAGTATCATCTACTTGTTTTTAAAGCCTCATGGGTGTTGTGGGCAATTGCTACGATCCTTCCATCTTGATTTTTATCCAGTTTACTCCTATGGGAATATAAAAGTGTGTCAGAAACAGTAGGATATACAAATCATTAGCCCTTTTATTATGAACTGTGGATGAACAGTATGTGAACCAGAGAGGAGCTGAACTACAATGGAGCTTTGAGCTTTGCCTTATTCACAGCTCTACTTCCCCAAAACTAGAACAGGCCTCTCTATGTGGGGCTTCTTCCCTGCCATTATTTTGCCTGGTTCCTTACATTTGTGTCCAAAGAGGAGAAGGTTTTGAAATGACTTGCTTACTTTTAACCCCAGCTATAAATTCAGTCTTTGCAGCTTTAGACATTTGTGAAGGGTATAAAGACCTTTGGAGGAGAGTTGAGACTCCAGATTGATTAACAGTTGACATGGTCCAACCACTACTGAAGGTGATTGGGGAGCACCCTGTGCTCAAGCCAGCCGCCCTGACGTACACAGGTCATTAAGAAGCTTGTACTGTAGAAGCCCACTCTGGACTCGAGTCTTTTAAGCCACAGATCACAAAAAATACAGGTCTACCTTGAATGGTTTATTTCACTCAAGAAAAGAAAGATGGATGGCTTTGTTCTTTTTTGATGGAGAAACAGAACTTTTTCTTTGAGTTTTGGTTGACTTTGAGTTTGGGTTGACTGATGGGAGTTCTCAGGCAGTCTGAGCTGCTGTCTTCCCCGTACACCACACCCACAATATAAGGCCTGCAGTTTCTAATTTCAGTTTCTTAAAAAGTAGTGCCTGTGAGAGAGTCAGAATGCAGAACCCACCCCCCCATGTTTGTGAAGTGGAGACCCTCCCCCAGTCTTCTCATGTTTCACCCACATTTAACTTGAAGTACCTGTAGGGTTTTTTCAGCTGAGCCACCTTATAGAGTGTTGCTTGGTTATCAGAGAATCAACAGCTTTCCGCAAACACACACACACATACACACACACTCATATTTCATCAATTTTCATAACATGTACTTATATATAATATAAAATCAAGTCCAACTTCCATAAACAGGTTTGAGAATAAAACCAAAGGACTCAGATGGTGTGAGGAGAAAAGCAAAGATGTACGGGAGAAGAACTCTAGTAGCCCTGAGCGTTCAAGTCTCTTGGGCAGTAGTCAGTGTGGTTTAAAATTTCTAGCTTATTCAGTCCAGAGCCCTAAAAGAGGCTTCTGCTATGAATGGCTACTCTGTATAAGGTAGTAGAGAACTGGGAAGAAAGAGAGCTGGTGTTCAAGCCCTCAAACACAGCTGTGTGGAACAAATAAAAATAATAACAGTGATTAATTTTTTAACGCTGTGATTTAAGATAAACTTGGGGGGCCCACAGAGGCTACTACTAGAGGTCAGAGTGGTCAGATAAGAAAGAGCCCAGGTAGCTGAGAAAATTTGAGGCTTCCCCCGGGCCTTGAAGAATTACTGATTTTTTAAAAACTTTAGTTTTTAAAAGAATTGTGGTAAAATATACATAATATAAAGCGTACCATTTAAAAGGGTCTAATTCAGTGCCATTAAAGTACATTCACAACCATCACCATATCCATTTCCAGGACTTTTTTTTTTTTAATCCTCCCAAACAGAAACCCATTAAACAATAACCCTCCATTCCTCCCTAGCCCTTGGTAGCTTCTATCCTACTTTCTGTCTCTATGAATTTGCCTATTCTTGATACCTCATATAAGTGGAATCATACAATATTTATCCTTTTGTGTCTGGCTTATTTCACTTAGCATAATGTTTTCAAAGTTCATCCATATTGTAGCATATGTCAGAATTTCATTCCTTTTTATGGCTGAATAATATTTTGTTTTATGTATATACCACATTTTGTTTATCCACTCATCTGTTGATGGACAACTGGGTTTTTCCACCTTCTGGCTATTGTGAATAATGCAGCTATGAACATTGGTGTGCAAGTATCTGTTTGCATCCTGATTTCAATTCTTTGGGGTATGGTTGAATTTTACGCTAGAAGGAGGTTACAGAGGGTATGTTGGTATTTATCTTGAACTATTGTTAAAATCTTGCATTGTTGACTGTTCATAAGTGCCCTTTTCCTCCCTTATTTGTGCTTCTTGAGAGCAAGGTCTGTTTCCTAGGTCCAGCGCTTAGCAGGGTACCTGGGATAAGTATTTGCTGAATAGGTCCTGGAGTTCCTAGCCCAGAGCCATCATTCATTATAGTACTTGGTCCCCAGAATGGTGGGTTTTGCCATCTATCATTTTTTGGGGGGCTCATTAATTAACATGTGTTCAGGAAACAGAAAGCAACTCTTGATATTTTTATTAGCCAAACATAATTACGGAAGTATATGTTCAAATGCAAAGGGTCCTGATATAGATAAAACCCAATTCAACAAACGTTTGTTGAGAACTTGCTATGTACCAGATATATTTCAAAATGTGTGATTCCAGAGCAATTTCAGAGGTCAGTTGGAATAAATTATTGGTATTGATTTTTTTTTTTTCCTGTGGTACGCGGGCCTCTCACTGCTGTGGCCTCTCCCGTCGCGGGGCACAGGCTCCGGACACGCAGGCTCAGCGGCCATGGCTCACGGGCCCAGCCGCTCCGCGGCATGTGGGATCCTTCTGGACCGGGGCACAAACCCGTGTCCCCTGCATCGGCAGGCGGACTCTCAACCACTGCGCCACCAGGGAAGCCCCTCCATAATAGTTTTAATGGATGAATTAAGCCACTCCCTTTTCTTAGTGGAGCAGCAGAATAGACAGTTGTGCTCTTTTGGGGATAGGTCGGAAGACTGTTAACATCTGTTACAGGAGCTGGGTGTTTTGGAACCTGTCCTTCCTCCAATCTTTTGTATGTTCAGGGATTGAAGGGAATCCTTTTTATAACTGTGCTAGGGAGAAAAGTACAATTTAGGATTCTTACCCTGAGGGCCCTAAGACCTTGCAGTAGGTAGAGAAGGTAATATATAGCTGTAGACCACTATGGTACAGCAGTAGAAGCCAAATGGGTGATGGGGCTGAACATGTTAGAGGGATTTAGTGGGGACAGGTGATCACGACCTGGAGTGGTTAGGGAACAACAGCCATGCAGACTGGGCTTTCCATATGACAAAGAGGTGAGTTGGTGGAGTAGCTGTGTCCTGGGGACGTGGGCAGAGAGATGGGCATAGCAAGGACTGAAGAGTGTTTGCAGTCATCCTCAGCCTTAAGGGTCTGTCTGACTGGAGAGGCAGCTTGGGTCCAGAGGAAACAGCTGGAAATTAATCCCGTGAAAATGCTTTGTAAGCCGCACGTGATGTCAGTGTTAGCTGCTGTGGCCTCTGTTAGGGGTTTTGAGGCTGGGAGTGGTGGGGTTGTTGAAAAAGCGGTGTTTTAGGCTGATGGGTGAGGTTGGATGATTTGGAGGTGGGGTGAGTGGAGGCTGGAGGCATGGAGGTCTTTCAGGAGAGGATGTTCTCTCCATGACGTCGTAAGTGGCTAGTCTGGGGTGGGACAGCAGGAGTGGAAAGGCATACAAGGATGTGTGGCAGAGGCTCTGGGGAAAGATTGCTATGATTTTACTGCCAAGGAGGGCGAAGTCAGGCAGAAATCTGTTTGGGAAATGATGGACCCATTCACATCCATAGGAAGTAAGTCAGGACTGATTGGAGGGAAGATAAGATATTCTGTTTTTAGAATAATTGTCTCGTATTTATTATGTGTTTTCTATGTGCCTGAGCACAATTCTGAGTGCTTTACATAACAGTTTTATGAACAGGTGCTGTTACTTTCAAGATGAGGAAACCGAGGCAGAGATGATTGGTAACTTGCCTAAGGATCACACAGTAAGTGGCAGAGAGAGCCAGGATGCAAATCTGTACAGTCTTATCTCTAGAGATTATCATACTAACTGAAATAAGTCAGAACGAGAAAGATAAATACCATATGATATCACTTATATGTGGAATCTAAAGTATGACACAAATGAACTCATCTAAGAAACAGAAACAGACTCCCAGACATAGAGAACAGACTTGTGATTGCCAAGGGGAAGGGATGGAGTGGGAGTTTGGGATTAGCAGATGCAACCTATTATATATAGGATGGATAAACAACAAGGTCCTACCATATAGCACAGGAAACTATAATTTCAACACCCTGTGATAAACCATAATGGAAAAGGATATGAGAAAGAATATATATGTGGACACCTGAATCACTTTGCTTATAGCAGAAATTAACGCAACATTGTAAATCAACTATACTTCAATAAAATAAATTCGAAAAAAATTTACAAACCTCAAAAAAATGAGTCAAGCTCTTACCTAGGATGCTTTATTGCTTCACTGCAATAACTAGCATTTATTGCAAACCGCAGTGCTGTGTTAAGCTCCTTGCGTGTATTTATCGCATTTGATTTGCATTAGGACTCTGTGAAATGAGGGTATTTCTATCATCATTTTCCAGATGTGGAAACTTGGGCACAGAAAGCCCTAGTGGCCTGCCTTAGGTCACACAGCTAAGCCTTGCCTACGTTGGGGTGGCAGGTCTCCGGAAGTCAACAGTATTTATTCAACCAGGTTGTAGTATCTGCATATGCCCTTAAGACCCACTCATGAGAAGATTGAATTGATTGAAATATATTGCAATATAAATTCGTGAGAATTTTTGGATTCAGTTTACTGTCAATGTCGCTCATATGGACTAGGAAGTACTCCTTTTTTTTTTTTTTCTTTTTTTTTTTGGCCGTGCCACGTGGCTTGTGGGATCTTAGTTCCCCGACCAGCGATTGAACCCAGGCCCACAGCAGGGAAAGCACCAAGTCTTAACCACTGGACTGCCAGGGAATTCCTGGAAGTATTCCTTTTTTAAAGGGGATAAATAATTGAAATAATAGCGTCTCCATTTACCGCTGTGCCCATTTTCATTATTTAATGCACTGTATGACTTTAAAAATAATCCTAACCATTTCATTCCCACATTCCGGCTCCTCCATTTAGATGCTCAGTCTAGAGGGCACAGAGTCTCGTCCATAGCACTTCTCATACTGTTGGTGCTCAGTAACTTTTTTTTTTTTTAATATCTTCATTGGAGTATAATTGCTTTACAACGTTGTGTTAGTTTTTTGTTGTATAACAAAGTGAATCAGCTAAACGTGTACATATATCCCCATATCTCCTCCCTCTTGCGTCTCCCTCCCACCCTCCCAATCCCACCCCTGTAGGTGGTCACAGAGCACCGAGCTGATCTCCCTGTGCTATGTGGCTGCTTCCCACTAGCTATCTATTTTACATTGGGTAGTATATATAAGTCCATGCCACTCTCTCACTTCATCCCAGCTTACCCTTCCCCGTCCCCGTGTCCTCAAGTCCATTCTCTACGTCTGCGTCTTTATTCCTGTCCTGCCCCTAGGTTCCTCAGAACTTTTTTTTTTTTTTTTAGATTCCATATATATGCGTTAGCATACAGTATTTGTTTTTCTCTTTCTGACTTAACTTCACTCTATATGACAGACTCTAGGTCCGTCCACCTCACTACAAATAACTCAATTTCGTTTCTTTTCATGGCTGAGTAATATTCCATTGTATATATGTGCCACATCTTCTTTATCCAGTCATCTGTTGATGGACACTTAGGTTGCTTCCATGTCCTGGCTATGGTAAATAGAGCTGCAATGAACATTGTGGTACATGACTCTTTTTGAATTATGGTTTTCTCAGGGTATATGCCCAGTAGTGGGATTGCTGGGTCGTATGGTAGTTCTATTTGTAGTTTTTTAAGGAACCTCCACACTGTTCTCCATAGTGGCTGTATCCATTTACATTCCCACCAACAGTGTGAGAGGGTTCCTTTTTCTCCACACCCTCTCCAGCTGACCTTGTATGTGTGCGGGGGGCACAAATCCCAGGCACATGAACCATTCCCCCCATGATCCTGCAGAAGTAGCTGAAAGCCCCCCAGGGGGCTCTGTTATCCTGGTGCCCCAGCCCATCTCACGCAGGTCATGTGTGAGTCAACCTTTTGTATTTTTCATGGCAGTCTAGCCACTAATGTGCTCTTCCTCTGGCAGTCTCAGATCTTCCTCTTTTCGTCTCAAATCCTTGCTGTGGGTTCTGTGGCTCCTGCCTACCTGAGGACCAGAGCTTTTCACTGGTTTCCGTGAATCTAGTTGACCTCTGGTATCTCACTGTGCATGAGTGCCTCCGTGGTATATATCTCTAGTACATGTCTGTCTTTTCTTTCTCCTCTTCTGATATTGTGAAAATCCAACCCACTTCTTTTTCTTTAGCCTAAAGCTAAACCTTGTATCTTTGTTTCATTATTCTGACATTGAACACTGTGTACTTTAAGCTCTGGAGTGTAAGGACTGTGTGTCCCTTTATGGGGATTTTCTCCCAGCACCTAACAATGCTTTTGTAGATCACAAGTAATGAACAGATACTTGCCTTCATGCTACAGATGCATGCGTGCACAAATGAATGAATGAATTGGCTGCTGTGAATTTTCTAAGGTTCAAGTTTCATATTCAGAGTCTATAGTTTATATCTTTAAACTAGTTTCCTATGTAGGAAACCTCTCTAGGCATTAGGTTGATCAGGCTGCAACCCCAACATAGGCCAGGAAATCTCATGATCTGATCATTAAAATAAGGTTTTCATTTTCTGCCTTATTATTTGAAACTTAGAGATAGTCCTTTTTTGATGACCATCACCATATAAGGAGAATTGCATAGAAATAACTGAATTCACAAAGTTTTAAGAAGAAGCCAAGTTAATCATGATCGTGTACATTTTGCTTAAAGAGTGACCGCCCAGTAGTTTTTTTTTTAATAGTGTAAAATTTTGTTTTTGTTGTTTCTGGACTGGGTGTCAGCATGTCAGTATCATTGCAATGGCCCATGTT
The DNA here is from genome assembly GCF_005190385.1 of Monodon monoceros. Taxonomy (NCBI): domain Eukaryota; kingdom Metazoa; phylum Chordata; class Mammalia; order Artiodactyla; family Monodontidae; genus Monodon; species Monodon monoceros. The sequence goes on along the minus strand of NW_021703777.1, from coordinate 63,269,162 downwards.
CAGAGTGGAAACTTGACCCCGCTGTGTGTTTAACCCAGCGAAGGCCATGGCATCCAGCAAGTCTTGGCTTGCATACCAAGGGTGACCCTCAGGATTAATTGAGGGTTGCAGAAAATAACTTAATTTTCTAGATGAACTTGAGAAACTTTCAAAAGAACTCTCTGCCCATAAATAGCTGGGCAGCTTTGTCCTATTTTTATTGTCGAGTACACAGAAGATGGAAGTCAATATTGGAAGAAATCCTTATTTCGCCTAAGAGAAAGATCACATTCAACACGATTTTCATTTTTCTTGGCAGGCTCTTCTCAACCATCTGTGAGTCCAGGGGAACTGTCTCCACCATCCATCCATCCAGCAAAATCAGAGTTAATTGTCAGTGTCGGCGATGAGATTAGGCTGTTATGCACCGACCCAGGATTTGTCAAGTGGACTTTTGAGACTCTGGGTCAATTGAGAGAGAAAACATACCCAGAATGGATCACCAAGAAAGCAGAGGCCACAAATACAGGCAATTACACGTGCACCAATGAAGGCGGCTTGAGCGGTTCCATTTATGTGTTTGTTAGAGGTAAATGCTCAGCTTTCTTTGATGCTATACTTAGAAAACTTTATATCCTGTCCTTAATTAGGGATGACATATAGATGGCTGAGTCATGGATAAAATATTACTGGCTGGGTCTAGGAAGCATAAGACAAAAATTTTTATTGTTAGTTTCCCCCATCTTTTGATACATAGTGGCTTTGGGTATAACTCCAGCTGAAGGTCTGCAAGGCTGTGATACTCTTCCTAATGAGATTACAATGTGGTTTAGCCCATTTGTCCTGGTGATGTGAGTAAACTCTGAGAATAAATTAGGCCCTTTGGGAAGGCGGCATTTTAATGCCTTGAGGTTCCAGATACTCCCACTTAGTAAAAACATTTCAGGGAACTAAAGGCCTCTAAAGGCCTAAACAGACCAAAGTTTCAAATGAATTGACCCACTTTTAGGGAGTAAATTCCAGAAAAATAACTCAGTTGGCTAAGCACCCCCTGTCCTTCCTAGGTTCTTAATAGAAGTCAGTTCATTCATTTAAAAAAATTGTGACCTCTTAGAAACAAAAGGAAAATGTGATGGTTGGATTTCTGAACCTCATCTCATGTGATGAATGCAGTGATTCATCTGTGTTTGTGCTTTTAATATCCTTGTCCGGAGGAAATTTCCTAGGGGGCTAGGGGCAGGGATAAGGGAGGAGTCTCTTTTTGCTGATGTAAAAACTGAAGCACTTAAAGCTTAAGAGACATACCCACATTATAGGAGGAGAAATAGTTTCAGTTCTAGTCCTGGGTTTGTACCTGGCCTGGGGTTGTCCTTGCAACCTCATGCATGGTATTGTGGAAGAGGACCGAATAAACTTATCCTAGATTGTGGATCTGAGCCACCCCTAGAGTCACAGTTCCTCACGGCAACGCTTGGATAAGATTGCCTGCTCTGTCTTCCTTATGTAATTGTTATCAGGGAGACAAAACTGTGCAAATTCTAGTTCTGTCAAGGGTTAGTAAAATTGACTCTCATGTTCTCTGTACAGAAGGTTGCCGTGAAACTGACGCTGCCTCTCCTTATCTTTTACTCTTTTACTCTTTCCTGGGTGGGTCGCTGCAAAGAAAGACGCGCGTTGAAAAGCCACAGCTAGCCTCCGGGTATGGTTCCATAATTGTTGAGCCAACCATGTTCTGTTCTTTGACATTCAAGAAGGTACTCTGTAATTTCCAGGTGGTAATGAAGTATCTTTCTGCTTATTAATAGGATGGGTAGACAGCTGAATAAATAGGGAAACTGCTACATTAGCCAAATCAGTCTCACAGGGCTCACAGATTTTCTTGATGGGGGAAGTCATCCCCAATAATTTAGGACTGTACTTAATTATTACCAATTTAAGATGTTTGGATGCTTAAGTAATTTGTCTCAGACAGCAATGAAGGAAATTGGGGCATTGCTGTAGGAACTATGACTCAAGTGACTGAGAAAGAATAGATGGAAAATTAACCAGCTATTGCCTCGAACCATATTTCAGCCATTATGAGATAATTTGTTTGCAGAATAACTTAGTAAGGCTGGGAGGTGCATAATTTGTTTTGGAAAACTCTTTGAAAATTGGTCAAAATTCTATGATAAGTATATTTCAATTATGTCATTGATTTTTGTGGAACACCGGATTTACAGATGGAAAGGACAATTAAAAAACATTTTAAGTGTAATCTGTTGGCCCAACCCTGTATCTGTATTGTCTTTACACAGTAGAGGCGGCAGCATGTCGTGTATACAGAATGAGGTTTGTATTTGCTTATACGAGATCCCAGTCGACCGGAGGCTTTCCCGGTCCATGCCTGGTGTCCTGGCATAATTATTAAAGAGTACCCCTTTCAGTCACAAGTATCCTGGTTTGGACGATCAAGTATTTGCCATAGTATTTCTGAAACTCATAAGCTCCCCGTTTGCCTATCAATTTATTTGATTTCTAGAAGTTCTATTTATACATACCTTTCAAGGAATATGAATAGAGTGAGGCCCACACGTTATTTATACTGTGTGGCCTCCTGATGGTTTTCTAGATTCTGTTCAGAAGCTGGAGGATCCTGGAGACTGGGAACTCTGGAAAGAGGCCCACGCAGAGGGGTTAGGGTTTTGTAGGAATGAAAACACTAAAGGACAATTTTATGATGATTCAGTTTTGTTCATTTTCAGTCTTAGTTGTACTCTATTGTTACTTACAAGCTGATTGAAATTTATCTTAATGAAGAAAGAATTGTGTGGAAAGTCCCTGTGCTCAGGGTGTTCACCTGGTGGTTCTTAGGAACTTTCTGAAACCCGTGTTGTTACAAACAATGGGGATGCTGGTAATTCTCTCACTTTATAAGGAAAAACATCTGGACCCCTCCAGCTCATTCTCCACATTGATGTACTCTGCACTGTTACTACTGATTATCATCCAGGCTTCAGGCTGACCCATGGGGTTCCCATATTCCTTTCTTCTTAGCACATCTTGAGTACTGATAACATGGGTTAGCCCCCTTTTTAAACATTTCTTATTTTTTTCCCTTTCGTCTCATTGAATACCCTCACATGACTCCTAGATCGTGGTCATTTTGCC
>NW_021703777.1:63151211-63265933 GCF_005190385.1 Monodon monoceros | reverse complement strand
TTTTTTTTTTTTTTTGCGGTATGCGGGCACCTCACTGTTGTGGCCTCTCCCGTTGCGGAGCACAGGCTCCGGACGCGCAGGCTCAGCGGCCATGGCTCACGGGCCCAGCCGCTCCATGGCACGTGGGATCCTCCCGGACCGGGGCACGAACTCGCGTCCCCTGCATCGGCAGGCGGACTCCCAACCACTGCGCCACCACCAGGGAAGCCCTGTATTCTTCTTTTAATTCATAGACTCTTTCCCATGCTTCTCCCTTAGTCTTGGAGGCGCAGAGTACATATTTGACTTTGAAGTCAAGCACGCTTGGGGACAAATGAGGCAAGTTATTGTATCACCAGAGGGAAATTATTTCACCTTTCTGAACTAAATAGGTCTTCTTGCTTGTTAAATAGATTAAAAAAAAAACCAAAAACATATGATTAATTCGGAAACTGGTACAACATGGAAGTATATTTGGACACTTTTCAAAAAAATGATAAAGGCTCACACAAAAGTAGAAGTTGTGTCAATTAGATAAGATCAAAACAAATTACAGATTGGACAGTAGGTGGGAAAGTCCTGAACAAGGTATAATTCCACTTTTTCCCACCCTATTAGATACCATCAGGCTGGCTTATTCTTGGCCCAGTTTCTTTGGAGTGTTACCTGCTGTAGAAACAAAGTAACTATTACAATAAAATATTCCCAGAGCTTTAAGAGTTCAAATTGTGGTATCAGTCAGACCTGGCTTTGAGTTCTATCTTGCCATTTCTGGGCTGTGTCACTTAAGGAGAGTTACTGTTTTTGAGGCCAGTTTATCGGTAAAATGGTGATAATGACAGCACCTGTCGTATAGGGGTGTACCGAGGATTAAATGAGAGTGAGAAGTGTGTAATGGTCCAGGCTTAGTGCCGGACACATGGAAGGTGTTTACAACTCTTCCTTATTAGTATGACTCGGATAAATTCTACTTTTGTTTGCAAAGAATAAAGTCAGCAGTCCTTTGGGCCACTAGGGATTGTTGTTATAAGCGGCAATAGTTTAGATTTTTATAAAATGTTTTCAGTGTCTGTGACCAGCCATTCGAACTACTGATTGTTGATATGCTGTAGATCCTGAGAAGCTTTTCCTGGTTGAGCTTCCCTTGTACGGGAAGGAAGGCAACGACACGCTGGTCCGCTGTCCTCTGACAGACCCAGAGGTGACCAATTACTCCCTCACGGGGTGCGAGGGGAAACCTCTTCCCAAGGACTTGACGTTTGTCGCTGACCCCAAGGCCGGCATCACGATCAGAAACGTGAAGCGCGAGTATCATCGGCTCTGTCTACACTGCTCGGCGAACCAGAAGGGCAAGTCCGTGCTGTCGAAGAAATTCACCCTGAAAGTGAGGGCAGGTACGGGCCCTTGTTTGCTTTCTTCTGGGAGTCGGAGCATCCTTTGATCTAAAAGAAGACTTCTCTCTTCTCACTGGTCCAACTCAGTATGTCACTCAGGTAGCTTCTTGGATCGTTTCGCCCAGGCTCAAAATAATGCCGGATGCTTGTGAATACTTTATTTCACAGCCTCCATCCCATGTGTTGGGTCCATGACCACCTCCAGCTGGGTGTGTCTACCAGGGATGGGCATTCAGATGGTCCTGAGGACAGTCTTTAAACCTACTGACATCAGGACATCCCAAAGTTTCATAATTGCACAAACTGTTCCTTCCAAGAGAAACTCATTGGGAAGCCTTAGTTACACTGAAAAGATTAGCATACAGATTATTCACTCCTTGACTTACTATTGATCTATGAATTGATTCCTCCTCAGCTATTTAATTTTAATACCTTCTCAAACTATTCACAATCTGAGGAGGAAAGTACCAGCTGACTTTGGACCTTGTTCTTAATGTGGCATTATGTAGAATATTTTGATAGCTGGAAGATACCCAGATTTTTGTATTTCAGAGATCATCTAACTCAACACCAGTTGGCATTTAGCGATTGAATAGTTTTTATTAAGGCTTTTGAAAAAGGATGCTCTTTGGAATTAAGGAAAGTTTGATTATTTAAAACCTGTGATTTTAAGAAGTAAGACGTTATTTTTATAGCACGTGGGAAAGATGCCTGTTTGGTTAAAAGAAGATAATTAGTTGTTGGTCACATTCTCATGAAACCAGCAAGTCAAATAAAAATAAATGCAGCTTCACTGTGCCAGGGCTTCTACCTATTTCAAAATAGCACTGCTCAGGATTATTATAATCTCAAAGTAGATAGTCTATCTTTTTCACTCGGTGTTAATGAAGTTACTTGAGGGATGTACAATTTAATTGCTGATGTCTTCAAACATACAAGTAATACAGATCGGTTAGTACCATACTTTATATCTTATTTAAAAGACCACAAAGTGAGCTGGGCACAGCTGAGGAAAAATGGTAAGTTAAAACATTATGCTATACTACAGCCAGTTATTTGAGGGCCACGTTTCGTTTTATTCTAGCCATCAGAGCTGTGCCTGTTGTGTCTGTGTCCAAAGCCAGCTATCTTCTCAGGGAAGGGGAAGAATTTGCAGTGATGTGCTTGATAAAAGACGTGTCTAGCTCTGTGGACTCAATGTGGATAAGGGAAAACAGCCAGGTGAGTGGATTGTTTTCTCCATTAGCCTCAATGTATCATTCTCTCCGTGTGGGAGAGTTGAAGGTTTTTCTTTAAAAGAGTCTATTTTTTAAAAAAATTATTTTCCTGAAGTAGAGTTGATTTACAATGTTGTGTTAATTTCTGCTGTACAGCAAAGTGATTCAGTCACACATACATATACATTCTTTTACATGTTCTAAAAGAGTCTGTTAATTGTCCTGGGGATGGCTCAGCTGGTGTGTCTCTCTGGAGTGTGTACAGATGATGTGTATTTACCCCTTTCATTGCACCATATGTAGATGTGTACATTCATTATGAGTAAAAAAGAAATGTCATTTTGTAAATTTATTTTGAGAAAGTCGTAGAGAAAACTTCAGACTTGTTATTACTCCATGCTGTTTCTTTGAATGACTTTCGTGGGGGAAAAAAAATTAATGTTTCAGTGAGTAACTACCTTGATTTTTAAAGCTACTATGGCAACTATTCAGGCCAGATTATTTAAAATATTGGGGAAAGCTGCCAGTTTTTTTCCTTCCATATTAAAAACATAAATCAATGGTCTCAGACGTTAGCCAAGAAGCCCTTCCCTCTGCCGCAGAGAGGCCTGTCCATTTGAGAGATTTCTTTTTGTATGGATCTGATTTCCTCCTTTGAGGCTGCTTACCCGAGATCAGGTTGCTAATGGTTTTCTATTTGTTTTAGTCGCTGTTAATAAAATGGTTGTCATCAATCTGAAACATTTGGACACGTTTAGGTTATCATTCATTTAACAAATGCATATTGAATGTCTACTGTATGTCAGATACCGTGTTAGGCATATCTTAAAATTAAATAAATTTTAGCCAGTTATATTTGAAGGTTTTTCTCCCTCTCTAATACTCATATTAATAACAAGGTCTTTAAAATATCTGGTTTCCCTAATATTTTGCCTTAAGATTCCCATTGACTGAGTTTTTTGTTTTTTTTTAAAGACACCAACTGTACTTGAACACTTGTTACTTTTTAAAAATAATTAATTAATTTATTTATTTATTTTTGGCTGCGTTGGGTCTTCGTTTCTGCGCGAGGGCTTTCTCCAGTTGTGGCAAGCGGGGGCCACTCTTCATCGCGGTGCGCGGGCCTCTCACTATCGCGGCCTCTCTTGTTGCAGAGCACAGGCTCCAGACGCGCAGGCTCAGTAGTTGTGGCTCACGGGCCTAGTTGCTCCGCGGCATGTGGGATCTTCCCAGACCAGGGCTCGAACCTCTGTCCCCTGCATTGGCAGGCAGATTCTCAACCACTGCGCCACCAGGGAAGCCCGTGACTGAGTTTTTAATAATTTTTGTTTGAATGATCTTGGCCAACTAGTTAATTTGCTATCATGGTAGTTTTTCTTGAGTACACACATGCGTATTACATTGGAAGAAAGGAAATACTGTCTTTTCATCCTCCTCTTCCTCTTCTTCCGCCTCATGCTCTGTATTCAACATTGGCAGTTTCATGCCTGTTTAGAGAATCCTTTGCTAAACAAGTAACTATGGTGATTAGCATAATGCAAACCATTATGATGGCGTTCATGTAGACCTGTGATGGATACCTTGCTAAGTGAAGCCTGCCATTAACAGGAGAAGGGAACCAGTGGGTCAGAGAAACAAGTCCTATCATAAAACCAATAGCTTACATATGAATTTTTGACTAACCTTATAGAACACAGTCCCATATTAATTGCCTTTCTATGATCCTTGATTTCAGATGAGAGAACAATTTACGGTGTGTGTAACTGAGCCTCTACATAACTTGAAAATTAGCCTTTTTGAGATGAGAATTAAATTGCCCCAGGCAGTTTTGTTCTGAATCACTTTTTCCCAGGAGTCCTGCATGCCATTCCCAATTAATCCACTGGCGCTGGTAGATAAGCCTGCAGTGTTGGGAACTCTTTGGGGAAATCCCAGTGAGCACCTCCAAGGGTTAAGGAAAAGCAAATCACATGCAAACAATATGTAATGTGTGACTTGCAGATGGGGCTCATGGCTGTATGCCAGGGTTCATCCATGAATCTTTTATTGATATCCTTTGGCTTAATTTGGAATACCTAGCACTGTTATAACACTATCAAATTCTTTTAAAAATCCATAGTATTTGATCTGGATCATTTAGAATAAGTTTAATTCACAATGAAATTTAGGGTAAAACAACTCTTGTAGTATTTCTGCAACTGTTTGTTTTAAAACGTAAGAGAGTCTTGGAGTTTATTCAACACTGTGAATCTTGGTTAGCTTTTCTAAGGCTTCTAAACCCTCATATTTTTGCTTGCTTTTATTAGGATCTTTGACAGTATCCTAAATTATGGCCTTCGGGTTTGGGTGCTGATGACGTATCAATTATTAACAAACTATTCCTTCTAGCACCAATGTATTCATTGTCCTGTTTAGCTCCCTAAACAGGGACTCCTGGGCTCTTGCAGGAACTAGAAGGAAGATACCGGGAATCTAGAATATATAGTTTGTGACCTGTCCATTGTCACTCTGCCTTTGCCGAGGAGAAGTCTGTATGATGGACTGGAAGTGGCCAGAGAAAAATGTCACTTCCCCTTTGTCTCTTCTTAACAATTACTCTTAGGCAGGAAAATGTCAGCTTTCTGCCAATTATTAGAAGAATCTCTTAGAAGGGATTATCTTCAAGTCGACATAGTGCTCCAAACCGGAAAGGCCTTTAAAGACCTTTATTCTCTCACTGCCTTTTAGAAACAAAAGCTGAGACCATAGTGGCATCCTTGACTTGGCCAAGATCTCACAGTTAGTTAACCAAGCAGGTTTCTCTTCTTTTTAATTCCAAAACATTCAACTTTGGCAGTCAGCTTTTATGTATGCTTATTTTAGTGAAAAAAATTTCCAAAAATATAATAACATGAGAAAAAAAGAGAAATAGCTATAATTCTACCACTGTACATTAGCAGCGCTGTGCAGTAGAAATAGAATGTGAGCCCCCTATGTAATTTAAAATTTTCTAGTAGGCACATGACAGAGTAAAAAAAAGTAAAATTGATTTAAATATATTTTATTTAACCCAATATATCCAAAATATTTTATCATATAATTAACATTTAAAAAAAATTTTTAACATCTTTATTGGAGTATAATTGCTTTACAATGGTGTGTTAGTTTCTGCTTTATAACAGAGTGAATCAGTTATACATATACATATGTTCCCATATCTCTTCCCTCTTGTGTCTCCCTCCCTCCCACCCTCCCTATCCCACCCCTCTAGGTGGTCACAAAGCACGGTGCTGATCTCCCTGTGCTATGCGGCTACTTCCCACTAGCTATCTATTTTACGTTTGGTAGTGTCTATATGTCCATGCCTCTCTCTCACTTCGTCCCAGCTTACCCTTCCCCCTCCCTGTATCCTCAAGTCCATTCTCTAGTAGGTCTGCATCTTTATTCCCGTCTTACCCCTAGGTTCTTCATGACCTTTTTTTTTTTTCTTAGATTCCATATATATGTGTTAGCATACGGTATTTGTTCTTCTCTTTCTGACGTACTTCACTCTGTATGACAGACTCTAGGTCCATCCACCTCACTGCAAATAACTCAATTTCGTTTCTTTTTATGGCTAATATTCCATTGTATATATGTGTCACATCTTCTTTATGCATTCGTCTGTCAGTGGACATTTAGGTTGCTTCCATGTCCTGGCTATTGTAAATAGAGCTGCAATGAACATTGTGGTACATGACTCTTTTTGAATTATGATTTTCTCAGGGTATATGCCCAGTAGTGAGATTGCTGGGTCATATGGTAGTTCTATTTTTAGTTTTCTAAGGAACCTCCATACTGTTCTCCATAGTGGCTGCATCAATTTACATTCCCACCAACAGTGCAAGAGGGTCCCCTTTTCTCCACACCCTCTCCAGCATGTATGGTTTGTAGATTTTTTGATGATGACCATTCTGACTGGTGTGAGATGATATCTCATTGTAGTTTCGATTTGCATTTCTCTAATGATTAGTGATGTTGAGCATTCTTTCATGTGTTTGTTGGCAATCTGTATGTCTTCTTTGGAGAAATGTCTTTTTAGGTCTTCTGCCCATTTTTGGATTGGGTTGTTTGTTTTTTTGTTATTGAGCTGCATGAGCTGTTTGTAAATTTTGGAGATTAATCCTTTGTCAGTTGCTTCATTTGCAAATATTTTCTCCCATTCTGAGGGTTGTCTTTTGGTCTTGTTTATGGTTTCCTTTGCTGTGCAAAAGCTTTGAAGTTTCATTAGGTCCCATTTGTTTATTTTTGTTTTTATTTCCATTTTTCTAGGAGGTGGGTCAGAAAGGATCTTGCTGTGATTTATGTCATAGAGTGTTCTGCCTATGTTTTCCTCTAAGAGTTTGATAGTGTCTGGCCTTCCATTTAGGTCTTTACTCTATTTTGAGTTTGTTTTTGTGTATGGTGTTTGGGAGTGTTCTAATTTCATTCTTTTACATGTGGCTGTCCAGTTTTCCCAGCACCACTTTTTGAAGAGGTTGTCTTTCTCCACGGTATATTCATGCCTCTTTTATCAAAGATAAGGTGACCATATGTGTGTGGGTTGATATCTGGGCTTTCTATCCTGTTCCATTGATCTATATTTCTGTTTTTGTGCCAGTACCATACTGTCTTGATTACTGTAGCTTTGTAGTATACAGTCTGAAGTCAGGGAGCCTGATTCCTCCAGCTCCGTTTCTCTTTCTCAAGATTGCTTTGGCTATTCGGGGTCTTTTCTGTTTCCATACAAATTGTGAAATTTTTTGTTCTGTGAAAAATGCCAGTGGTAGTTTGATAGGGATTGCATTGAATCTGTAGCTTGCTTTGGGTAGTACAGTCATTTTCACAGTGTTGATTCTTCCAATCCAAGAACGTGGTATATCTCTCCATCTATTTGTATCATCTTTAATTTCTTTCATCAGTGTCTTATAATTTTCTGCATACAGGTCTTTTGTCTCCTTAGGTAGGTTTATTCCTAGATATTTTATTCTTTTTGTTGCAATGGTAAATGGGAGTGTTTTCTTAATTTCACTTTCAGATTTTTCATCATTAATGTATAGGAATGCTAGAGATTTCTGTGCATTAATTTTGTATCCTGCTACTTTACCAAATTCATAACATAAAAATTATTGATGGGATATTTTACACTACTTTTTTCATATTAAGTCTTTAAAATCTGGGACATATTTTATATTTGCAGCACAACTCAATTTGGACCTACTACATTTCAAGTGCTCAGTAGTCTCAAGTGGTTAGTCCTTACAAATGCTATATTGCCCACATTTTTTTTCATGTTTATTTTCTCTCTCCCCTCATGCATATGTATTAACACATGGTTGCTGTCTTAAGGTACACTCATTTTATGCTTTTTACATAAAAGAATCATTTTTCTTATTTTCACATATTCATAATTTTGATACCTGGTATACATTTAGGTCATCTGCAATTTTTCACCACAGTGAATATCTTGGACCTTTTGTTTTCTATTGAGTTGTTTCCTTGAGATAAATTTGCTGGAGTTGCTCAGTGGTCTGAACATGCTTCCAAGTTGCTTTCCAGAAGGACTGTTCGGATTTACAGTACTGTCAGAATGGTCTAATGCTAATACGTTCACCATAGCCTGGCCAGGGAATCACCCTTGATCTTGTTCCATGTCAATATCAGCTCCTGTTTAGTTTCTTTTTTAGTTGCTTCCCTCCCCCCATCCTAATAGGAATGTGTTCATGTTACAGAAAATTTGGAAGATGCAGAAAGCTCTATGCTATTCCTTTTAATCTTTTCAGAGAGTGGTTATAGTTTATATTATGGTTGTTTCCCCATGACGTTTTCCATACAAGAAATCTCTCCATGTCTTATCTGCAGATAAATATTAACAGTGGCATGGTGATATCACAAGAGTAAATGCACAACCTTTTCTCTTCAGCTCATGTGTAAATAATTTGGGATTTTGTCTTATATGTCTTATATACTTTGGAACTCCCTTTAATACTTGCCAAAATTCTGCTGGGTAAGAACTGTAGGATGAATTTTCGAGTTAGTCTTAGACACTGTAAGTCTATTTTTATTCATGAAAATAATATAAATGTTAATAAAATAGAACGATTGTTACTAGTGATGTGTTTTCTTTCAACCAGTGGGATGTAGAATAGAAAAAATATATATATAACAGGAAGTATTGATAGGATATAAATATGCTGACTTTTAAAATATCAGTGTCCTGTATTATTTCTTATATAAGAACTTTTAAAATTTGGCACTGTTAAAAAATATTTAGCACTGCAGAGAATTTGGAATTACGTATGCTGTGGTTATTAAGAAATGAATTTTCATTTTTTACAATCATTAGTAATAACTATCTTTCAATATAATCCTGTAATATGAAGCGTTCCAATGACAGACTTGTCATGATGTTTTATTATACTTACTTAAGTAGTGTATAATGAATGCTAATACGGAGAAGTTAATTGCTGCTATTTTTAATTTATCTAGGAAAGATCCTGAATATAAATTTTATGGTAATCTTTGATTTTTTTTTTCCCTCTCCTTCTGAAACCAGCAGACTAAAGAACAGGTGAAGAGGAATAGCTGGCATCAGGGTGACTTCAATTTTCTTCGTCAGGAGAGATTGACTATCAGCTCAGCAAGAGTTAATGATTCTGGCGTGTTCATGTGTTATGCCAATAATACTTTTGGATCAGCAAATGTCACAACAACCTTAGAAGTAGTAGGTAAATATCTCTGGGAATGGATAAATTACTGGCATAGTGAATGAAGAAATTACTAGATAGTTTCCTTTTTACGTTAATGGAATGTTGAACAGATTCTTAGGGTTTTTATTATTACTGAATGAATATATGAAAGAAAATGATCTTTGTAGCCTCTTCCAACTAGAGCACAAAAGCAAATTCTACCAGTTTAATAGAGGCAAGTGGAAAGTTGTAACTGTGAAGCTGTTTGAACATGTCATTCTCTGCTTACCTCCCCTACCTCAACAAATACAATGTAGGTTGAGCCTTTCCAGAAACTCTAGTCCTTGCTGAATGACTTGACTTTGGAAATGGATGGAGACTTTTCTCTGTGGAGGAAGACATATGCTTAGAGCTTAATATATTTCTCTGAATCTTTTGTTGAGGTTCCTCAGCCTTTTGGTTTATCGTTTTATGATTCATGGGCTCTTGTCACCCTTTGTAGCAGGAAGGACTGAATTGGCTTCTCCTCCTCAGTACACCCCTGACCTCACCCTGTCCTCCAGCCTTATAGGCTGTAGCATAAACCTTCAGGAAGGCAGCCCACCAGGCATGGGTCATTGATTCTACAGAGCATAAACTGAAACATAGTAACCTGTGCCCTAACCCTGTCATATCTGGCATACACAACTGGTTTAGTCTTCCGTGCTTTAGATCTTACTGAATATTTATTTCCCAAGCATCTACTTAATGAGATCAGAGTGTGGTATTTTGAATTACTGAAAATAATAATAATTTTAAAATTACTTTGTTTACACTTTTCTTGTCTTTTTAGTACTGTTTGCATTTAATCTATTTTCTTGTCTTTTTAATGCAACCATATTCTCAGCGCTTGACTTTAAGTACTTGTAGGGTGGTGAAATTCATCATGAGCAATAATAAAATGATGTGATATTTGTTTTCATTTCTCTCCTTTCCCCCATATTTCTTCACTAATTTATGTACCAATGTTAGAGGTCTGCGATTTATCCCATAATAATCTCATATGATTTTGGCGTTTCTGCCCATGTTGTAATGGAAAGTATCTCACCAGACTGAACGTGAAAAAGACACTTTACTTGCAATTACAGAGCCAGCCCAGAGAAAGGGTACTACTCTGTCCCTAAACGTGATTGTGAACCATTTATTAATTTGAATAAAAGGCTATGCTTTTAAAATATTAAACTCCATAAGTGCTAATTTGCTAAGTTGATTAGGGAGCATGTTGATATATCAGCTTCAGCTCCAGAAAGCAATTAGTAAGGATGTTTGGAGCTTACTGTTGTATGTAATCAGATTTTTAAAATCCATTCATCAATTTCCAAGAATATAACTGTATAACTGGAAAGACTTGAGGCGGTGAAACCTGAATCTGGCTTTGTACTATTTCAGGAGTGGGTTGGGATGGGACGAGATGGGACGAACAGTAAGAGACAAAGAGGAAAGTAATTTCTTTAGGGGCTGGGAGTAGGATTTGGACACAGTGTGGAGTGGCGCAAAAAAGGCTTCCGGGTGGCCCCAACCTGGTTTTGAGTTGGAGCTCTGCCACTTAACTTTCAAATGCACCCCACTTTAACTCTGCCTGCATTTTCTCTTCCAAGAAACATAGCCTCTAACTCCCAAGGCTGTGGAGGGAGAAAGGCCATGTATTTTGCAGATGTGCCTGGCACAGTGTTTGCCCTTGATTAAATGTTAATGTCTCGTCAATTTCTTAAATCATCCTCTGTAACAAACCCAGGTGGGGTTCTTTGAGTCTAATAATTCTTACACTTCATGAATTTGAAGCTGTGTCCTATTATAGGACATAAAACTATATTGAGCAAACTGGACTATAGAAAACTCAGGATAACTTTAGTATTTTGTACATGATGATAGGGAGAGAAATCAGTGGAAATATCGTTGTCTGTGGTGTTTGAATATTTTGCATTGTGTGATATCTTTGAATTTATGAACTTGAGTACCTGAAAATTTAATGTAACATTCAGACAAAACATTTATTTCCTCAAAATTAATCTAAATTAGCTTAAAGAATGGCAGGGGTGTACCATTTATGATTCAGGTATTAGAACAAAGTGGTGTTTTAATTTCATTTGGATGATTTTTGATTTTCACCTGAAAAATATTTTTTCCATTGATACAAAGGACAGTTTGACTCCATTTTTTTATTCTGAATCTGTAGAAAACTAAAGGAGAGTCAAATACTCTCATGTCAGTCTCATGGGGGCTAACAATATATTTAACCAAACAGTGCCAAAGACAATGGCACTGTTTGGTTAAATGACAATATAAAATGTTTTAATTAATTTTCAAATTTTGAAAAATAAATAGAAGATTAAAACTCTTCCATAATTCCACTAACTTGATATAAGCTTTTTTAGGATTTGGTATATGGTTATATTTTTATATGCAACAGGATTTTAATTATACATACAATTTTATGTTCTCTCTCTTTCTCACTTAAAGTATGTGGAGACTCCAGGCTGTGCAACAGTAAAGAGACCAGCCTTGGCTTCTTACAGACCTGTATTCACATGTAGGCTCTGCTTTGGGTAGCCAGCTATATGGCTTTCCAGGACTTGATTTCTTTTTCATCTATAATTAGGGGTTACAAGCGTTCTCTTTCAGTATTGTTATAAGTTAAATGTTTGTCATAATTATTAAATAAAGTGTATGCTAAAGAACTTAAGGCAGTTCTTGGCACATAGTAAGCATTCCATAAATGGAGGCTATAAATATGATATTGGCAATTATTTTATGATGGTCTTTTTCAAGCTCTTCCTTGTATTGTTATTATTATTATTATATAATAATTTCTAAGGGCTGCTTTATTTACTTAGCCAGTTCTCTATTTTCTCATTTTTAAAATTATTATGACTAGTGTAAATAGCACTTTTTGCACGTGGCCATCTACCTCACTAAGAAGAGTTCTCTGGATTAAATTGAAAAATAGATAATTTTTAAAAATCTATATTGCTAAATGCTTTCCACAAGAGTTGTGCCCATTTACAAAGTGTAATTCAGTGTGCTACTTTAATTACACTTGCAAAATTATTGAGTTTATTTCAGATTAGTTTTGCTGTTTTTCCGTAGAGTGGATATACATTATTTTTTAACAGCTTTACTGAGGTTTTGCTACTTTTAATATGTGAAAAGGAATGCCTTATTTAAATTAGTAGTTTATTTTTCCTTCTATAATTTTATGTCCTCCTTTTCCTGTTACCTTAATTAATTTTCCTATATATAGATACTTTTTGAAAATGTTTATGTATTTAGATTTGTCTTTTATGATTTTTATTTCTTTGGTTGCTTCTAAAAAGCCTAGAAAACTCCCCTCGCCCTCCCCTCCACAAAATTTTGATAGAAGTAAATTCCGTTGTTTAGTTAAAAATATGGTTTAATTATTAAAATGCTGTCCTTGATTCATTTGTGATATATGATATGATAAGAAGATCCAAGTTTATTTTTCTCTAAATACTAAATGACGTTCTTGCAACATTTTTATTAAATATTGGGGCTCTCTTCCCCTTCTTGATTTATGACATCTTCTTATCACATATACAATTATATTGGATCTGGGTATGGGCTAGTCCAAATACTTTTTAGCCTAATAAACATCAGGACTGGTAGTTCTAGAAGACTTATAAGATGGTGATAGATCTTTAACAGACTTGCTTAAGAGACAGAGATAAGAGAATAAACATTTCCAACGTGTGTCCTTTCTCACTTTATGACCGTGATTCTCCAAGAGCAAAGTAAAACGTAAAATGGCTAAGTCAAAATTCTTACTTGTCATTGCCAGTTAATACTGGAAATCAGTCAATATCTTTATAATCCAAAGGTGAAGTTTTGTTATTTGTCAAGGTTTTGGGGATAACAGTTTCTTTCTGTCTCATTCTGCTGTGATTAGATAAAGGATTCATCAATGTCTTCCCTATGATGAATACAACAGTATTTGTAAACGATGGCGAGAATGTGGATCTGGTTGTTGAGTATGAGGCATATCCCAAACCTGAACACCGACAGTGGATATATATGAACAGAACTTCCACTGACAAGTGGGAAGATTACCCCAAGTCTGACAATGAAAGTAACATCAGGTAAGAAAAGGGCCTTGTTTGGGGAATTACACGTTCCCCCCATCCCGTCCCCTTGGCTTACCGGATCCTGTTTCTGTGACCCGTCAATGTATGAGAGGACAGCTGATACGGAAGGAAGTTTGGGGCCGCTTCCTGAGTCGTCATCATTTCATTTTGCTGTGTGTTTAGAGCACACAGAAAAGTCCATGCGTCAGTTTTCTTGTTTGTAAATTGGAGGATAGTTCTCTCCTAGAGTTCTGAGGATAGTTCAAAGCGGTGACTAGCATATACTAGGGACACATTAAATAATTCTCTTCAGAGAAAGAGAAATGTTAGTGCCTTTAATCATTTTTTTTAAGACTGTAAGAAAACTAAGAATCATTAAGCATCTTTGGGCCAGGCGGTGAACCCAAGTTTCTTTTACATCAGACCTCTCTCTCTCTCTTTTTTTTTAAATTTTTACTTACTTACTTACTTACTTATTTATTTATGGCTGTGTTGGGTCTTTGTTGCTGCGCGCGGGCTGTCTCTAGTTACGGTGAGCAGGGGCTACTTTTTGTTGCGGTGCATGGGCTTCTCATTGTCGTGGCTTCTCTTGTTGAGGGACACGGGCTCTAGGCGCACGGGCTTCAGCAGTTGTGTCACATGGGCTCCGTAGTTGTGTCTCGCGGGCTGTAGAGCGCAGGCTCAGTAGTTGTGGCGCACGGGCTTAGTTGCTCTGTGGCATGTGGGATCTTCCTGGACCAGGGCTCGAACCCGTGTCCCCTGCATTGGCAGGCGGATTCTTAACCATTGCGCCACCAGGGAAGCCCCAGACCTCTCATTTGATCCTCAAAACACTTATAATAAAAATAGTAGCAATAGTGACATTTCATGTAAGCTGTGTGTGCTTTTTTCCTGCCATGTGCTGTTCAAAGTCCCTCATGTATATTAACTCAAAAATTTTGGTCCTCACAAATCCGATGAGCAGGCACTCTTACTTCCCTTCTTTCTATAGAAGAGGAATCTGAGACCTAGATGGGTTAATTTGACCAAGAGCCCACGGCTGATAAGAGGTAGGTGCCTAGATAGAGTTAGTATTTTTTCCTAGTCAGGAGCTCTTGGCTGTTGTAAGGGTGTGGATAAGAAAGGATGCTGTCCTGGGCCTCGGTCTAAGGGTTGGAGGGAAGAGCATGGATTGGGAGGTGTCCAGGCTTCCTCCTTAAAGGTGATCGAAGGGCTAGGAAAGAGGCAGGAGCTGAAGATGCTCTCAGGAGTCTGGTTGTGGCAGCCAGGTTGGATGGTAAGAGGCAATACTATTCGAGGGGGAGGGGAGAGGGAGGGGGCAAAGGCAATGAGCTCGGCTTGGGGTTTGTTGAATTTGAGGTTGACTGTGGGATCTTGAGCGGGGATGTTCAGGTAGAATGTATCGTAGGTTGGGTTCCCTGGATGCAGCGCCTGCGGGAGGGATTCACAGGCAAGGTCTTCATTAAAGGAGAGAGAGACCTGGCGGGGAGTTGCGGGGAACAGGGTAGAGAGGGGAACGGAGACAAGAAAGGGTGTGGGTGAGCCACAGTCCAGTCCCAGGGACACTCTGGACTGGGGGGGTGGGACGTGAGCATAGGTCTGTAGAGGAAGGAAGGCATAGGACAGGGAGGTCTGGACTAGAGGTCAGGATTTGTGAGCAGACAGTAAGTAGTTCAGGGGAGCGTGGATTGCCTGGGGAGCACGTGCAGTGTGAGAGGAGAGACTGAACCAGCCACCACGTGTCGAGTCGGTTGTGGGGGCCAAGGGGCGCCCAGGGTGCTCCGTCCATGCTGGAGCCCATGTCAGTAACGCCCCCGATAGTGGTACCGCGTGCTCAGTTATCACAGCCATCTACGATGTCCTTGCTGTGAAACAGAAGGTCGAATAGCACATGCTGCAAGAGGACACTGGGAAGAAGCAGCGGCGGGGGGGGGGGGGAGGAAAGCCAGGAGACGGTGGTGTCACAAGAAGGAAGGTGAGGGCAGCAGTCACCTTGCCGTGTGACCCTGAAGCATCTGCATGGAGACACCTACGTGGAGATGCCTGCCAGCCTGGCGTTTTGCCAGGCAGGTGCCATTAAAGCAGGGCGGGCGAGTTCAGGACACTGATGAGAGGGAGGTTGAACAGAGGACCAGGGCAGAGAAGGATGCGGCTGTGGGGACAGCTCAGGAAGCGGAAGAGGCTGCCATCTCTGTGAGGTTGCCTTTATGCCGAGAGAGCCTTTCCCCACTCTGTATTCTCACACGCCGGGCATCTGTCCCCAATGAAATATGTGTGTGTGTTCTTGTTTGTTAACGTGGCTCTTGTAAATACTGAATTAAGTGGGGCATATTTTTCCAAAATAAGCATGTATTTCCAGGTAGAAACTGTTAAAGCCACACGCCCCGAGGCAGACCATCCACAGGTGACTGATGGGTTGTCCTTTCTTTGTAGATATGTAAGTGAACTTCATCTAACCAGATTAAAAGGGACCGAAGGAGGCACTTACACATTTCTCGTGTCCAATTCTGATGCGAATTCTTCCGTGACATTTAATGTTTACGTGAACAGTGAGTAGAACGAATGGCTGCTTATCTTTTTATTTTTTTATTCTTTTAAGTTGTGGCTAGTGTTTGTAACAGCTGCTGCACTGAGTTCATTGTGTACTGGGTCAATAACGTTTCATGATAATTTGACCTTAACAAAGACCTCGTGGTTTGGTGGTTGGAAGACTGTGTACAAAAACCAATTCCTTGTCCTACATTTCACTAACCACATGACCTTGTAGCTGGTGCTCAGATGCTGGGTGTTGCCTTTGAAGTCAACAGAGGAGCCATAGAAGTTAAAAATAGCAAACAGTTTGAGGGAGAATGTATTCCTACTGATTGTTGAAATGGGGAGGCGGAGGTTGAATAGGAGCTAGATTATGGTATTAGGTGGGAAAGAAGTGCTATCAAGCCCTGACAAACAATTTCTTGTTACAACGCTTTCTCTTACGGGTTGGGGTATTATTTTTTTTTTTTTTCGGTATGCGGGCCTCTCACTGTTGTGGCCTCTCCCGTTGCGGAGCACAGGCTCCGGACGCGCAGGCTCAGCGGCCATGGCTCACGGGCCCAGCCACTCCGCGGCATGTGGGATCTTCCCGGACCGGGGCACGAACCCGCATCCCCTGCATCGGCAGGCGGACTCTCAACCACTGCGCCACCAGGGAAGCCCACGTTGGGGTATTCTTTGTGTGAGATGAATGCAGTATCGCTCAGCTCAGTGGGTCCCTACTGCGTGTCACGTGGAGGCTGTGGGAGAAGGGAGCAGGTGGTTTAGGGTGGGAGGATGGCAGTGGACGTGGGAACCTGAACACCTGAGCCCTGTGTGGCCCACATCCCACAATGTCTTGGGGCAGCTTCTCTGCACAGAGGCTGATACCTGGGGCTGTGCTCACCAGCTGGGACTTTTGCCAAGTGTAGGGCCCGCTCTTGGCTCTGCTCTGGGCCCCCCTGCATTTCCCAGGAAGGGTGGCAGGTGCCTGCCACACCACACCAGCCAGGGGACCAGAGGCAGGAGGCCTCCAAAGACACGGAATCTCAAGGGACCCGCCCACAAAATGACCATCGGAATTAACCATCCGGGGCATGGCAGGGAGGGGCGGGGGGGCGTGAGGAGACAACCTGGAACATTCCCTAGAGAGCAGCTCAGTAACAGTTTGTGTGTGTTGGGCTGCAGGATGGGAGCCAATTCCCTGTCCTCCAGGAGCTTATTACTTGCTACATAGAGTGATTTTCCATCGTTACTTCACTGATGCAGCCGCTCACTAGCGTGGTGGGGTGGTGAGCGTGATCCCTTTACAAATGAAGACAGGAAGCAGCTAGCAAGTGACACTCAAGACAGGTTTTTGATTGCTAATCTGGAGTCCTTTGTCAATTCCAGCATTTCCAAAATCGTGTTTCCTGAACAAGGTGTTAACATGTATTTAGACAAAGAGCATCACATCTGCATAAACATTTTTCTTAACTGCAGACCTTCTCGGCATCCTTCATACGCTAACGTGTATTTTGTCTGCCCAGGAGGAGGCATGGAAATGAGCATATATCTCACATGTGTATGACCACAGAACTCTCCTTTTCCAAGGGAAACACGTTAATTAACATCTCAGTTCCCCGGAACAGTTTTGATTATGTGGTATCTCATTGGCCTGCAATTCAAATATCTCTAGATTAATTCAGATGTTAATCAGAAGAGTTTAGTGTATTACACATGGGCAAAACTACCTGCTTACTGTTCAAGTAATTGAAGAGATGAGTGCAGGTAAATCAGTATCCGTGCAAGCGTCATATCCATACTGTCCATACAAAACTTTATTTAGGGTGTTCTAGTGCAGTACTTCTCAAACTGTCTGTGGTAAAGGACCTTTTGTATTTTTAATTTCCAATTCCTTCTGGATCAATACTTCTTATAAAATACAGAAAGAACCAGCCACTAGAAAAGTGAGATGGAAAAGAGCAAAGATATATAAAATCCAAGAATGGATTTTTTTATTATTAGATTCAACAGATACAGTGAAGTCAAATTGCTTAGTCTCGGTTTCTATGCTTAGGTCCCCAGTACCAGTAGATCATGGACATGGCCTACTCGACAGGCCTCACTTTGAGAAGCTTAGTAGTTGGGAATTTTATAAAATTGTGTCATTCGCATTTCTCTTTCCCTGGCTTCAAGGTCCGGGGTGCATTAAGATCTGTCTCTTTCCCCCTTTTTCCTGCTTCCATTTGCCAGTGTGTGTGGTCTACCAGTCAGTCATGAGTCACTGACCTTAGAAAGACATCTCTGAAGTCACCCTTACTTTTCTCAGGGTGACAAAATTGCTACCTTTTTACTTACCAGCCTAATTTGCCATCCGATAGGATCGGTGTCAATGACCTCTGCTGGTGAATTCACGCCTGTTTGAAACTAGAGAGGAAATGGCCTGAACTGTCCCAAATGATCCCTTCTTGGATTCCCTGTTAGCGCAGGAGGCCTTTTCCATTGTATATTCTGGGACCTGGGTCGCAGATACCTCCCAGCACGTACTGAGCTCCTGCTTCATGGCACTGGGCACACAGATGAGGGTGTGTAGTGTCTGCCCTCGTAGGTTAAGCTCTTCAGGGAGTCTCTTCATTGATGTCAGTTTATTACAAACACTAAGCTGACTATAAAGGCATTTATTTCACTTACCTAACATGTTGGATTTCTTGACCTCCAAATGCTTTGACAGAGGTAGCATTTTTGTGTGAATCTTTTATCTGTTTCTTACGAAGTATGTCCCGATTGCTCTTCACAGATATAGTTAGCTAATTTCTTTGTTAACTTTATTTTTTGGATTGAAAAAAAATTTCTAGTTGATGTATCATGGGGCAAGATTTTTTTTTAATGTTAAATTTAAAATCAAAAGCTAAAAATAGTTTTAAAATTTAAACTTGGACCAGTTGTGTCTATTTTGACATACCATTTTAGCTGAGCCAAATTACATATGTAGATCTGCTGCATGTTTTATTCTGTAAATAAGCTTAGCCCCAAGGGTGAAAGGAATTGTGCTCTGCAAAAACTAGAATGAATAAAAATCAGAATAATAAATGCATGCTATTAGTGTAGGAATTCAGGCTACTTTCACTCAGTGACAGGGATGCATAATTGCTTAATAGATTCAGCTATGAGAAATGCTCAGGAAGATCCTTGATTTTGAAGAGTTAAATGTTTGGTGGTTGAAGAATCCATTTGTTTTGAAAATTACACATGTAGATTTGAGGATATTGTCCGTGCGTGCGTGCGTGCATGTGTGTGTGTGTGTGTTTGTGTTCTAATCACTTATGTGTAGCCTTTAAGAGAAAAATATGTACATGTTAAACTTGAAAATTTTTTTTTTTTGGCGGTACGCGGGCCTCTCACTGTTGTGGCCTCTCCCGTTGCGGAGCACAGGCTCCGGACACGCAGGCTCGGCGGCCATGGCTCACGGGACCAGCCGCTCCGCGGCATGTGGGATCTTCCCGGACCGGGGCACGAACCTGTGTCCCCTGCATCGGCAGGCGGACTCTCAACCACTGCGCCACCAGGGAAGCCCCTTGAAAATGTTTTAATACTGTTTTTAACTTCTCTAACAAGCCATGATTTACGTGGGTCTGGTAAGTAGGCTCACTGACATTAAAGGTGGTTTATAATGGCCAAAAAATGAAACAAAAAAATCAGTGATTCTTTGCATTGAACTTGCATTACTATAATTACTCTTGAATTGCTTATTGAAGGTGTATACAGAAATCAGATTCTTAGTTCTAAAAAGAAGTTTGATATCTTCGGTGAAAATGGCCATTTGTTTCCCTTTCAGATCAAAATCGGGAGGAAAATGGAGTTCTAAGAACTATAAAACTACCCAAAAGTGCTTTCTTAATAGGCACTACTCTTTCCAAAATTCCTGCAAATGTTTAGAAAAAGTGACATCACCAAGATTCTGTAGGTAGCCTGTGATAATGGATTAGAAACCTATGGTCTCTTTGGTTACAATAAATGTCATACAGTCAAGGTTTTTATCAGATCCAGGACAAATAAGAGGCCAAACACGTATTTTACCTGATTATCCACTTGGCCCCCCTGTCTCTCTCTCTCTCACACACACACACACCACATTTTCTTTATTCATTCACCCACTGAAAGGAATTTAGGTTGTTTCCATACCTCGGCTGTTGTGAATATTACTGCAGTGAACGTGGGAGTACTGATAATCCTTCGAGATAATAGTTTTGTTTCCTTTGAATTTATACCCAGAAGTAGGATTGATGGATCACATGGTAGTTCTATTTTTAATTTCTCGAGAAACGTCCATACTGTTTTCCATAATGGTTATACCAATTTACGTTCCCAACAACAGGATACAAGAGTTCTCTTTCTCCACATTGTCGCCAACACTTGTTTTCTTGTCTTTTCGATAATGGCCATGCCGACGGGTGTGAGGAGATATCTCATTTATGGTTTTGATTGGCCAGTAACTTAAAATGACACTAGTAGCATTATAAAATGTTATCTGGTAGCATTTCCAGATCAGTATTATGAATTTAAAATTTGTAGCAAATGTTATCCGGGAGCCATAAATAGATCCCTCTCCAATCTCAAAGGACTATCCTTTAATGACAGACCTATCAGTTGAGTGAGAGTATGGTGGTCCTCAGGTGGTGGTACAGGAAGGCCATCAGGACAAGTAAGGTCTAGAGAATGAAAGCGCTTGCCTTTCATCTTTGGGATTACACGGAACACAGGTAACGTTAAGCTCGATTGGATATCCAAACAACTGCTGAACTCTACACCAAATTCATTCTCTAAATCACCGATTTCCCTCCATTTATGGCACAGTGTTAACAGGGGGTTGAAACAATTTAAGGAAATGCTAAATACTGTATTATTTCTAAACCACGACATCATATAATTAACATCCTGTCTGCTGTAAGCGATTATTTATAGATCACACAATATACCCAAATCAGTCAAAGTAATAAATCATCCAGAACGAGGTTTCCTCATGGGAATGTTTCCCTTCGACCACATCTACAGAATCTGAGCTGCTTTTCATGTATTTTTTATTTCGGGTCATAGTTAAATCCAGTTATGGATAGCTAAACTATCCTTCCAGGGAGAAGCCACCCTAAGTGCAACACTGTGCAAATAAAGCACACGCGCAGCCCACCATTTGCCGTAGGTGAGGGTAGACCTAACGGGACAGCCGTGTAGCTAGATGGCTTTGGACAGTCTGCCAGCCAGCCAGCCAGCCATCTGGGTCATCCACCTGGCTGGAAGTTTCAGTGACTTTATCCAGGGTAAAATAATACCCGGGGTGGCCGTGCCAGTTTGGGGGTTTGGGGCACCTTTCCAGATCCTCATGCGTCAAGAGAACAAAGTTACTAGGACTTTGCCTTTTGGGAAGGTGGAAATGTCTTCCTACCTCTTAACCTGTTAGCCTTTCTATTTCCATTTTTTAAAGATGATAGGGCCTTCCAAACATTTGGGTGTCCAAACCATACTTGCGGTAGAGGCTAAACTACTGCTAACACACCTATCAAGTTTTACTTGAGAAGCTTTGCTGTTTAGTGTTTTTCTGTTTTTTCTTTTCTTTTTTCCTACTAGGTGGATTCTATTAGACCGACTCCTATACTAAATTACTGGAATTCTTCAACATTAAATAAAGCTAGTGCTAAATAGACCTTTCTCTGATTTATTTACTTGCTTTTGAGAGTTTGCCGTAAGGCTACCACAGTAACCAGAATGTAGCCTGGTTTGTGCAAACATTTGTATACATGTGTTTTTAGATTTAAACAATTTTTTCTTATTATAAAAATGTTATGTGAAGGATGGGATAACTTGAAAATACAAATAGGCAAAAATAAGAATCAAACAAGTTTTACTTGTACCTTTTGAAGTTTATTTACGTTATGGATTACCAGTGCTAATATATCTCTTATATATATCTTTACAGACCATTTTTAAAACGTTTTTTTTTTTTTTTTTGCGGGGGTGGAACAAGAATGAGGTTCTTTTGCTAACCTTGTGTGCTTTGGTGCTGAGCAGTGAATGCATTGTAAGCAATCTTCCATCCCGTAATATTTCTTCTACAGTATCGCCTTGGTAATCTCACTGCATGGCTATTTCATAATTTCTTTAACCCGTATCTGATACCATTTTGAGACATTGTGGTGTGTGAGGGTGGGACTCCGAAATGATGTGACTGAGTTTTTAAAGAAACCAACCAAATGATTATTTAAAGTTTATAATTATCTCGTTGAATCTCAAATGAGCGACCTCAGCTAAGTGCCTGGAAGTTGATAAGGTTATCATCTGTCATCTTTCATGCTCCTATGTCTTGAACATATGTCACGGAAGATAACTGTGCTGGCTTGCAGGACAGTTCCAAATTAAGGAATAATTTTCAGATCTTCTTAGTATGGGTAGTTAATCTATGTAAAAATAGTTTCTAATCTTTCTACATTAATTTTTTTATAGGTGATTTGAGATACTTGACAGTATCTAAAGTCTGTTTTTATTTTCTTTTCCTGAACTTGAAATGAGTTTTTGTTCTTAAATTGCTTGGGAGTTATGAGTGTTGTTTTTGATGTGGCACTTTAATATCTCCTTCTTATGAAGAGGATCTCTGTGGATGCATGAATTGCTATAGACATTTAAATTGGAAGAAAAAAGGAATATCATGGCAACCTACTTTAGAGTTTGATTCTCTTATATTTTGAAAAAATTTAGGAAACGTGTTAGTATCATTTTTCTTTCATGTCTCATTAGAAAGTTGGTCTGGTGGGGTCTCTTGGTAATTTGGAGATCTGTTTAAACGCTGAACCAATTGGAGGACAGGGTAACCCATCTAGATCGTTAGGCCCTTTGTTGGTGTGATCTAGCCATTATTTCATGTTTATGGTGGAGAAGCAGAAGAGGTTTAGGTTTGGAACCATGTAAGCTTCAGCTAGAATTGACCCTGGACTTGGGATACACTTCTATAAAAATAACATGAGTAGTCCCTTTCATATTAGTGGAACTTCTGCTCTATGAAAATGTTCTTCCCAATTGAGCCACATGTGTTCTTACATCAGATTAGCCCCCTTCAGTTACAAATGTATACAGCGTCATCTATAATGTAGTGGAAATTTAAATTAATCCAAGAATAGGTACATAATCTTTCCATGGGCATTGTGTCAGTAACCCTTCTCTTCCACTTCTGAATTATGTGGCAAATTGAATTCACTAGTCATACAGAGTAGAAAAATAGCACTTTATCGCATGCCTGCACTCCTTGGCAGCAGGGAGGGTTGCATTGTGATATGTGTACACATCCCCCCTCCCGTCTAGGTCACCCAGCGATGGTGCTTCTGTAAATTGGGCGCAGTGATTCTGGCTGAGGAAGGCTTTCTCCAAGTAGTTTCATCATTTTTTTTAAAGCTAACTTTCAGGATAGGGAGATCTTTTTTGATGGCTGTTTAGAATAAGGATTGGCAGACTATAGCCCTCTGGCCAGATTTGACAAGTATCCTGTTTTTGAATGGCCCATAAGCTGAGAATTTCTTTCTTTCTTTCTTTGGGGTGGTGGGTGGGTGGTAGGAATGGTTGAAAAAAAAAAAAAAACAGAAGATTTGTGAGATGTGAAAATAAAAGTGAAATTTCAGTGTGCATGAATAAAATCTTATTGGAACACAGCCTTGCACATTTGCTTACATGTCTCTGGCTATGTTTGTGTCAGAATCGAGTATTTGTGAGAGACCTATGGCCTCTAAAATATTACTGTTTCACCTTTTACATTAAAAATTTGCATACCTTTCATTTAGGACATCAGTTCAGTAGGAGAATGTTTCGTTTTTTTTTTTAATGATAGACACTCTGCTAAACAGAACTGGATGTAGGACACTATAGTTGAAGTGTTGTTTCGTTTGTTAAACAAATTTCTATTAAAGTACCCATACACCAGTTGCTGGATATCTTTAAGAATGTGTAAAACAAAATGTATTTTCTTTAATTTTTTTTTTTATTGAAGTATAGTTGATTTACAATGTTGTGTTTCTGGTGTACAGCAAAGTGATTGAGTTGTACATACATATATAGTACCTATATTCTTTTTCATATTCTTTTCCATTATGGTTTATTACAGGATATTGAATATAGTTCCCTTATAGGACCTTGTTGTTTATCCATTTTATATATAATTGTTTGTATCCAAAATGTATTTTCAAAATATCTGTTCTGGGGATTTTTTTAAAAAGTATTAAAAAAGTATGATACTCCTTTTATAAGTAAAAGTTAACCTGAGTTTTTTAATACTTCTATTTTAGTTGATTTAAGTTCCTTTATTATAATGATATTATGGCAGGAATGTAGATTTGACTCAGACCCAAACCATGATAGTGACAAATTGCTACAAATCATTGCTGTATTGCCATTAAATATCATGGGACCTACAACTGTAAAAACATACTCATCCGTAAGATCCCTCTTCATTTTGTCTTTTGTTGTATGGACACTTAAGTCTGTGTTCTTTGCTGATTAGAGAGTGTGGGCAGATACGCATTTGTAGCAGGAGTTGGCGGAGGTAGTTAAGTTGAGCCAGGAACTATACTCAGTGCTTCCCCACCAGTTACCTGTGTACCTCCTCCCACCCACCCCCCAGCTCTTGTTGTCTGTGCTGTGTTCTTTAAAATTCGATTTGTTCTTGCCTTCCATATGGACATGATGTTGGTGAAAAGGAATATTTTGTAAGATCACATATCTGTGGGGTAAGTCAGCAAATGGTTGGGATTTTTAATTGCATGAGCAATAAATTCTCAGAAGAGTTATAAGCACTCTGAAATCTGCCTACGAGCTGATCAGTGTTGTCGGAGACGCCAGATGACTGAGGTCCACAATGCTTTGAAAGGAGACAAGGCTAATTTTTATCTCCACGGGAAATACATAGCTTATACACCTCTTAGGCTTATCTAAACCTCCAACTTGGGAGGAATTAAGGAATGTGTCATTTGGTATACTGCTGATTGCAGAATATCTAAGGAAACACAGCTCAGATTTAACCTGGAGAATTGCAGGGAGTTATGTGTCTTTAAAAGCAAAATGTATATTTAATGCCTTGGACGGTGCGTTGAGGCACTTACAAAATGCAGATAAGCCCAGATTTTCATTTTTAGGAATCAGAATTATACCTAGTTCATTCTTTATGCATTAAACATTTTTTGTAGTGCAACTTGCCATGTACAGCCCAAACTGTACTCATGTAATTTAGCCTTTTCACGAGGTCTCTTGTCGCCAACATTAGGGACAGGGCTGGAATTAGGATGAAGCAGGAGAGATGCCTAGGTTGCCAAATTTAAGGAGGTGCTCACTCAGGGTGCCAACCTGTATTTGCAAGACCTAGAGGGTGAGAAGCTTCTTAAATTCCTCTCCTTAGGTGCTCTTCTTGCCTCACTCTAGTCCCAGCCCTGATAGGGTCGCTTGAAGATTCTCCAAAAAAAGCGCTTTGCTGGGTCAGATGCTCAACTTATTAAATCTCTGGAGATGGGGCCCAGGAATGTGCATTTTAACCTCACCTCCTCATGCTTCAAATGCACACTGAAGTTTGAGGAGCCCTCTGAGCTTGGTTTGCCAGCCTAAGGTCCAGCAGGACAAAAGCTGCTCTATTAGCCTTAGGTTAGGTTGGGAACATCTGCCTAATTAACCAGCACACGGGAACAAGTAGGTCAGCCCGACCGTACCTTTTGCCAGCCCTGGCCGTTGTACAACTGCTACCAGGTGTCATGCTAGAAGGCTTGGATCTTGTAACCAAAGCTAAATGCAATTGATTATGTAATTTTCAGCTGTTCCAATTTTTTTTTAATTAAAAAATGTCTTATAGGTTTGTTATTAGCTATGTGTTCACTGTAAAAAAATTTTAAAAATTTAGAAACTAAGTCAAAAGAATGAAATAAAAACTATCCATAACCCTGCTACTCAGAGATAACCACTGTGGACATCATCAGGCATCCTTTCAGCCCTTTCTCCCATACTGAGTAATATTTAATTCCACTAAAAATCCATCATGTAGCGTTAGAAAGAATGAGTGACAAAAGGAAGGTTGGTATGAGGAGATCTGTCTTATGAACTTGATTCCCATTTGAGTCCTATCCAGTTATCTTTACTGTCTATGTGTAGACCTTCCCCTCTCATCATTAATCTCAGTATGCAAAAAAAAAAAAATCACACAGCCAGGTATATGTGTGGATTTCTTATGTCATGGCCCACTATTGAAAAAATAGTGTAAATCCTGCCCCTACACAGGAAAAAATCACCATTAGGCTGTTCTTCCAGGTCCCTTTTTGTGACTCTGATTGAATTCCTTTGGAGTATGAGGGACTTGTTCCTCTGGGGGGACTTAATCATTCAACAGCTCTTACTGTATGTCTGCCATAGGTCAGACTCTGCTAGGAGTCAGAGGTACAGTCAGTGAGACATGGTCCTTGCCCTTGAGAACATACAGTCTGATGGAGGAGCAGACACACCAGGATATTGTATAAGCGCGTCAGGTGCTCTAAAGGGCTTCAGGAGTAGGGAGGCGAGACTAACCAACTTGGCTTTGGAGAGTTGAGGATGGCTTGGAAAAGAAGATGACACTTGAATTGAGTCCAGAGAGACCTGCCGTATGGTGCCTGCAGTCTTCAGCAAATAGCATTCTCCTAAAGTTCCACTGCTTTCTGTGTTACGTCCTACTTTTCAGCCCGATCACACAGTTGCCCATGATAATTAAATGAAACTTGCCAGATGGATGCTTTCGCAAGACGATGGCTTGTCTTCTTGCTCTATTTGTGAAAGCTGGCATTGGATCCAAACTCTCAAGGATGCCCCTACCTTGAGACTGCTTGTGGATTGTTGCTCTTTTGTGTATATTAGCCAAATGGCCCGCGCATCAGCAGGGCCAGGTTGAATGACAGGTGGGTGTGCCATGCATGCAGACACTCTGATCCCTGCCAAGCCATTTGCCTGCAAGGAGGTGGGGTGCTGAGAGGTTGTTCTACAAAGATGTCATTTATCAGCTTATTTCCTTCCTTCGAGGAAATAAGCTTCTGATCCGTCAGTCTTTTCCTCTGACCACGTATATTTTTCCTGTCAGTTGCAACATAATCAATGTCAAATTCCCAACGCATCGGGTTAAAACACACACGTTACCGTGCTATCTTGAAGCAGTTTTTAGATATTGAAGAGAATATTTAGAGTGGCAAATACAGTTAACCTAATTGGTAGCAAACTTGATTAACCGAGGAGGGTGGGTACTCTGAATAGAAAAGAGTCACTGAATAAATGAATAACTAATAAATGAGTAATTAATACATTTATTGTTTCGTCTCTGTGAATCATTCTTGGTTCTTTGTGTGCGCCATCTCATTTAGTTGTCACAGCATCCCTATGAAATGGGTACTCTTTGTTATTTCCCCACTGGACACCCGAGGAGACTTGGTGGAAGGCAGAGAACCTCTGAGTGTCGGAGCTGGGCTGCAAGGTCTGTCTGCCGCACGCGGCAGCCCATAGCTCTGTGCTCATGCTTGGCGTCGGCACATGCGATGCTGTACCAGGGATGCAGGATGAGCACATCACCATCCCTGCCATCAGTGCTTACAGTGGAGCTTACTCATTCTCAAAGGGTTAGAATCCTTCAGGTATATTACCAGTAGAACAACTGTATGTAAGTTCATCTTCCGTTCAGTTTAGAAATCTCCAGAATTTGCAGTGCTTTAGGGCACCCTTGACTGAACATCAGTTGATTATAGTTACGCAGAAATGTCAGGTTAGAGCATTCCTGCTGATGATACAGTTTACTTTTTCAGTGATTATACTCAGGTTTAGACATATGTATAAATAAAACTCTTGAGCTGGTTTCCTCTTCTCATTTTCTGTTCCTGTTTTGTATTTGAAATAAAAGTTTGGAGTTAAAAGCCCACATTGGGTTTTACTCTTATGTTTTGACTTCTCTGTAAAAGGGTGATTCAGCTCCTTATCTGCACCACACCCACGCCCAGAAAAAGGGGAAATATTCTAGTTCCTGCAATAACTTGAAATTCCTGTGAAAGTTTCAGTAATTTGAAATCCGGAGGGCAGGAAACCTTTAAACCGGATTTCCACCTTTAAGATAGTTGGGAATCCTAGAATCCTGATTAGATGCCATCTTTCAGGTTCCCTCTCACTGGAAACAGAAACCCTGCCCGGTGGTCCTGCGACCTCAGCCATCCCCGGGACAGGGAGATCTCGGAGACCCCGGCATCCGTAGGATGGACAGTCCACGTGGGGACTGGGCAGCTCTAACCGGGAAAGCCTTTCTTGGTCAGACCCTCACATCTGCCTTCCCTGTGCCTTCCACTCACTGGTTCAGATTCTCCCCTTTGAACAACATGCTCCTCGGGGTCCCCTTCGGCCTCGAGAAAGTTATTGAGGATTCAGAAATAGTGGAGTGAGCCTTGGTGAGGTTTTCCAGCAGTCTGACATAAGGCCACTTCTCTCTCC
Organism: Monodon monoceros; assembly: GCF_005190385.1. Taxonomy (NCBI): domain Eukaryota; kingdom Metazoa; phylum Chordata; class Mammalia; order Artiodactyla; family Monodontidae; genus Monodon; species Monodon monoceros. The sequence continues at coordinate 63,237,539 of NW_021703777.1, read as the reverse complement.
CTGCAGCAAAGCCAGAAATCCTGACTCGTGACAGGCTCATGAATGGCATGCTGCAGTGTGTAGCAGCAGGATTCCCAGAGCCCACCATTGATTGGTATTTTTGTCCAGGAACCGAGCAGAGGTGAGATGATTATTTTGGGTACTACTTAACATGCATAAGGAAAGGACTGCAATTCACTTGAATTTCAAATATGTTTTCAGATTTTAAAAAAACCAAACTTTGTTTTGATTAATTTTTTTTCCAGCCATGTGGCTTTTTAAAGGACATAATTGCTATATTTTTCTTGGTAGACATGAATTTTGTTTGCTGAAACATGATTACTGAATGACTTCTCTATTTTGGTGGTTATCTTCTTGGATTTATCGTGCAATTTCCACCCTGCAGGTAGATAAAGCAATTTTCCAGGACAGAGTAATTAGATTTCCAATCTATACACAGGAGGTAATATGTGTGGGAAATGTGGCTGTAGTTATCATGAAAAAAATTACCTCGGAAGTTAATTGCCAAGTTACCAAAAAGTAATGATCGCAGAATTACCACATACATGCGGCGTTTGGGAGCTATGTGTTTTAAAAAGGTTTTCTCCTTGATTGAGGTGCCCAGGCCCTGAGCAGAGCACATCTGGCATTGAACTTCCTCTCCCTCACAATCCACACTTAAACCTTAAACTGTCCTTTAACATTACCTGGAGATGAAAATGGGGTCAGCATTGCTGTTTTTATCCATCAAATGCTATTTTACACTCAGGCCAGTGTAACGTCACGATCATTTAAATAGTCAGGATAATAATAGAAATTTCATTTTTCACGGAATAGACCTTTTTTATCAACACCAAGTTGGAAGAGGTCACATAGGATTGTTGTTCTCAGCTGAGTTTTAGTGGAGTGTTTTCTTTGGGGAGTAATAGGGGGTTCAAGACCCCTGGAAAGTATGCCCACAGGGAAAGCAACCACAGTAGTTTTAGACATCTGTTGAGCAAATATTTATGGAGTTCCACCTCTAGGCCAGACATGGGTCTAGTGAACAAAACACCTGAGTCCCATTTGGGAGTTTATATTCTAATGGGCAGAGATGGGCAGAAGATGAAATAAATAACTACCATATGCAGGTGTTAAGTGCTAAGGGGGAAAGTAAAGAGCAAGGTAAGGGAATAGAAAATTGCCAGGCATATGGGGGGGATAATTTAAAATAGGGTCATCTGAGTCTTTGCCACCTGGAGTCCAGCCCAGCGGCATGATCGTACCTCGAGCCGTAGGGTCCTCACGTCTGGTGTTTGGCGGCTGGCCCTGTCTTCATCCTCATAGACTTTACTGCTTTCCTCCTCCACGCTCTTCCTTTTCAATCCTTCATACGTTCTTTCACCATTTATTTATAAAAGGCTACTGTGTGCCAGGATATGAACCAACCGTCTTATTGAATTCATCTCTGATCCTTTCGATAACCCTCCAAGATGGGTATTACCACCCCAAGTTTGCAGCTGTAGGAACTGAGTCTTGGAGGGTTTAAGTACTAGTCGGAAGTCAACAGAATAGGTGTTTGAGTCCAGATTTCGAACCCACCTCTCACTCTGAAACCTCTTTCTTCTTTTCCAAGCGCTTTTCTTGTTCACGGTGCCACAGACGTGCTCATCCGTCATCACACTCTTCAGTTGTAAAAGGAAATGTCTGATCACAAACCTGACTTAGTTTTAAAAGTATGCCACATCCAATGTGTTTGATCCATTGATTCTTTTTCCTAGAGTAAGTCTGCACTGCTTTTTTTTTCCCGGTAGATGTTCTGTCCCTGTTGGGCCAGTGGATGTGCAGATCCAAAACTCATCTGTGTCACCGTTTGGAAAACTAGTGGTTTACAGCTCCATTGATGACAGCGCCTTTAAGCACAATGGCACGGTGGAGTGCAGGGCTTACAACGATGTGGGCAAGAGTTCTGCCTATTTTAACTTTGCATTTAAAGGTAACAGCAAAGGTATATTTCTTTTTAATCCAATTTAAGGGGATGTTTAGGCTCGGCCTGCCATGTCAATCATGATTTTAAGTCCATCCCATCCCTGGCCATGTCATTTCTGGTAATAGTCACATTGCACATTTGATTGTCATCAAACTTACTCAGTTTCATCCTGTGCTAGTTTGTTAATGAAGTGTGTGCAGTGACCACGTACTATATGTATTTTATGCGTGTGTGCACGTATGTATGTGTGTGCATATGTATCTGTATAAAATTAATTGTGTATTTCCAACGGTTTCCATTAGGAAGGGGTAGAGAAAGAAAATAGGAGAACCAGACTTACTTTATATTCAAACAGAAACAGAATTGGGACAATTTAAAGATTTAAATTCAATGAAAAATTATTTAAGTTGTGACTTAAAGTCAGTTATTTTAACAGATTGCCAAACACCATATCACAAAGTTAACATTACCTTTTATGGAATCATGTTAGTGAGGTATTTCTTTACCATCTTTAAAATTTGATTCATGAGTGACCAGCTCTCCTAACATAAGTTGAACGATGCATGTGGACGAATTGATGAATTGGTATGAAGTCAGAAGACAAAGGAACTAGACACCTACATTCTTAGGGCTCGGTTTTTGTTTCTTGAGTTGGCAAAGACGAGTGCCAGAAAGTGGTGTTTGTTCAGATTTTGAGTAACGAGGGGAAGAATCTTACATTGTTTTTCATCGTAGGTTTTTTTCAGGTAGTGCAGTGAAAAGAACACTTTAAAAGTGTTTTCCTCGGTTGTGAAAGAAGCTCAATGTTCAGTGTAGAAAATTTGGAAAGTCAGGAAAACATAAAGAAGAAACTATAAAATATCCATAAAGGAAACACTTTAAAGTTCAAGGCAGGAATTTGAAGTGCAAAGTTCACTGAGATGTCGCTTTTCACTGACAAACAGCGTAACGTTATTCTTGTGCTATGGAAATCGCAACTTCTTTTCCACAGTCGTCTGGTTTAAAGCTGTTATTTTAAAAGATTCCTTTGAATAACAAGAATAAGATAATAATCAAGGCAAGGAGCTCAGATGCAACTGGTTTGACTTCTGCCGTGATGGGCAGTAAGGTGGGAGGTGGGCGAGTTGGGGGCAAGGTGGTCATGGTGAAGATCCGACCCCACTAACAGGTTGTGATTCCACGTTCCTCCTTCATTTTAGAACAAATCCATGCCCATACCCTGTTCACGCCCTTGCTGATTGGTTTTGTGATCGCAGCTGGTATGATGTGTATCATCGTGATGATTCTTACATACAAATATTTGCAGGTAACCATTTATTTGTTCTCTGCCTTGAACGCTGTAATGGCTGAACCATTAACCATTAAAAGATGATGCCTCTTTCCCTTTCTCCCTCCACCAGAAACCCATGTATGAAGTACAGTGGAAGGTTGTTGAGGAGATAAATGGAAACAATTATGTTTACATAGACCCAACGCAACTTCCTTATGATCACAAATGGGAGTTTCCCAGAAACAGGCTGAGTTTTGGTCAGTATGCAACAGGGGCTTTCCACGTAACCTTTTTGTGTACACATAACAGTGACTTTAGGGAACCCCAGTAGCTTCCTTTATTTTATTCCACCTGAAACAATAAGTGTTTTTTTGTGAGATTTCACCACCTTTGATAGATTTGGCATCAAGCACACTTTAAGGAAGTGTATCTAGACAAATTTGTCCCAAATCCTTTATTGGTTTTGAAATGACACAAATAGTCCTTCAGTCCCACCACACCATTGCCACTTACTTCCTTGTCTTCTTTTCTATAGGGAAAACCTTGGGTGCCGGCGCCTTCGGGAAAGTTGTTGAGGCCACTGCATACGGCCTAATTAAGTCAGATGCGGCCATGACTGTTGCTGTGAAGATGCTCAAACGTAAGTTCCTGCAGGCTACTGTGCGTGCTCACCACTGGTGTCCCAGATTTGTCTTTTTTTGGGCTTTGTTTTTTGGGGGGGATATAGTTGTTTTACAACGTTGTGTTAGTTTCTACCATATAGCAAAGAGAAGTAGAGCTCCCTGTGCTATAAGCAGGTTATCATTAGTTATCTTTTTTTTTTTTTTTTTTTTTTTGCGGTACACGGGCCTCTCACTGTTGTAGCCTCTCCCGTTGTGGAGCACAGGCTCCGGACGCGCAGGCTCAGCGGCCACGGCTCACGGGCCCAGCCGCTCCGCGGCATGTGGGATCTTCCCGGACCTGGGCACGAACCCGTGTCCCCTGCAGGCGGCAGGCGGACTCTCAACCACTGCGCCACCAGGGAAGCCCTAGTTATCTATTTTATACATATTAGTGTATATGTGTTAATCCCAATCTCCCAGTTCATCCCAAGCCCCCCCCTCCAGATTTGTTTTTTGCTAAAATAAGATGTTTCTAATTTTAGCAAGTGCCCATTTAACGGAACGCGAAGCCCTAATGTCTGAACTCAAAGTCTTAAGCTACCTCGGTAATCATGTGAATATTGTGAATCTTCTTGGAGCATGCACCATTGGAGGTAAGGCCATGGCCAACCTGACTCTTGTTATGGGTCAATTATCAAAAGATGAGAGATTTTGATATAGTTTTTGACAATGCTTGATTATAAGCTTCTTGCAAGATTTTGACCCAGGCGGCTAACCTCTTGCTGGATTCCTGCACCCCACCACCCAAGCTATTGTACTTAAGAATGTATATTTCAGGTTTTATCATCATGGGGCAGGACAGCCCAGGACATACCCTAGTTACAGTCGTGTATGTCTCACCGACATTGACCTCTTGAATATCTCGAGAACGTCTCATCTCCTCCAGAAAGCTTTTCTTTTACCTTGTGAGCTTTTATATTTTGCTGGATGACATTTAGCCACTAAAGGGTTAATGTTCATACCGTCATTAAAAATAGGCCTCTAAGCCTTCCAGCCCTCAAATATACACCAAATGAGCAAACACTTCACTTCTATAAAAAAGAAATTTCCAATTCGGAAGCAGTCATTAGTCCTCTCATCAAGGCTTTCTGTGATGTTGCCAGAAGGCATTTTGGTCAGAAGGAACAAAGATGTGTAAAATGAGCCATTCCTCAAGGTCTGGAGAGATCCACTGTCAAGTTGACAGGGTCATGTAATTTCGTAAAACAGCCCCCTTAAATGTTGCTTCGCCACATCACAAATTGTTCCTGACAGATTTCTGCCCGAGTTAATTAGTTGCCTGTTAACTTCAGAGCTACTGTTTTTGAGATGTTCACAACACCAAAAAAAAAAAAAAAAAAAAAAAAAGTTCGACAGATAGGCCCTGGAACACAGGTGATGCCCTGTCATTTCAGGGTTTCCCCCACCTCCTAGTCTCAGCTGGTGGTTCTGGCGGTTGGTTTTCCTATTACGCCACAGTTTTTGTGTGTGTGTGTGTGTGCTCGTCATCATTTCCATAATAACATTACCAAGAAGCATGGAGCCCCCATTGTAAACAGAAGTGAATCAAAGGATTCATATAGGAGGCTTGATGATAATATAACGGTGAAAGCTATAACTCTTGTCTAAAACCAGCAGTCATGCCTGGCCCCTAATCACTTAGAAATTCAGGTGAAAAGGTTACTCTGCTGCTTTTTGCTAAGCAATGTTAATAGATAGGACTGTACTTGTACTAAGTAGGCTTAGCCTTGAACCTGAGTGTGAATGGCCGTGATGACCCTTGGGTATTTTTATGGGAGGCTGGATGGTCTGTATATCTCATCTTTTTCTAACCTTTTCTTAAATGCTCGTAGGGCCTACCCTGGTCATTACAGAATATTGTTGCTACGGTGATCTTCTGAATTTTTTGAGAAGAAAGCGTGATTCATTTATTTGCTCAAAGCAGGAAGATCACGCAGAAGCGGCGCTTTATAAAAACCTTCTCCATTCAAAGGAGTCTTCCTGGTAAGACTGATTTACATAAATAGCTGTTGACAGTTCATGGAGTCATGAGGGTTTACAATCAAGGTTGATTCTTTAAAAAAGTGAACCTGAGGTACTTTGAGGTACAAAATCAGAATTATTAAATCATTTAAATGTGATTAACGGTTTAGAAAGTTCAAATAGTGTTTTTAAGGATTGAAATAGTGTTGAACTTAAATTTTTGTTGATTCTTAAAAATTCATCTTTAGTGTTTTTCTAAGCTTTAGTTCTATTCAATTGAATGAATTCTGTACCTATTTCTCTTATCATCGTTCTGTTCTTGTGTGTCATTCTCTTTATACTGTTGAGCCGGGTACTGTATGCATCTTTACAGTGAGACACTGTTTATAGGGAAAGTGGGAAAGGCTGCCAAATTGTCACAGTAAATTCCTTTAAAACCTTTAACAGAATGGCAAAGAGCTCCAAACAGCTCTCTGCACATAGGTTTCTCACCATCTACCTCTGAATTATATCTGTATACCTTACCCTTTCTTTTCTTAACTCATGCTCTCAAAGGCACAACTACTCCAGCACATTTTAAAAACTTGTGCCTTATTTTCATCTCTTTCATCCTTGATACCATTCTGAATTTGAATGATGTGTCAAGGGCTTCAAGTTCCTTTAAGGAGAATTGGTGTAGTTTACAACCAGAATAGAATTCTGTGCCACGTCTTGCCTTTTCTTTCCAAGTGTTGTTAAGATCTGCCATTTAAGACTTCCTAGATCACCCTGCCCAACAGAAATCCTAGTAATTGTGCCTAATCCCTTATACTTTATATTTCTGCGGTTGTGTGGTGGGTTTCCTCTTTCCTTTTTATTTACTATATCCCCTACATTTTGAGAAGGCAAGACTTGTCTCCTAAACTTAACCCCAGGCCCTCAAGGAGACCTTGGTAAATATTGTTGATAGGCGGTTACCTCCTAACGTGTTTTTCTATACCTCTGAAGTTTTAAATCCTAGGTGAAGCTTTTTAATTTTTTTTTCAATCCTGTGAACTTTGAGTAGTGACAAGTGGAAGTAAAATACAGTATAAACCAAACCATCTTTTGTTAGTTTCTCTAGTGCACATCCTCTTTATATGAATAAATGAGCCACTTTGCCTTATTTCTAAAACCTTGGCCCCTTATATATTTTTTAACTTTCTGAAGTAATGGCCTAAATTGTTCAGTCCTGTGTAGTGCTTTCTGTGCTTTGGGATCCCATATGGGATTGGAACCACCAGCACACTCTGAAGGAGATTGTTGTCATGGTGTTTCTATGGTAATCAGAAGCAGGAAGTACTAGAAATCTTGAAGGCTCTCCAGCCAAATGTTGCAGATTCAAGAGGTCCAGATGGTTCAGAAAATCATCCAAATTATTGGTGTTTATCTGAAACAAACTTGGTTTTTTTAACCCTTCTTCCATCAGTTGCTATATGTTAGTGATCTCTGTCTTCCCCCACTAATAACACATCTCAGAAGCTCTGGTTCTTTGTCTCTTTCATCTTGTCTCTCTTGAGGCTAATTTAGAGAGTTTGAAGTAATGTGGGATAATGGTTTTGGTTCTCTGCTTCTCATTAAATCCCTGGTGTCAAGAGATGGGAAATTTCTGACCTGAGTTCCATCTACAATTGAACACAAAAAAGGCCATCTAATTCCCGGGGATTGGACCCGAATGTTGAATATTAAAAACTCATATCTTACTGAACAAGATTTTCCTTATTGAAACTTGGCAATGCTTTCTTTAAATAAAAGCAGCCTCTTATGTTCAAAAAGGGATGGGGAGATAGAGCCTGGCCCTTGTGTGCTCCCCCATTTCCCATTTTATTTAATCATGATTTGATGGATGTTTCATCTCTCCCAGCGGTGATAGTACTAATGAGTACATGGACATGAAACCCGGAGTTTCTTACGTTGTACCAACCAAGGCAGACAAAAGGAGATCTTCGAGAATAGGTGGGTACCTATCAAGCAATAAAAACAACTTCATTGACAGAGGCTTTCTCATACCACTGTGGAATCTAACACCACTCCTGTAGTGACCGGTTCTCCTTTAGGATAGGATCCAATGGCCTAGGATCCATTGCCATAGGATCCAGTGGCAGTGCCAGTGGTCAATGGCAGTTAAGGGTTGCAAGTGGATATTTGGGGTGAGAGCGTGTGTTATTGTATCTGAGCATTTTACTGCATATATGATAACATGCATATCAAAATATATCAAGTACATATTTTGCATATAAAAAGTATGAGACTTTTGCATTCATCCACTGTTCTTGTTCCCTGAAGATTTTGTAACTTAGCCCAGGATTGGGAATATTAGCTTTGTGATTCAGTACCTACCTGTCCTTAACATTGGGGAGGTGATTTGCCTGCAAGTTCACATCAGTTCCTTGATTACCAGCCCTTGGAGGTATTGTTGTCACTGTCTCTTACTGTCCTTACTTGAAGGTTTTAATTGCTGGGAAAATCCCTTCTCCTCCTAACAGGTTCATACATAGAAAGAGACGTGACTCCTGCCATCATGGAAGATGATGAGTTGGCCCTAGACCTGGAGGACTTGCTGAGCTTTTCTTACCAGGTGGCAAAGGGCATGGCATTCCTCGCCTCGAAGAATGTAAGTGAGGGTGATTCTCAGAAGAGTCCTCTCCTTGCCCCCATGGCCCCCAAGGGGCATTTTAGAGCCATAGTTAGAAGGCAGAGTGTCACTTGAAATGTGGTAACCAAAAGCCGAGGAAATACAGTTTCTTCATGTTCTAACTGCTGTCTCTTCGGAATTCAAGTTCTCATTTATAAGCTTTAAAGTGCAAGCCTGTCTAAATAAGCTTTCTATGAATATATTTTTTATATGCAATGAATTCATTTAAAACTTGGCTTTTAGGATATAGGAGCTGCTCTTAGAAAATAAAGAGATAATTATTTTATCAGCCAAAGGAGGGGGTACCTCATGTAGTTGCAGTGCTCAGTGAAGCATATACTTGGGTCTTTTTGAAGTTAGACCTCAAATATTGCGTGTATGGTTTACAAAGTGCAGGGGAGTAAGGAATCAAGAGAGAGCGATAAACATTTGATCAGAAGGTTGGGGGTGGGAAGAGAATGATGGAACTAAAACAAGGAACATGGTCTCTGGAAGGGTGAGAGGAATTCCTTAGGAAATGGGACAAGCAGAATAGAATGAGGTTACAGAGCCTACCCTTAAGTTATCATTGGTGACATTTCCAAACAATTACCAAACTAAAAGAGGATATAGGGTGGCTGAAATAAAGAGCCTCTTCCCTTTGTCCTTAGGAGGTATCAGATTGAAGTTGTAGACATTTTAGAAACTCTTTAAAAGGACATTCAAAGAGAAGCATATAAAATGAGTTTTCCGTTTAAAAAAATGATGGGACTATTTATAATGTATTTTCCTATGAATGAAAGTAGTCCTAAGGAAAAAAAGAAGCATTATTCAAGTTGGTTTTGAAAGTGATTATAGTAATTAAGGTCCTAACAATGTGAAACACAAATTTGAACATCATTCAAAGTGTAATCTAGATATTTATTTTTGGTGCACTGAATAGTTTAAACGTAAAGCAAAAGTATTGGCACTGTATGACATAAGCAGCATTCTAGTATTAAACATAGCTTTCACTCTTTAAAAGTTTAAAATAAATGTAAATGGTTTTCTTTTGCCTCCCACTCTCCTAATAGTGTATTCATAGAGACCTGGCAGCCAGAAATATCCTCCTTACTCATGGTCGAATCACAAAGATTTGTGATTTTGGTCTAGCCAGAGACATCAAGAATGATTCTAATTATGTGGTCAAAGGAAACGTGAGTACCCACTCTCTCTTGACAGTCCAGTGAAGGATTTTTGTTTCAAGTTTTCTTAAGTATTGCTTTTTAGGATTTTCATAATGCAAATCCTACCTTTGCGGTACCATGCATTTTAGCAGTCAAATTAAGTGTACTTTAGCAAAATTCCGATAATAGAATTCCTAATTCTAATTGTGTAATTATGAAGCATGTGAAGGAAACAGAAATAGCCTTAATTTTCATTATAGCCTGAGAATAGCAATGAACTTGATTTTGTTCAAGTGAAACAAATGTGGACCTGAAGGTCACAGCAGGAGAATTTTATTTTGAGATTGACATGCTATGTGCAAAAGATAATGTTAAGTCTAAGATAATGTTCAGAGTTAGGTATATAGAATGTTGAATCTTATAATCAAGAGCTTATTAAAGACATTCATAAAGAATAATTGGCTTACGGAACATAGTGATTTTATTTCAAAGTGCTTTCATTGCCAATTTTCATTGTATCATCAGGACAAACCCTTGGCATTAGAATGCAAGTCTTCACATTTTAAAAGTTGGGGAAACTAAAAACAGTGTATTTTAGTGATATTTGTCTGAGATGACCCAGGTCAGTAGAGGCTGAAACCAGAGCCTATGATTTCTAGAGGAATATCCCATTAGTATGGGAAGCCAATAGTCTTGAACATATATTCTTCTACATCTATTTTCCCAGGCCCATACCTAATAGTCCAGAGCTATTCCTGGAGGTAGCTCTTGTGTGCCTTATGATGATGTAATATTTCCTTCTCCATCACTATGGCATCTCTGTGGGTGGGCTGTACTAGACTTGTTTCTTTGCAGAAATGTTCCTGGATTTACTTCCTGATGATAGCATGCGTTTCTCGTAACTCGCTAAGGCTAGGGGTGTTAATAACACCAAGTCCTCTCCGTCCTGGTACACTATTGGAAGGAAGAATGAAAGGTGGTTCTCTATCCGGGCCTTTGAGTATTGACAGAAGGCTACTGGGTTCTGGACCCAGTCTTGCTGAGTTCGAACCTGGTTCTATCGTTTAGTGGCTGTGTGATATTTGGCAAGGATTACCCCAGCACCTCTGAACCTTGGTTTTTCTCCTTTTGGTAATAATCCTGTCACCTGCCTCATGAAGTTGCTGTGAGGATTAAAGGAGTTAATATACATAGTAGGGTGTTTAGAATAGTGCCAGGCACACTGTGGCTAATACTTCTGTGAGGCACGTATTATTATGGCTAGATGTCTTATTTAGAATCTAAGTAATCATGACAGTGGTTATGCTGCAGCTTCTTAATAGCCCATTCTTGGCTCGTGACCTTAGTTGGAATTAACAAGGATGGGTCAGGTGGTTAGGTGCCACCAGGCTTCAGATTGTGGACTCCAGCTAAGCCAGTTCTACTAACCAGTCACAGATATCACCCTTCACCAGGCTACTGGGTAAGGAGACCTAATGGGACAAAATTAAAAGCAGGGAAACTCACACAACATGTTATTGGCCCCCAATTTACATCATAGTCATTTGAGACCTCCTCATTGTGTCAGTTTCTCTGAAAGTTCTTCACACACGTTCTTGGTCGTTTTTGTGCTGTGGCCCCTATCATAGTCTGGTGACACCTGTGGATCCCTTGTCAGAACACTGTTTTAAATGCATAAAATACATAGGATACTGAGAAAAGCCATTAAATGGAAATGAAGTTATTAAAATATTAAAAAGTACCTCTGTGATATTCATTACACGTGCTTCTTTGTTACACAGAATAACATGTTCTAACTGTGGGTCTAACAACTACTGTAATGTCGAAGTGATGAATATAAAACTGTAATGTGAAGGTATCTATGTTACTGTTGGTGACAAAGTCACAGGCACTGCTAAGACCTGGTGCTTTATTGCCTGCATTTATAATTTAAGGAAATGCTCAACTTTAGTTAGTCAACACAAGAATGTAATTTTTTCCCTTCCAAGTTCACAAGCTCCTGAATTCAAGACACATTGTAAATCTCAGGTTAAGGGCCTCTATAAGAGTTTAAGCACAAAATCTGGGAGGGGATACTGGAAAGCACTTTTTTTTTCCTACTGACTAAAATAACTTTAAGACCAGAAAAAATTGTCTTCCCAGTTTTCAATCCTAAATGGACTAAGCGAAGGATTGATTTAACTTTTTATGGTAAATTAAGACCCAGGAGTTCAGAAATGTCTCTAAGAGGACTAGTCACAGAAAGTTTGGCTCGAGGTTAGCAGGAGGAGTTCAGGATGTGAAGTTCAGCCATTGAATTTCAACCCCAAATCTGCCACTCACCACCTTGGAATAGTCATAGTCAGCATATCCGCTACTCTCTATCACGTGCTTGCTTGTACAGGGCAAGTTTTCAGACACTAGTGAGTCAGCAGTACCCAGCTAAGCACTGGTACCCATATTATCTCATTTAACCCCCAAGACAACTCATGGAATTTGAAGTATTATTTTTGCTTTACAGAAGAATATCCTGAGGCTTAATTATAGATTAAGTCACATAAGTGACTTTCCCACTGTATTAGTAAGGGATAGTTTTGGTTGCATATGACAGAACACCCCCAAAAAAGTAAAACAAGTATAGGAGTAGCAGGCCAGGCCTGGTATGGAGGTTCCATGATGTACTAGGGGGAGCGAATTCCTCCACCTTTGTTTCTTTCTTTTTTTTTTTTTTTTTTTACCATCCTTGGTGTAGCCCTTATCTTCATGGTCCATGATATGGCCATGAGAGAGCCAGCCAACACATCCAGAAGAGACAAGAAGGAAAACGCCACAGGGCACATGCCAGCTTCATTTTAAGGAAGTTCTCCTAAAGCTGTCACACAACACTTATATACCTTAGTGGCCAAAACTGAGCCACATGGCTGCACGCAGCTGGGAAGGAGCTGGGCCATGCAGTCCTTACCGTGGGAGGCCGTGTTTCTATTAAGAGAAAAGGGTAAATAACGTTCAGTGGTAACTAACCTCTGTGTTACACAAGGCCAGTGGTGGAGCCAGGGTTAGAACCCATGTATCTGTGTCTGACATCTGTGCTCCTATCCACCACACTGTACAGACTCAATGTCCCCATCTTGAAAATGGGGATAATATACAGTTGAACAATGCAGGGACGAATCTCAGTATAAATTAGAGCCAGCCCTCCGTATCCACGGTTCCTCTGCATTCTTGGATTCGACTCACCGCAGACCGTGTAGAATTTATTATTGAAACATATTCATGTGTAAGTGGACCCATGCAGTTCAAACCCTCGTTGTTCAAGAGTCAGCTGTACTTGTGATCCACCTATTTCAGAGGCAGTCGGAGTCATCTGAGGTTATGTGGGTGGAAGGCCTTCGTGAGATGCCCCTCAAGTTCTCACCTCCACCTCTCAGCAGAAGCAACATTTATAGGAATATATTCTGTTCCGTGTTTTTTTTTTTTTTTTTTGAGCTTCATAATTAACATTGTTGACTCTGTTATGCTTCCATTGCAGGCTCGGCTACCTGTGAAGTGGATGGCACCAGAGAGCATTTTCAACTGTGTGTACACATTTGAAAGTGATGTCTGGTCCTATGGAATTTTTCTGTGGGAGCTGTTCTCTTTAGGTAAAACGAGCCTTGCCAAAGCCTCCTTGATCAGACTTAGAGCATCTTCTTTAAGGTGTTGTCAGCATCCTGCTTGCGTATTGTTACACTGATTGCAAACTGTTTGTGCCTCAGGAAGCAGCCCCTACCCTGGAATGCCAGTCGATTCTAAATTCTACAAGATGATCAAGGAAGGTTTCCGAATGCTCAGCCCTGAGCACGCACCTGCGGAAATGTAAGGGCCCGGACATTCTTCCTTCAGATAATGTTTCCCCTTTTATTTTCCTTTTTAAAGACAAGCTCAGATGTTGAGGGTTTTCACTAGCACAGTTTGAAATGTCGCTTGGTTCCTTTTTTATGACATCCTGGTCAAAGGTCATTTCTGTAGCTGATTTTCATAACTCTTGTCACCAAATATACAGGAAGTTTGGGCAGCATCTCCTAGACACAGTTTTAGTTTATGCCCGTGTCATTCACTATGTCCAGTTGCGTAGCCCTGGAATGATTTTTGGAATTGCCGCATGGCATACACCTGAGGACCAGTTAAGGGCACTGAGGAGTGATAAACGGGCTTCATCTTGCAGGTATGACATCATGAAGACTTGCTGGGATGCTGATCCCCTGAAAAGGCCAACATTTAAGCAGACTGTGCAACTGATTGAGAAGCAGATTTCAGAGAGCACCAGTCATGTGAGTACTAGCCGGGCAAAGGACCTCTGCTCTCTTGGTTCCAAGCGTGTCCTTCTCAGGCTCTGGCGGTAAGGACTAAGCTACCCACCCCTTCTCTCCTTGGCTTAGGCTGTAAATTGGGCTTTGGGTAGGAAAGTAAAGCAATGGAAACAGTTTCTTTTTACCCAACCCCCCCCCCCCATTCTGGGCCAAGGGCTATGAAATAAGGAGGTGAAAGAGTAGAGGGCTTGGCACTCAGAAGTGTGGACATAGATGTTTCCATAAGGATTTGCCACATTTCCTCTTCCACCCCAAGTGCTGGTCATGGGGTCGGCATGCGCTCTGCCTCACGTGTCAGGCTATTCAGCCTTTGGAGGGTTGGGGTGATGTGCACTAGAATAAAATCAGAGAAAAGACAGCTTGTTGCTGCAGTAAAATAAACCTTCTGCTCAAGAAAGCATAGCCAGAATGTGGCAGATAGCTGTCATGGCCACAAGCCATAGAGAATGAAGAGTTGTTTGAAGTTGGGAGATCCCTCCCAGTGATTTGAGGAGGGGGGAAATCAAAACTCAAATCCATCATTTGTTTGGCCTTTAAGGAAGAATGAGTGATCCTTACTTTGACTCAGATTTTTTTTAAGCTGCTTTTTCTCTGGTTTGTGTGTTTAGAACTGTCTTTTCTTCAGCATATACCACTGATACTTTTGGGTTGAAGCTTGCTCTTCCGGGTGTCAAAGCACATTTTGAATTAAACAGCGTTTCACACCCAAGAGCCTGGTTCTCAATGGAAGACCCCCGGAAGGACCACCGATTTCTTAGTGACTGACATCAGCCTTTGTATTGGAGTTGGCTGTAGAGATTTATACACCTTTTATAAAAGTTAGATCATTCTCTTTCCCAGATGTGTCCCAGCAGAAAAGCACATTTTGCACCATCACTTCTTAGGTAATCAGACCTTGGGGAAAATGAGGGATAGAACAAAGCTTGTCTTTGGTCAATATGATTTGGTTCTTGGCTGTAAGGTCTTGTAAACCTCCTGGCTTTAGGAGTCTTCCTAAGTTGTGATTCTGAGGCTGCAGACGTGCCCCTTTGTTGCCGTGCTCGTTATGGGGACTGGTGTATTAACTGCGGACTTGTTTTCCTCAGATTTATTCCAACTTAGCGAACTGCAGCCCCCATCGGGAGACCCCCTCGGTGGACCGTTCCGTGCGGATCAACTCGGTGGGCAGCAGCACATCCTCCACGCAGCCTCTGCTTGTCCACGAAGACGTCTGAAGCAGAATGCGCATCTGGGGGTCGGGGGGGGGCTCCCCGACAAGAACGGCCCCCATTCTTTTGGTTTTCATAATGGTTATTTTGTTTTCCTTCGACTCGAATCCTAATCCAGGGTAATGGACACCCCACTGTACTCCTGTCTTTCTGAGCACACTTTAGTGGCCGATGACTTCTGTCATCAGCTACCATTGAGCTGCATATGTTCCCAATAGCAAGCGAGCCCCCGTTAACGGAATAACTTCAGACTTGGAGGAAGGGTGGGTGGGATGGGCTATAGACACCCTGAGTCCTTCCCAGGGCTTCTCCAATTTCTGCCTGAAAAGTATAGTTGATAGTTTGTTTGAATACACGGCCGTAGTCACCTTCATTCCTCGTAACCATCCGTAATGATACGATGATGCAGCAAGATTAGAAACCAAGAGCTCATCCCTTGATGTGGAAAACAGAATGTTATTCGAAGGGCAGAAGCCTATGAGTATCTGGGCTCAAGAAATCTAGTATTTCATGCTGGGAGTGAGACGTAGGCCGTGGAAAAATGCTTTCCAGGCACGAATAAAGACTGCTGGGTGTGAGCCTTTGTGGTCCTGACCTGTTTTCTAAACAGAGTTCACAATTAGGGAGCTGAATTGGAGAGAAGGCCTCCCCAGCCTGCATTTTGTATATACTCATCTGTAAATTGTACAGATTCACATATTTGAGGGGGGAAACCCACAAGATGTAGTTTCTGGATACGATTCTGGCTTGAGTCTGCTGTGTGTAGGGATAGCTGAAGAGCCAGACAAGTTTGAAGGAAACCATTAGTGCTTTTTTTTTTTTTTTTTTTTCTTTTTTAAAGAAAATACGTAATTGCCAAGCACAGTCTTAACAGAGATCTCCTTTGTAGCCGATGAACTTGCTCTAGAGATTGTCCAGAACAAGCTGACCAGCTTCAGAATGGCATTGTGTTCAGTGGATTTGATGCCGCTTGAAAAAGTGACCGATTTACTGCATGACTCCGGCAGAAGTGACAAAACAGTACTGTCTCAGTTGGATTCTTCTGTAGCCGGAAATAAACTTTAGATTCAGCCTCCATCACAGACATGTCCTAGACACTGGGCCAGTATCTATATAAGTGTGTGTGTGTGTGTGCGCACGTGTGTATGCTTGTAGACAAATATTTTGGGAGTAGTCTTGCCTTGAGCCCAAGAGGGTCCTTCAGTACCCAAGAAGTCGCTTGGCTTTCTTCAGCACAGCTCTTGTTTCACTCCACCTAGCTGTGTAGAGAAGCTTACCAAAGCTTACATAGAGGCATATAGGAAGTGGAGTGTTTAAGTACCTGTTTATTTGCAATCCACCTGCACTTAAGGCACTCTGTTATTTATACTCAACATACTCTACCTGTTCTTAGACCTTATTAATGCTACTTTCCCACTGAAACATATTTAAATTTTACACTTTAGGCTGTAGCCTGGATATTACTGTTAGAGTTTACCTTTTTTTTCCTGCCCAACTATAAGAGATCCATGGGTACATGGCAAGGTTTGTGTGTTGTCTCGTGAGATTCAGGTATGCTGCCCTCACGGTTTTCTCCTCCTAGGTCTCTTAGCTTTCATTTAGAGAACTGTGGCCATTTATCTGGAAGTAACCATTTGCACTGGAGTTCTATGCTCTCGCACCTTTCCAAAGGTAACAGGTTGGGGCGTTTTGTTGTCACGTAAGAAGTTGTCGCTGTTTGCCATACTTTGAAAATTTCCTTTGTGTTTCTATTGACTTTGATTATAGTAAGAAAAATGGTTGTTAATTGTAGATGTCTAGGTACTTCAGGGGCACTTCACTGAGAGTTTTGTCTTGGATATTCTTGAAAGTTTATATTTTTATAATTTTTTTTTTTTTTTTTACATCCCATGTTTCTTTGGCAGTGGCTTAATGTTTGAAATTATTTTGTGGCTTTTTTTGGTAAATATTGAAATGTAGCAATAATGTCTTGAATATTCCCAAGCCCATGAGTCCTTGAAAATATTTTTTATATATACAGTAAGTAACTTTATGTGTAAATATGTAAGCGGTGCAAGTTTAAAGGACGTTGATGTTCTATATGTTTTTTCTCTGATATGTTGTCCAATTGTTCACAGTTCTGAAGAATTCTAATAAAAGTGTAAATATATAAATCAAGTGGAATTTTTAATTATTTCAGACTCAGGGAAATTAAACTTGAAAGTGTTAAAGTGCATTCACCCTGACATTAGAATGGTTTGTACCTAGTATGCATAAGATACGCGCGAGGCTACCAGATTGCTAGGATTTATATACTTAAAGATTCAACAGACATCTGTTAAGAATTTGTATGTGCTGTATTTTCTCATTTTATCTCCGCAGCCCAAGGTCTCCATTTACATTGAGAAATAAGTGTAGAACACATTGCTATGATGATTATTAGGTTGTTTCATGTGAAATGACCATCCTGGTTAGCAGCAATTTTATGTGGTTCAATCTAATATAACTGGCATGTTTCTTCCTAAAAGAGATTGTCTAAAAATTAATATGAACAGTAAAGTAATTCACAAGGTTGACATGAGGAATCCCAAGAACGTGGTTTGTATATTCTCGTTGGCTTGGATTTTTAACATCCCTTCTGACATGTTCATGTTCCACCCTTTCATCTTTATTCTCACTTGCTTCTGGAACAAAGTGAAGTTCTATCACTTGCTTGGAGGGAGGTGACTTGTGCCTTTTAATTCGGTACTGTCCTGTGGCTGGAGCAACCTTTGTGATCAGCAGGGACTGTCCAGACCGTTGGAACCTGCATAGAGCCTGAGTGTTACTCCAGCTTAAAACAAAGAATCACCCCGAACCACAAAATCCTATTAAAAATGAGTTAAGCAGACAAAACACCATCGGTTTTATTTTCTTTTTTGACATGGCATCTACATCTACAGAAGTAACTCCTGGAAGGAGAGGGAAAAGGGGTGAACTGTAATGAAGAAGAATCCTTTTAAAATCAGGAGGGAATGGTGTGGCCAGAAACATCAATAATCAATGAAAAACAGACCCACATTTCAGTCAAGCGTTTTTCCATTATATTATTACTGACAGGAATGAATGCTAATTGACCACAAAACAAAGAAATCCTTTATGAATGGTTTCATTGTCATTTAGACTTTTTCATGTGTGTGTAATCAAGAGTTAGAAGCAGTCCCTGGCCCTTATATTGTTAATGTAGCTGTTACCTTCACTGGCCCAGCTTTTAATCACAAAGTACATGCTTGGTGTCCAGTCTCTCACTGGGTTCAAAGGTGCCAGCCTTGTCTCGACCCCTTACTGCTCTGTGACATTGGGCAGATGAACTCCTGAAATCTCATTTTCCAAAACCGTGGTAACTGCCTCAATGTACTAAAATGAAGCTGTCAGACCACCTTGTTCATATGCCTATTACATAAATAGCATTCAAAAATGGTGACTTCTGGGCTTCCCTGGTGGCGCAGTGGTTGAGAGTCCGCCTGCTGATGCAGGGGACACGGGTTCGTGCCCCGGTCCGGGAAGATCCCACATGCTGTGGAGCAGCTGGGCCCGTGAGCCATGGCCGCTGGGCCTGCGCGTCCGGAGCCTGTGCTCTGCAGCGGGAGAGGCCACAACAGTGAGAGGCCCGCATACTGGAAAAAATAAATAAATAAATAAAAATTTAAAAATGGTGACCTTTGTCATGGCTGATTAGGCTCGTTAGGAAGGAAGAAGATGCTCCCGGTTACCCCGCATAGAACTCTACGGTCAAAAATGTGCTTCTACCTGTTGTCTTTCTCTAAAATGCAAACAGTACCATACTAGTTTGCTGGTGAAAATTGACTTTGCTATAGAGATTTCTGTGTTTTATTAAAATCCCAACTTTTTAGCCAGGAATTCAAGGCTCTCTATTCTTGCTCCCGCCTTCTCTCCACGCTTCTCTCATGTTACCCTCGACTCATAAATATGCCCCACTCTTCTGCTTCCATCCATTCTTTCTTTATGTTGTCTCTTCTCTCCCAACAAGCCCCCCACCCTTCAAGACCAGGGAAATAAACTCAGTTGGAAGTTGCCTTTGAATCCCCATGACATTTGGTACCCATCATTTTTATTGCTCTTACCAATCTGTTCTGCCTGGTACTGTAATTATTTTGATTTTTTGTGTCATCTGCTCCCCACCGATACTATAGTCAGTGTTAAAATTAATTAACATAAAATACCTATAGGTGGTGGGTCACTAGTTTCTCTGGTTATCATTCACTTGTTAAAATTAGACACTCCAGAGGTTAAACTGCTCGCGAGTTTGCAGGAGGTAAAGGCTTGCCCAAGTTGGCTTAGTGGTATGTGAAGTCTCTGCACCTCCGTGGTGGCAAGTACCTGGTCTTCCCACGCTGGCATCTCCCTGTCCATGTCCGTGCAGACATCACTCATGTAACACAGCACTCTTTCCCATGGAGATGCCTTAGAAGTCTCAGCTTTCTCCAGGAAGCCTGTACTTCGCAATTGGAGTTAGCCTAAGGAGAGACTTACCCGTAACCCTTAAATGATCACTACGTTTCATTGTGCCGATTTCAGAGCACTCTTTTCAATTATTTGATTATTTAGAACAGTGCCTAGAAGGGTACCTGGTCTGTAGCAGACACTCAATACTTGTTGAATGAATGAAGTTTTATGCTTCTCCTTGGAACTTGCCCCCTGGCCTGCCCTCACTGGTTCTCCTCCTCTCTGTTTTCCTCCATCACCCCTTCAAAGGTCAGAGTTGCACAGAGTCTGGCCCTTCATGTCTTTTCATCTGACATCTCCCATCAAGCCCTAGTCTGTTTCATCTCATCCCTGGGATGTGGCCATCACCTACAAACAGACGATTCCAATTCTGTCTCTAACATTTCTCCCCTTGTATATACTAGTGTTGCCAGATAAAACAGAGGACACCCAGTTAAATGTCCCATACGATATTGGCGACACATAGATGCTAAAGATGTATTTTGTTGTTTATCTGAAACTCAAATTTAACTGGGTGTCCTGTATTTTGTTTGCTAAATCTAATAACCCTTGTCTAGATTTTGGGAATATTCAAGGTCCAGCATGTGGAAGAAATGAAGAGTTAAAGTGATTGTAAAACACAGAGGAAGAACTTTATTTTAGTGAAGGTCTGTAGGTGGGAAATCTTGTTTTTGCTGTCTAAATTACTTCACCGTCATTCTTGAAAGATACATTCACTGGATATAAAACTCAAGGTTGGCAACTTCAGCATGCTTACTTCTATGCTTTCTTCTGGTTTCCATTGTTGTTGTTGAGAAGCCAGGTCAGTCTATTGTTCTTTTGAAGATAGTTATCTTTTTTTCTTTACTGCTTCTAACATTCTGTCTTTGGTTTCACTATTATATATCTAAGCTCGAATTTCTTTCTATTTATCTCATTCGAGATTCTTTGGACTGAATCTATGGATTGGTGTTTTTCACTGATGCTGGCAAATCCTTAGCCCTTTTAAAATTGCCTCTGCCCATCCTGTTTCAGTTCTCCATCTAGGATTCCAATTCATTGCATCTTAGAGCCCCTCACTCTGCCCTCCATGTCTCTTAATCTTTCATATTTTCCTTCTTTTTGTCTTTCTATGCTGCATGCAAGGTAATTTCTGTTCTTCCTGTTATCTGAATCCCCCTTCAGCGCCTGCCTAGGGAGACTTTTTTTTAAGCACCTTTATTGAGGTATAATTAACATACCGTGAAATCCACTCATTGTAAGTGTACAGTTCAGTGATTTTATTAAATTTATAGAGCTGTGCAACCATCCCCATGATACAGTTTTAGAACATTATCCCAAAATTTTATCTCATGCTTGTTTGCAGTTAATGAGTATTCAAATAATTTAAATGAATTAATTTTCAATAGTTCTTGCCTTGTAAGATGACAGCACATCCTTGGCGCTCACAGCACACGCACGCAGTCATTTATGTCTCTGGGATCTTTCTAGATTAGATGTTTCGGTCATATAAACAACAGTGACAATTGATAGGTTGCCTTGTTTGGATATTGTCAGTGATGATGAGGACAATGGTGATGAAGATACGATGATGGCTACCGGTTGTTGAACGCCTACTCTTTACCTGGACCTACATCGGATGTTGTATGACTGTTAGCATTACTGATGCCATCTTGGGCCCACACAGTTCCTCCTGTTCTTCCACTGTCCCTACCCAGGATTATGCTGTGCGGTAAATCACTTCTTCATTGTTAAGGGCTTTGTAGTTAATAGATATCCTTTACTAATCATTACAACCAGGTGGCCTCTATGCTCTGGTAGTCTCCAAACCATGATGAAATCCTTTGTTGATGTATTCCCGGCGCCCGTGAGACTAGTTCCCCATTCATAAATCTTGACTCAGGAATGCACTCCCTGTTTCCAAGCACGTACCCCCATACCCTAGGTTATCTATAAAAGTATCCCAGTGGCCCCTCGGCAGTGTGGAGTGCAGCTGCAAATACTTCTAAATCATTGTCTGCCCAATCCACCCCGTGAGTAAGTTACCCTATGATAAACTGATCCGTTGATTAAATGGAGCTGCCTGCCTCATTTTTCGGTCTCAAGATAATTTCTCATTTCGATGGGCATTTTTTCTTCTCCCTGTCCTCCAACAGATGTTTTACACATTTTACCTTATTTAAGCTTCAGAATAACACTAGGAGGTAGGTATGATTTATCTCCGTCCCAAGGTGAGAAAACTGCCTCTGAGAGGCTCGCTGTCTCGCCCTAAACCTCACAGCCATGAGCAGTGGAGTTGAGAGGCAAGCTCTAGTTCGTTTGATCTCTGAATCCTAATCACTATAAACTAGTTGGTATATAGGCAAGCTCCTTATGGTCTTTCTCTGGGTTCTGGATGATGTTTTAGCCATTTCAGTTCACCTTCAAAAATATAAGAAAACGTAGAGAAAGCAAATCAACCATTTTGCTCCCTATCACCAGCTCCTCTAAATGTTGGTGAGAATGGTGGTTGAAGTCGAAGTTAATGTGAGGCTCCAGAATCATCTGTTGATTTCCCAGGTTCATGATCTGCCCCCTCCCTTATGTACCATGGGACCTTCCTCATATCCTTCAAGAACATTTTTGCCTTTATATTTCAAAGAACAGTCTCGTTCATTCGAGCCTTGTGAGAAAAACAAAATGTTGGGTTTGCAGAAGGGGCTGGGTTCTGAAGTGTAGAGAGAGGCATTGGAGAAAGGGCAAATCAAGAATTGCAGATCAGTGAGAGTGTAGGTGAACTGTTGCCTTTGCTTCAACAGTTGTTATTGTTGCTTATAAATTAAGCTGTCGCCCATATGTCTCCTTCACTGTTGATTCCACTTTTGTTGGTTAAATGCAGCTTTTATGACGTGGGTTCGATGAGGGGTTTAACCTCGCAAGGGCTGGGTCCTCAGGGTAAAGGCTCCTAATTGAAATAAATGTTCTCAAGTGGCTCACCTAGATGTCTCTGTCCGTCCGTCCGTGGTTGGCTTTGAAGTGTGCATGCTTTTTCGGGCACATCAGCAGGACCCTGGTGTATTTTGTGAGACTGACTTTTTCTTTGTGGTCTGTGGCTTAGCAGCTGCTCTTGTTCTATAGGTAATGAAGAATGAGGACAGGCAAGCACTCTTGTGGTTGCTTGTCTCAGAATGTATTCTAGGGCAGCTGAAAACACTTGTGTTGACACAACAGGCTCCTGGGCCTAAAGGCCAAGCATCCCTTAAATGGTATCATTTGCTGCTAATCAGGGTATGCTTTATCCTTGGGAGGTGTGTGGTCTAGAAAACTGGTATGGGTAAACTGACTTTCTCCACTGCTTATATCCAAATATTCCAGTTGACTAGGATGTGAAAACAGTTTTTATTGGGTGAGCTAATCAATCAACAACTACTTGGAGCGACTGTTGAGAAGGATACAGGAACTTCAAACAGGTTGAGTGAAAAAGAATGCTGCTGTTGATTAGTTATGTCTGCCTAGACATTGGTATGGGGAATGCAGTATATGTGCTAACCCATACAGCACCCTTATATAGCTCTAATTATGTTCTAAGTGCTTTACGTACATTAACTAATCTGATCCTCACAATGACCATATGTAATATTTTATAGATGGGGAAACAAAGGCATAGAGAGATCAAGGAGCTTGACCAAGCTCATTAGCTAGTAAATTGCCAAAGCAGGATTTGAATCCAGGGAGTCTAGCATCAGAGTTTAGATTCTGAACCACTGTGTCACACTGCCTCTATTGTCCTATTATAATCAAGTCAGACTACCTGGGTTAGCCTCATTCAGTAAAAGCTTCACATTTTTTCCTGGCATCACATACAAGAAGGGGTCTTCTCCACCATGATACTTACTTACTGGACTTTGTGGGTCTCTATTGCCCTTCCTTCCTCCCAGGATGACCAGGACTTAGATATCTGACCTTGCAAAACGAGATGGCTTTTTTAAACAGACAGTGAAGGCGGAAGTCCCCAGGTGCACACAGCATGTGTGGGTGACAACCACAGGTCCAGGTTAACCCAGGTCTCTGAAATGAATAATGTCTAAAGGTGACAGGAAAAGTTGAAGATAATTGTACCATGGAAGGTATTCCAAGCCCGTCACTTGCCCTACCCATGCCTCTGTTTACCACTCAGGTGAGCCTTTTTCCTTTCGCATAACCATTTATCAAGCACTAGGCACTTAACTTGCATTATTTCATCTTATCCTCGCAACAGCCCTAGGAGGTAGGACTTCATCTGCATTACACAAGTGAGGAAACTAAGACTCCGGGAGTGTAAGCAAATTTTGTTTGACTCCAAAGTCCTTCTCAATGGAATCAGAAATTTACAGTTTCTTTTGCTGGGGTCGCTGCTGAATCCCCAGTTAGATGGAAATCCCAGTAAGCAAAACATTCAGTGGCAATGGGGTCCCAGGGGCCCGCCTGGCAGGCTCTTACCCTCCCTTTCCCACAGCAATCCCCCAGACTCTCTAGTCCATCACAGACCACATTTGGGAAACCGCTGCAAGTTCCCTGCAGTCTAGCAGCTTAAAAATCCCGTCCCAACTCTGGACTGGCCGACGATGTCTCCTCCTGCTGGAAGGTTTCCTGTCCAAGGGCACTTGGGGAGCATTTCCCAGCCATTAAACAGAGACTCCTCTTTTGACTCAACAGAAAGATACTGGAGGAAGTACACCTTCCTTGTCTGCACGTTTTCCAGTCTTCTGCAGCACAAAGGCTGTTGTTTTCAAATTAACTGTTACTCTCTCTTTGGTAATCACTGTTAACTTTGATATGGTTCCTTCATAACTTTCTATTTCATACAAATATATCTCTACCTCTATCATCTATCTGTCTCTCATCTCCCTCTCTGTATGTATATTTCTTGTTCTTTAAAGGAATGGGATTATTATATATTCTGCAACTTACATTTTTAATTTCCACTGTATCATGATGATCACTCCAGATCACTACATGTAAATGAAACTTATAATTTCGCATTGCATGGACATACCAAAAGCCTGGCATTTTCAGGTAAGAAACATCACATTAGCTACTGGAAGTTTAAGACCTTATATTTGGGGCCCACTTCTAACAAATGTAGAGGTTGGAATGCATTTGTTTGTTTGGGTTAAAAGCAGAGTCAGGGGGAAGTATGTGATAATAGATTTTAGTCCGTTTATTAGATAAAGATAATCCACATGTGAAGGCCTAGAGCAGTGCCAGGTAAGGTGCATGTGCTCATTAAAGGTTAATTAAATCTGAAAGTATAATATCCTTCAGTAAGTAAAAAAGGGCTGAGAAAGTAGAAGGTATATTAGTGTGCCTGGATTGATTTTTATCCAGTGAATTTTAAAAGGAAGATTATTAGCTTTTCTCAGATGTCTAAAGGAAATTGGAAGAGAAGGAGTTATTTTCCAATTACACATATGCATCTACAGTTCATTTGCCTATGATTAAAATAAAGCCAGACTGGAGCTTCCCTGGTGGCACACTGGTTGTGAGTCCGCCTGCCGATGTAGGGGACACGGGTTCGTGCCCCGGTCCGGGAAGATCCCATGTGCCGCGGAGCCATGGCCGCTGGACCTGCACGTCCGGAGCCTGTGCTCCGCGACGGGTGAGGCCACAACAGTGAGAGGCCCGCATACCGCAAAAAAAAAAATAAAGCCAGACCACACCAGGGTTACATTAGATATTCACTGCTCAGATAACAATGGGCTATCACTTTCTCTTTGAACTGTTCTCCAATGATTCCAAGTCCCCTACCCCCAAGAATGTCAGTCCTTACCCCTGTCTGGGCTGATTAGCAAAGCTTTAGCCCGCTCTTAACCGACGATGAAAACAACTGCATGCCAGGTACTTTCAGGCCATATAACCTCCAACTCCCTGACGTTCTGAATCCATAAAAATCCTAGTTGATGGAAACAGTGCTTATGCACAATTGTCTAAAGAACAATCAGTTCATCTCTCCTCCCCTACGAAATGCAAGTTCTATCCATGAACATAAAAATGTTACGTGCATGGACGAGACTATATTGTACCATTGCTGAATTACACTTTGGGATATTCCATCAGCTTCCACCTTAGATTAAGGAAATTGTAAAAAGAACATTATTGTGATTAATGTTTGGTGTTTGGAGTTGAGAAGACCTGAATGTTAATCCCGGCTCTGCCATTTATTAGCTTTAAGGCTTCAGGTGAGTCATGTAATTTCTCTGAGCCTCGGTTGCCTCATTTATTATATAGAAATAAGAACAGCTCCTAGCTCACTGGCTGTTTGTAGAATTAAATGAGATAATCCAGGTTAAGTGTTGGCAGGACAGTGCTCAATTCATGGTCTTCCTGGAGCAGCCTTGGCTGAGGGTCTAGACACCTGGAGGGCCTGGCTTTCCATTTCCTCCACCCTGTGGGTCTCAGACAGTCTCCCCACATACGTTCCCAGCCTCCCTGGCAGGTCCCCGCTTGCCTCCCCACCCTTTCAGGGAAAACCTAGCATAATGCCTTCTATGAATCTAGGCTTTAAAAAAATGAAGGCTCCAAAAGGGAGGGGATGTTTTCTTCCAGCAGCTTCTGCCTGTCACACAAATTAACCTTCTAACGAATTATACTGCCACATCTGAAAAAGAGTTTTTTGACCTGTCAGGTGTTTTGCAAGTACACAGAATATAACTCAGGGCTTCACTATTTGTCTAACCCGTCTGTCGGCTGGTCCCAACAAGCAGCAGCACATCAGCTGTGGGCTCCAGAGTGTGCCCTGCCAACCACATGCTCGATAGTACATGGCACCGTCCCCATCATTGTTTTTAGTGGACTTGTATTGATTACAAAAGAAGCAGGACATAATGGAGGAAACTTCTTCAGATCTGTCGAATCCTAATCCCACCAAAGGCTGCTCAGCACCCAGGTGCCTTCTGCTGGGTCGTTTAAACTCTGTGTGTTGGGGGGGGGGCAGGGGGGGTTGGACTCACCATCTTTGAAATGAGATGGTCACAATGTATCCGCGATTTCCAAAATACTCAGTAAACAGGAGGATGGGAGTGGGGGGCACTTTGAGTTCCCACCCTTGGTTTAACCAGAACTACCTGATGTTTATCTGGTCCGTATATCTGGTTAGAAGAAAGATGTCTGCTACCCAAAGCAAGAAAAAGGTTGTAAAAAACACTGGCTTGGTTGATCTCTGGGGTCTGTGATTCTGTGAATGCAGCAGAATCTGCTAAGAATGGGCAATGACTTTTCTTTTGTGTGTTGTCCCACCCAGGCCCTCTCTTAGATGTGAGCAAATAACAGGCACAGCCCCAGCCATGGCTTCAGAACCCAGACGCGCAATGTCAGGACTGAACCCTCTGGGATGTGCACGGCTTCCTGGGAAACATAAGTTTTGGCAAAGTGCCTCCTAGCCTGGCTTTGGCGATCCGATCGCTCTCCCTTGCTTGCCTCACCCTCATCCCCAATCTTACCTTGGGCTGCGCAGGTTTGAAGTAGATGAATCCGGTCTCAGACAGGCAACTGTCAGATTTCTCTCTTGGCTACCTTAGCTGCTGCTTTGGCGTTTCCCTACTAGCCAGGTGAAGCCTGCCATTCTAGAACCGGAGGCACTAGCTTCAAAGTCACAGCAGGTGATATTAATTAATCAATCATTGACTCCCAATTATCCAACAAACATTTTCCGAGGACCTCCCCCGTAGGAGGCTCAGGACTGGGTGCCAGGCATACAGGGATAAACAAAGCGTGGGCATCCCTGGTGGCGCAGTGGTTGAGAGTCCACCTGCCGATGCAGGGGACACGGGTTCGTGCCCCGGTCCGGGAAGATCCCACGTGCCGCCGAGCGGCTGGGCCCGTGAGCCATGGCCGCTGAGCCTGTGCATCCGGAGCCTGTGCTCCGCAACGGGAGAGGCCACAACAGTGAGAGGCCCGCGTACCGCTAAAACAAACAAACAAACAAAACAAACAAAAAACAAAGCGTGGATGGTGCCTTCAAGAAACGTCTGGGCTCCTGGAGGAGATGGATCACACGTGTACAACCCATTACCAGGGGATCAGGGTACACACAGTGCCTTGGGAGCACAGAGAAGGGCTCAGTTAGCTTTGCCTGGGGAATTGGAAGGGGAATCATGGTGCGTGGAATATAGTAGCTCCTCAGTAAATATGTACTGAATGAGGGGGTGTTTGAGAAGGTGGACTTGCTTAGAATTGAATCCCAGCTCCTTCAGTTCATCAGACATGAGACTTTTGGCAAGTTACGTAACCCCTCTGTGTCTCAGTTTTCTCATCTGAAAAACAATGGGGCTAATAGTACTGACTTCACCTCACAGAGTTGCTATGAGGATTAAATGTCAACACAGGTGAGGTCCTCAAATCAATGTTTGGCACGCAGTCAGTGGGTCAGTGCCGATGACCGTGGGTACTGAACAGGAGTTGTTAGGGTAGAGAAAGGAGGGGAAGATGGGATCCAGATTAAAAACACAGGAGTTCCTTTCAGTAACTCCCAGAGGGAACTTGCTCTTATCAGCATTCAAAAACAAACAAACATGGGCTTCCCTGGTGGCGCAGTGGTTGAGAGTCCGCCTGCCGATGCAGGGGACACGGATTCGTGCCCCGGTCCGGGAAGATCCCACATGCCGCGGAGCGGCTGGGCCCGTGAGCCATGGCCGCTGAGCCTGCGCGTCCGGGGCCTGTGCTCCGCAACGGGTGAGGCCCGCGCACCAAAAAAACAAACAAACAAACAAAAAACACAAAAATACCTGGCCCAGGATCCACAGTTCCCTGAATTTGACTTCCCTTCCCCAGCCTCATCCTCTTCCCCAGCTCTCCCTTTCCTTTTCTTTCCTCCTTCACCTCCCTTCCTTCTCTTTTTCCCTTGCTCCATCCTCTTTTCTTTCCCTCTGTCTGATTTTTCTCTCTGCTCCCTCCTCTCCTTCCCTTCAACTCCCTTCAGCCCTCTGATATCTGCTCTTTTCATCCTCCCTTTCTCCCCACCACCCCTCTCCCTGTATCCCTGGTCTTCCTGCCCCTACCCATCCCAGCCCAGCTGGCCCTACAAACAATCTCCAAAGCATGGAAAACCAGACCCTCCTCTGCTCTTCGTCCGTCCCTCTTCCTCTAGCAAGCGGCATCAGAATAGAATGAAGGCAGACCAGAGCAAAGAAATAAATCTTTTTTGTTGTTGTTATTGTTGCCTCTCGGGGAAAAGTAGCCCTGGGTGCCCTTTCTTGCCAGCACAGCCAGGGCTCTCTTGATGACATTTGTAGCTTGGGGTGATCACGGCTTTTGGCCTGCTAACTTTTTACTGTCAAACACTCTAGCAGTTTTCAGGGTTTAAATGGCAGCAATCAACATGGACAGAACCACCCCTGCTGACACCCCGAGGGGGACAAAGCCTGGCTCCACAGAAAGACAAAATTCACGAGTTTACTGCACTCAGAAATTAATGCTCAAGCTTTAAGAGTGATCCCTTCCCACCGAGAAGTCTGGCCTGGGCATCTCCCTTGAGGGGCCTCCCTTTTCTCTATTCTGCAAACGATTCCTGCACATTGGTCATGTGCCTAACACCATTCCAGGCTCTAAGGAGGCAGCACTGACAGGACAGAAGGGAGAGGGGGTCCCTGCTCTGCTGGGATAAATTCGAATGGGTGAGGTAGACCATGAACGAGTAAAAGCATGACTAATAAACTTGTAGGTAGTTACAAGTGCCATATAGAAAATAAAATAGAGTAATTAGTAAACGCATCTTGGTGGGGAAGTGTTCGCTTTAAATCGTACAATCAGGAAAGTTCTCCCTGAAAGGGATCCATTGAGCTGAATCTTTAATAACACAAAGGAGCCTCCATGTACACCCGGGGAAAGGCGAGCACCAAAGACTCAAGGTGGGAAGAGTTTGGAGAAAAAGACCCGGAGGGATGAGGTGTAGGGACCTAGTGGAGAGGTGATATGTGATGAAACTGGATAAGCAGGAAACGACTGGGTTTTATCAGACACATTTACAAGTCCCTTTGTAAGTAACAGTAAGTAACAGAGACGGATTGGACGATTTTATCAGAAAAGGAATTTATTGAAAGGAACTTAGGTAGCCCACAGGATTGTCAAGGACATATGTGGAAAAGGGACAAGAGCAAGGGACAGCAGCTGGACACTGACATTTCTAGTGCTTGTGCTACCATCCCTGTCACTGGACACTTCCACTGGACAGCAGCCAATGCCACTTTGGCTGCCTTCCAGAGAGAGTCCCTGCAGTCACTGAAGCAAGCTTCAGAGAAACAGAACCAATAGGATGTAGGATGTCTATCTATTCTATTCTATTCTAGAATTAAGTCACATGATTATGGAGGCTGAGAAGTGCCAAGATCTACACTTAGCTGGCTGGAGAACCGAGAGGTCCTGTGGCCTAAGTTTCAGTCCAAGTCTGAAGGCAGGAAAAGACTAATCTCCAAGACATTGTCCCAGAGCACGGCATGGAAGAGATGCCTATCATCATGCAAATGACAATATAAAGTAGACATTACAGGTATGATTATATTACAGGTATGATTCAGGAGAGTAGGCGAGGTTGGAGATAGCAATTGGCAGGATGGGCTTAGGAGCCAGACAGCTTTGCTTGGACTTTTGTTTCTGTATGATCCTGAGCAACTTGCATAAGATCTTTGAGCTCCAGTGTCCTCAATTATAAAGCAGGGTTGTATTCGTTTCCTGGGGCTGCATTAGCAAAGTACCACCAAACGGGTGGCTTAAAATAACAGAAATTATTCTCTCACAGTTCTAGAGGTTTGAAGTTAAAAATTAAGGTGTAGGCAAGGCCAGGCTCCCTCTGAAGGCTCTAAGGAAGAATTCTCCCTTGCCTCTTCCTAGCTTCTAGTGGTTGCCAGCAAGCCTTGGCCTTCTCTGGCCTGCAGCTGCGTCACTCTGATCTCTGCCTCTGACATCAAATGGCATTCTCTTCTCCCCTTTCTGTATGTCTCTGTGTCTCTGTGTTCAATCTCCCTATCCTTTCTCCTATAAAAACACCAGTCACACAGACCTACTAGAGAATGGACTTGAGGATACGGGGAGGGGGAAGGGTAAGCTGGGACAAAGTGAGAGAGTGGCATGGACATATATACGCTACCAAACATAAAATAGATAGCACAGGGAGATCAGCTCGGTGCTTTGTGACCACCTAGAGGGGTGGGATAGGGAGAGTGGGAGGGAGGGAGATGCAAGAGGGAAGAGATATGGGAACATATGTATATGTATAACTGATTCACTTTGTTATAAAACAGAAACGAACACACCATTGTAAAGCAATTATACTCCAATAAAGATGTTTAATAAAAAAAAATAATAATAAAATAGAAAAATAAATAAATAAATAAAAATTGAACTACCATATAACACAGCAATTCCATTCCTGGGTATAGATCCAGGAAAGAAAAAAAAAAAAAAACACCAGTCACTGGGTTGGGGCCACCCTAATCCAGTATGACTTTACCTTGGCTTGGTTATGTTTGCAAAGATCCTGTTTTCCAAATAAAATCACATTCACAGTTCAGGGGTTAGTAATTCAACATATCTTTTGGTGGGAACACAATTTATCTCACAACACGGGATACTGTTTTAACTACCTGGTCCATAATAGTTGCTCAATAAATGATTGCTCCTATTCTTTCTGTTCTCTTTGGTATGGACTCCATGGGAAGCTATGGTGATGGGGTAGTTCTGAACATACTGGTGGAAAGCAACAATGACAACACACATGCTTCCTTAGCACGGTAATTCTGGATCCGTAAGAGTTAGGGAAACAAAACTTTTAGAACACTACTGTCTTTGTATTTAATTGTCATTTGGAACCTTTTGCATTGTGCTGGAATTCAGTCGATAAGCATTTGTAAATTAAATACTGGTTGCATTTTATTGTTCTTATATTGTTACCTTCTTAGGTTCCCTTTTGGACTTCAGGTAGCATATATTCTCTCTACTTTTCAGCACTACACTTGGTGCCTAAAACTGGGCTTGGCACATACATAGCAGCTGCTCAATAATTGAATTAATAAATGGTGTGAAAAGCTACTCAAGTGTCCCAGACATTACATTTTCTCAGACTCAAGGGATATTAAAAATGACTCGCGAATCGTTGCTAATTCTCCTGGCAGGAGTCTGACAGGGTTACTGGGGACAATTTTTTCATTAACTTTAGCTGTATGGCTGGGATTGGCGTATTTCTCAGTAACATAAATGGAATAGAATGGGCTGTGCAGGATGTTCAGTCGTTGATTTATTCATAATACTTGTAAACTCAGAAACCATGTCAACTAGCATCAGTGCAGTGAAGTTGTCCAATAAGCCAATGTATTTTGAAAACTTTTTATTTGGAAACGACTTTGAATTTGGAAATATGCAAGAATAAGAATAGCATATAGGGAATTCCCTGGCAGTCCAGTGGTTAGCACTCGGCACCTCCACTGTAGGGGTCACGGTTTTGATCCCTGGTCAGGGAACTAAGATCCCGCACGCCAGGCGGCACAGCCCAAAAAAAAAAAAAGAGAATAGTATATAGTAAAAAAAGAATGGTATATAAAACACAATTAATATACTTGACCTGGATTTACCTGTTGTTGATACTTGCCCCATTTGCCATCTATTGGCTCTTCTCTCTCTCTCTCCCTCCCTCCCTCCCTTTCTCTCTCTCTCTCAGTTGACTTCATACCTTTCATAATTGGACTCTTTTTGTGTAGGATCAGGGATTGCATTTAGCCATTGTGTCTCCTTGGTCTCCTTTGATCTGGAACATTTCCTCAGCCTTCTTTGTCTTGCATGACACTGATATTTTTAAATAATATGATCCTTCCTCCCCCTTTTTAGTAGATTGTTCCTCATTTGGGGTCTGAGTGACATTTCCCCAAGGTTAGATTCATGGTCGCATTCCAGGCTGGATTGCTGCTGAGTGATGTCATGCTTGTCTCAAGATGCACATCTGAAGGCAGAGGAGAGCCATCTGTCCCGTGTTGGCAAAGCAACTTTTTAGGCAACATTTTTGTTGAAGCATAACATACATACACAAAAGTGCACAAATAATGGATGGACTGCTCAGTTGGAGATCACGAAGTGATTGCACCCATATAGTCACCACCTAGATCATAGTAGAACATTAGCAGCATCCCAAACCCCATCCTGGGTCTCCTTTCAGTCACTCCTTCCTCTCTCCCCCTTCCCAAAAGGTAATTGCTAACCTGACTTCACATATCATAGATTAGTTTTGCCTATTTTTGTATGTTTACAAAGGGAGTCATATATATGTTTTGACCCATTTGTCTTGTTTGGCTCAACATTATGTTTGTAAGATTCATCCACATTATTGATATAGTTGTAGTTCATTCATTTTCACTGCTGTATAATATTCCATTTTACTTTTTGTTTAATTTTTATTGGAGTAGAATTGATTTATGATGTTGTGCTAGTTTCTCCTGTACAGCAAAGTGAGTCAGTTATACATATACATATATCCACTCTTTTTTAGATTCTTTTCCCATATAGGACATTACAGAGAAGTGTTCCCTGTGCTATACAGTAGGTCCTTATTAGTTACCTATTTTATATATAGTAGTATACATTGACATATACAATCCCAATCTCCCAATTTATCCCTCTTCCCTCCCTTTCCCCCCGGTAACCATAAATTTGTTTTCTACATCTATGACTCTATTTCTGCTTTGTAAATAAGTTAATTTGTATCATTATTTTAGATTTCACATATAAGGGATATCATATGATATTTGTCTTTCTCTGTCAGAACACTTAGTATGATATTCTCTAAGTCCATCCATGTTGCTGTATAATATTCCATTTTAAAATACAACACAGTACATCCATTTTACAATTGATCGACAAATTGAGTTGGCAGTTTGGGGCTATTAATAATAGTACTGCCATGAACAGGTTTGAACTTATAGTTTGTTGAAACTAAGCATGTACCTCTGTTGGGCACATTCCCAGGAGTGCAATTTCTGCTTCATAGTCTTTGAATACGTTCAGCTTTAGTAGATATTGCCAAACATTTTTGCAAAGGGGTTATATTAATTTTCACTCACACCAGCAGTGTGTGAGAGTTCCCATTGCTCCACATCTCACCTAACACTTAGAATTTACTGACTATAGTTTAAAGACTTGGCCAGTCTGGTGCATTAATAACACAACCTCGTTGTGGATTCAATATGCATCTTCCCTACTGAGGACCTTTCCTTAGGCCATTTGGTCATCGACTTTTGTAAGCTTCCTGTCTAAGTCTTTTGTGTATTGTTCTACTGTTTTTTCTGAGATTTTCTTATTGATTGGTAGGAGGTCTATGCAGTCTGAACTAAGTCGTTTGTTGGTTTTCTATATTGCAAATTTCTTCTATTCGGTGGCTGGCCTCTTCACTTACTCCCTTAATTGTATCTTTTGATGAATCAGAGATTCAATGTAGTCTAATATAGTAATTTTTTCCTTTATGGTTATTACTCTTGGTGTTCTGTTTAAGAAATAGTTTCTTCTTTCAAGGCCATGACAATATTTTCATATTTTATCTTCTAGAAACTTTACCTTTTACATTAAAACTAGAAACCACCTGGAATTGATTTTTGTATGTGGTGTAAGAGTCAAGCAGGATTTTCTTCTGTATGGATATTTCATTGTCTTGGCTCCTTTTACTGAAAAGAGAATGCCTTCCCCTCTGCTCTACTTTGCCACTTTTATTGTCAATAAATTATCCATAAATGTATAGATCTACTTCTGTGCTCTCAATTATGCTCCTTCAGTTTATTTGTATATCCTTGTGCAAACATTACATAGTCTTTATTACCAGAGTAAGTCTGGATGTCTGATAATCTAAGTTTTCTAAATTTGATCTTCTTCCCAATTTTTCAAGGGGCTATTCTTGACCTTTTGTATTTTCATATAAAATTTAGAATTGGCTTATCAATTTTTAAGGAAATGACCTACGGGAATTTAGATTGGCATTGCATTAAACTTGTAGATCAGTTTGAGGAGATTTACATCTTTATAAAATTGATCTTCTGGTTCATGAAAATTGGCATATGCTTCAATTTATTTAGGATTTCTTAAATTTCTCTCAGGAACATTTTATAATTTTCAGAATGTAGGTCTTGAACAGATTTTATTATATTTAGTCTTAGGTATTTGATTGTTTTGATGCTTTTGTAAATGATATTTGAAAAAACTTTTATTTGCTAACTATGACTGGTATATAAAAAGATAAATAATTACATTTAGCAATCTTACTAAACTAACTTATTTATAATTTATATGAAGATTTCTTGCGTATGGATACAAATCACATCATCTGTAAAAACTGACAGTTCTATTTCTTGTCTTTCAATTCTTTTACGTTTTATTCCTTTTTATTACATTATTGCATTTATTATATGATATTGGCTAGGACCTTCAGTATAATGTTGAATTGAAGTAATAAAGCGGGCATTCTTATCTTGCTCTTGATTTCAAGGTACAGTTTCTGTAGGATTTTTGTAGCTACCCTTCACCGAATTAAGGAAGTGTACTTTTATTTGTAGTTTGCAAGAGGTTTTTATTTTGCATTAGTGTTCAATTTTGTGAAATGCTTTTTCTGCTTCTATTCAGATAATTTATATTATTTCTTCCTTTGTTCTATTAATGTAGTAAATTGCATCTATTGACTTTCAAATATTAAATCAACTTTGCGTTCTTGGAATGAACCCAGCTTGGTCCTGATGTATTTTCTTTCTTATATTCAATTTGCTAATAATCGTCTTGGGATTTTGTATCTATGTTTATGAAACACTCTGACCTACATTACAATGCGCTTATTGGGATTTACTATCAAAGTTTTGTTGGTCTAATAAAACAAGTTGGGAAATGCTCCCTTTTTTTCTATTCTCAGGAAGATTTTGTATAAGATTGATGTTGTTTCTTACTTAAATATCTTAAATATTTGGAAGTATTCACTGGTGAAGCCATCTGGAAGGTTTTAACTACAGAGTCAATGACTTTAACAGATACAGGATTGTTTAGATTTTTCTATTTATTCCAGAATCAGTTTGGGTAGGTTTTGTTTTTCTAGTTGTCATTTATCTAAATTTTTAAGTTTATTGGCAAAAAATTGATCATAATATCCTTTTATTATTATATTTTCAGTGTCTGTAAGATAAGTGACAATCACTTTTTCATTCTTGATATTGGTTGTTTGAGCATCATCTCTTGTTTTCTTAATCAGTTATCAAGAAGTTTATAAAGTTTTTAGTCTTTTCAAAGATTCAATTTTTAATCTTTCGTATTATATATTGTTTTTCTTTCATTAATTTCTGCTCTTGTCTTTATTATTACCTTTCTTCTACTTTCTTGAGTTTTAATTTGCTCTTCTTTTTCTAATCAAGTCACTTAATTTCCAAACATTTGGGGGTATTTTTGTTATTGATCTCTAGCTTAATTCTTCAGTGGTCAGAGAGCATACTCTATATGATTTCAATCCTTTGAAATTTTTGAACTTTGCTTTGTCGCTCAGTATTTGGATACATTAAATAAATATTCCATGTGCATTTTAAAAATACATGTATTCTACGATTGGGTATAGTGTACATATATGTATGCTTATATGAGTATGTATATATGTACAAATGGTCAACTTAGATCCATTATCCACTTATATATTTATATCTGTTATATTTATAAATTAGATCAATTTTATTAGTGTTGTTCAAATCTTTTATATCTGTATTAATATTTCTGTCTGCTTATTTTATCAATAACTGGGAAGATGTGTTAAAGTCTCCCACTGTCTTTGTGAATCTTTCCATTTCCTTTTATAGTTGTGTCAGATTCTGCTTTATAAATTTTGAAGGTTTGTTTTTGCTCCTGCAGGCAGTTAGATTAGGGTTGGATCACCTTAATCCAATGAGCTGATTTGAAGCTGGGTCTTTGTGAGCGCTAATCTAGCCCCATTTATCCTTCGCAGTTAATATTGTGTAATATTTTTGAATAATTCATATATTCATCAATTTGATAAATATCTCTTGCATGTCTACTATGTGTTAGGCACTACAATAGGTGCTGAATCTTCTGTATTCTTTTAGAGTTATAAACAGCACGCAACTGTTTTTGAGAAGGAATCTCCAGTACCAAGGTGGTTATTTCTTATTTGGTCTCCTCATGTCTCAGGATTTTCCATCCTACATTCCACTGCCAGAGGAATTGCTATGAAGCCTCTCTTTCTTCTCACCATTTACACACTCAAAAACCTGCCTTTGTTTCCCAGTGCTTGAAGAATAGAAGTCCTTTTTTCCGCAGCTGGGAGGATCTATGAGGGACTACCTTATATCTTCCTCAGAGTCTTAACAAAAAAGTCTTACCCCGCGTTTGATCTGAGTCAGTGCCTTGGATTTGATCTTTCCTTGAGAACATTTCTTAATTTCTCAGAACCTTTTTCAGATTGGAAAAACTGTTTTGGGATCTCTGTATTTCCTCTAAATTCTGCTTGAAAACTGCACAGTTCCTTCTTTAAACCCTCTCTTCTTACGTTACCATTGGCAGCTCGATGAAACAAGTTGACACTTTTTTAGCATTCTGCCTGGAAATTTCCTTGACCAACTACTAACTAATTACATACCCTTTCTGTCTTCCCTGTGACAGCGGGTGAGAGTTTTGCCAAACGTTCTGCAACTGCTTAACACGGGTCCCCTTTTCTCTAGGCTCCAGTAAAAATTGTTCTTAGTGTCCATCCAGCCTTTTCTAAAAGTATTCTCAAGGCTCTTCTGGTACCTACCTGCCATTTGGTTTCAAAGCCACGTATTTTAGGCTTTTGTTATGGAGCATCCCATTGCCGGTAGCAATTTCTATATCTGCTATTTATTGATGCTTAACAAATCACTACACAAATTGGAGGGTAAAAGCAACAATAATTTTTAATTTCTCATGATTCTGGGGGCTGACTTGGCAGTCTTTCTGCTTCACATATAGTGTCAGTTGTGCCCGTAGTCCTGGGGGGTTGATGACTGAAATCTCCAGACTTTGTTCTCTCACATTTCTGGTAACTTGGTAGTGATGGCAGGAAGATTGGGTTCTGATGAGATGCTGGGATGGCTGGGCCGTTCTCTCACTCTCCACATACTCTCAGGACCTCTCCCGCTGCACATGGTCTTTCCGGCAGGGTAGCTGGACTGGTTCCAACTGGCTCTTTATTTCTAGTCATTTCATTTATTAAATAAATGGCACTTTATTTCTCATGGCCCACAGATGCCCTATGAAAACTTTATTGGGTCCCAGGTCATTTGGACATCAGTGAAAAAAGTAACAGGAGAGGAAAATGCAGTCAGCTTTTCTAACCTCTGGCTGGAGATTAATTCTGCAGTTATTAGAGGATTACTTGGGACGTTCCTGGCCGCTCTTGGTTGGTACATTTTCTAAAAGTATTTCTCCTTCCTAAAAGTGAATGAACAAAGGAGTAGAGGCAAAGGAAATGGGAATCTGTAGAAATGGATTTGTTTGCAACTCTTAGAAAAGGTTTGGTAAAGTAGAGTGGCTATTAAGTAATTGATGTCTTGGTATTTCCTCTGGATTTAAAAATACGCTATATTTATATAGCTCTTATTTTTAAACTAGCAAAGCACTTTATCTTTAGCCTTTTAATATCCCCAAAAGGTTAAAGAAGATGTTTTTGTCTTAATTTTTTTTTAACCATGTTTTCTAGTTTCAGGTGTACAGCAAAGCAATTCAGTTTTATATATATATATGTATATATATATATATATTCTTTTTCAGATTCTTTTCCATTATAGGTTATTACCAGATATTAAGTATAGTTCTCTGTGCTATAATATACAGTAGCTCCTTGTTGTTTTTCATTTTAATTTTATACATCTGGTAGAAGATGAAGATAAGCTAAATAACTTCCCCAACATTATCCAGATAATAAAACCATCCATCTATCTAGTCATCAATTAATTTTTTAAATTATTTATTCTTTCACACATATTTATTGATTATCATTATTTATCAATGATCAATTTCAACTTATATTTCTTGATTACCCAGGTTTCTGGATATACAGTAGTAAGAGACCATTCATGAAGCCTGTATTGTAGTACATGAGCAGAAATTAATCAAATAATTATACATATTCAAATTTGATTATGACATGTAACACATAAAAGGAGCCATGCATGCATGTTTTAGGAATACATGATCTATCTCAGGGGGTTAGAAAAAGCTTTCCTGAGAAGTGACCTTGTGGTAGATGTAGATGGAAAACTAGAAGAACATCCAGGCAGAAGATAGATTGTGTATAAGGCTCCAAGGCAGGAAAGAGCTGTATACCTCTGAGAAATGGAGTGAAAGTCCGTGTGGCCAGAGGTTAGACAGCACAGGCCAGGGAGTCATGGATGTGGCTGATGGGGCAGAAGGAGACCACATTCTAGGGGCCTTTACAGGTTACACGTATGAGCCACGTGGCCTTAGGTAAATCCCTTAACCTTCCTAAGTCTCAGTTTTCTTAAAATGGGGATAATTTTCAATATGCTAAAGCTCCAGCCTTGACCTCTCGTCTGGGCTCTAAGTCCTTTAGTGCAACTTGCCATGTTCATTTAGAAATCCAACTGGCACTACAACGCATTTCCAAAACAGAACTGTTGATTCCTGAAGCTGCATCGCCGAAACTTCCTCCTCCTCTATCTTCCCCTATTTCAGTGACTCCGTCCATCACCCACCCAATTGCTCACATCAAAATCTCAGGAGTGGGCTTCCCTGGTGGCGCAGTGGTTGAGAGTCTGCCTGCCGATGCAGGGGACAGGGGTTCGTGCCCCGGTCCGGGAAGATCCCACGTGCCGCGGAGCGGCTAGGCCCGTGAACCATGGCCGCTGAGCCTGCACGTCCGGAGCCTGTGCTCCGCAACGGGAGAGGCCACGGCAGTGACAGGCCCGCGTACCGCAAAACACATTCCAAACCCAGCCACTTCTCACCATCTCCCCCGTTCTCACTGTAATCCAAGCGCATGCTTTTCTTCTCATCTGGACGATTGCAGTTGTCTCTCAGCCGTCTCCCCGTCTACTCTTACTCTCCTAGGATCCATTATCCACTCAGCAGCCAGAATGTTCTTTTTAAATGTATATTTCCACGTCATCCCTTTACTTGAACACTCCTACAGTTTCCCACTGCATTAAAAACGAAATACAAACTCCCTACCATGACAAATCCCCAGATGAGCTAGTCCCTGCCTGCCCCTCCGCTACTGTCTGGTGTCACTTTGCTCACTATGCCCCAGCCACATTGGCCTCTGCTTCTCACACACGGCAAGCTCGCAGCTGATCTTTATGTTACTGGATCCTTCTCATCGCTTAGTCTTCAGCTAAAAAAATCACGTTCTCAAAGAGGCCTTCTATTCAATCTAAATTAGGCCCTCTCCAGCCTCCTACTGGGTAGTCACTGTCTCATCCCCTTTTTAGTTTCTTAATAGCCACCACCATTCTCTGAAATTATCTTATCCATTTACTTATTTCTTTCCGACTCCCAAATATAAGCTCCATGGGAGCAGGACCTCGTCCATCTAATCCTCCTTACCTGGTGTAGGGTCTGGCATGGAGTGGGGCCACAATACACAATACAGTGGGAGCGATTTGTTGGGCTAATGAATGAATATGTGAATGAAACCTCCTCACAGGGGTATTACTAGCCCAAGAGCCAGGATCATTTTGCCTGGACTGCATGCTCTGGGACACACTGAAAGAGGCTAGTTCTTGGATTACGACCAGCATTTTATTAGTGCAGACTCAATTTCAACTTTCAAGGCCCCAAATCCATTGCTTTCAGTATGATTCAGGGACTGTGCTCAACATCATAATCTATTTCAATAAACTCATCAGAGCTGAGATATTCCATCTTGATGTGCGAGTTCCATAAAAATGGGTAGCTTGTCTTCCTCTTTCTGACTTACTTCACTCTGTATGACAGACTCTAGGTCCATCCACCTCACTACGAATAGCTCAATTTCGTTTCTTTTTATGGCTGAGTAATATTCCATTGTATATATGTGCCACATCTTGGTAACACGTATATATGGAATTTAAGAAAAAAAAAGGTCATGAAGAACCTAGGGGTAAGACGGGAATAAAGACGCAGACCTACTGGAGAATGGACTTGAGGCTATGGGGAGGGGGAAGGGTAAGCTGTGACAAAGCGAGAGAGTGGCATGGACATATGTACACTACCAAACGTAAGACAGATAGCTAGTGGGAAGCAGCCGCACAGCACAGGGAGATCAGCTCGGTGCTTTGTGACCGCCTGGAGGGGTGGGATAGGGAGGTTGGGAGGGAGGGAGACGCAAGAGGGAAGAGATATGGGAACATATGTATATGTATAACTGATTCACTTTGTTATAAAGCAGAAACTAACATACCATTGTAAAGCAATTATACTCCAATAAAGATGTAAAAAAAATAAAAATAAAAAAATAAACTAAATACAGCTCAAAAAAAAATGGGTAACTTATACCCATGATCAATTTTTATGTATATTTCAGTTTAAAAACAAATATAAAAGTCCTCAGGAAAACCCTCTCCCACGGAAGGGCGTAACTTTCAAACAATGGCTTAAAATGTCTATTGATTGCCCAATGGATGATTTGTAATCACAGATTACACATTTGGGTAATAGGTCTTTGTGGGCCCTCTGAAATTTGTTTCATTGGGTTAACAGATAATTAGGGCAGACACACCATAACTGCTCCTTTGGAGCAATTAAAGTTTGAGGAATGGATGCCTGGCTCTGCTGTTTCACTGGTGCATCCCTCCAGCTCTTATTACAGCCAGAGTAGCAGGGAAGGGCGCAGCCTGGTATTTAAGGAGGGAGCTGTTTTGAACTAAGGTAGATCCTAGCAGCAGCAGCCTGGGTAAAGGGAGGGAGGGAGGGAGGGAGAGAGAGAGTTGGTCCTGCGTTCCTGGAGGCCGCCCAAGCCCCGCACAGCTGGCCTTGGGCCCAGTGTAAACTGTGGACTGCTTGCCCAGCAGGTGTGGGCCCACCTGAGCTGGATCAGCCTCAGCACATTCTTCTCTAGGCAGGACACACCGTTTTGCAGATTTCAGTTCCAAGTATTTGTTCCCAAGCTGGTGCCGTGTCAACACCACCTTTTCATTTTTCTTTATGACTCCTAGTTTGAGAAATACTTTCAAATACTCAGCCCAAAGTTCTACTCATTGTTCAGGCTCACGAGAAACATCCTGGATTAGAGCCTGGACTCTAGAGTCTGACGATACCGGGTTTTTACCCTGGCTCCGGTGTTTACTAGCTGTGTGACCTTGGGAAATTACTTAAACTCTCTGTAAACCGAGAAGAAGGATATTAGTAGTAGCCAACTTTTAATGGACCCTCGCTTAGTGCCAGGCACCATGCTATTTACATGTATTCTTCTCTCTTAATACACACAAGCAACACTGATTTATTTTAAAATTATCATCTTCACCTTCAAGACGATGGAATGCTTTGGGCATTAAATAACTCGCCAAAGGCCATAAACCTGGTACACGAAAGAGACCGTTTGAGCCAAGGTCTGGCTCATGTGCTTAAAGAGTTATGCTCCCCTGCCTCCTAATAGCGCCCTTCTCATTGGATTGTTTTACAAATCTGATAATGTTCCTAAAGCGCTTAGCACAGAGCTAAAGAAATTTTCAATAAATGCATGTTATTATGGTTTGTATTCTTCTTCTTATAGTTTCCTTGTGAAGTTTTCCTTGACTCTTCCTTGACCACTCAGTGGCCCCTTCCTCTGGGTTCCTGTCATTTTGTACCTATTTCCCTCTATCCCATTTGAACTATTCTTTGTTTACCCACCTGTCTGCCCTGCTGGCCTGAAATCTCCTCAAGGCAGGAATTTTGCCTTATTCATTAGCAAGCACAGTGTTAGGTGCAGCGTAGGGGCTCAGGGAAAACATATGGAATAAACAGCAGTGAGAAGATGGACTTTATAATTCATGGACGGTAGCATCTGAGAAGCCCCAGACTCTTGAAAGAGAGCCAGTTTTGGACCTGCGGGCAGGGAATCATGGCTTGGAATAGAGGCAGGCAGAGGTGGGGGGTGATTGGAGGGAAGAATTAACAAGAGATAATGCTGGCGAGGTAGCCAGGCCTCTTAGGCCATGTGATGGCGTGGATTTTATCTCAAGTGCAATGGGGAACAGTAGAGGTGCTTGAAGCAGGAGAGCCGTGTGATTGGGTAAGTTTCAGAAAGGTTGCTCTGTGTGAAGTGTTGAGAATGGATGGGGGTGGCGTGGAGCAGAGGCCAGACCAGAGGCAGGGAGCCCACTTAGGAGCCCATTGCAGTGGCCCAGGCTAGAGACGATGGGAGCCTGGGTCAGGAGAGGTCCTGGAATGAGGTTTCAGGGTGGTAGAAAAGAAAGGGTTGATTCCCAGTGCCCAGCAGACCCTGGGGCTCTTCACAAGCTTTCCCCCCTTCAATACCAGAAAAGAACCCCAAATAGCTATTTGGAACACCACTTGTACTGTAGATTATTTTCTCACCTGTTTCAGAAGCCAAACCATGGGGAATGGAGAACTCTGGATCTAGCCTGTTCTGAGGCACTCTGTTCGTCTCAAAATACTGGAAGGTATTAGAGAACTTCTCGAAGGTTCCAAGGATGCTGATGCCCAGGTCACCAGTCTGCTCACTGCTGAGAAGAAGGAAGTCAAAGGAAAACATATATCCTATACTTTGGTCTCCACAGGTGACTTCTACCTACTCTGATCCTTCCCACAGAAGATGACCTCTAGCCATCCTGACATTTTCCCTAACATAGTTACAAATACTACTGCTTTTTCAAATCTAGATCAACAAAAAGGAAGAAGACTTTCATCAAAGCCCCTGAGAAAAGTTTTAGGTTACATTGGACACAGCCCTTCCTTCGCTAAGCATTTAAGAGAGTGATGTCTACCTTA
This sequence comes from Monodon monoceros, assembly GCF_005190385.1. Taxonomy (NCBI): domain Eukaryota; kingdom Metazoa; phylum Chordata; class Mammalia; order Artiodactyla; family Monodontidae; genus Monodon; species Monodon monoceros. The sequence continues at coordinate 63,193,983 of NW_021703777.1, read as the reverse complement.
AGGACAGATGAAAACCATATGTGTCATGTACCTGCAGAACTTTTCCATTTTGTTGTCCCTTAAAGTAATCACCAGCCACTCTGATCCTCCAAGGGCATTTGCTCTGTCGATACACATGCCCCTGTGGGTTTCCCTTTGGCTTTGTGCTTTGGAGGAGAAGTCAGTTAGGAAAGAGGACAAAAGGTCAGACAGGAGGTGGTTGAGTTTATGAAGACCAAGTCAGCAACATGAGCCTGTAGGCTCAGTCAAGGGACCAGTTTATTCCTTGGGGCATGAGCTGGGTCAATTTCTCTCCTTACTGAACCTCTGAGTGCCCTGGAGCCCAGTTACAAGCCTTGTAAAAATTGCCCACGTGTTGTCCACATTTGCTTCTTCTGCAAGTTTAGCTTGGTAGACTGGAGGGAATGCCCTTTGCTTCAAAGATATGATGCTGGATCTAATGTTTGAAATTTTATAATACGGTTTAATGATCTATGAAGCATTTTGTATACATTACCATATATCTTCTCCCTACAGATCCTGTAACATGGTCATTATGAAGTCCATTCACAGATGAAAAGATTGAGACTTAGAGAAGAGGTTGAATATATTTCCAAAGGTCACATAACAATGAGGTGATTGAGAAGGAATCAGACTTAAGAGTCACTCAACTAATCAAATATTTCATCGGTACCTAACATGTTCAGACAAGGTCTCAGGCACTAAGAATACAATGGTGATCAAAGACATAAGGAATTTTCCCTCGTGGAGATTACAGTCCAGTTGAGGAGACACTCATTAGACAAAGAAGTACTCAAAAAAATAGAAAATGATCCATATGAATGAGGTCTGAAGGGAAAACACAGGGTATTAGGAGAAAGTGTAGCAAGGATGTAATTTAGATGTGGTGTGTGTCTGTGTGTATGGTGGTGGGGAGGGATGTGTGTATCACTGAAGACCAACTATAACATTTGAGACCTGAGAAACAGGGGGGAAGGAATTGGAAGAAGAGATGGGGTAAGGGATTTCAGCAGGACATGGCAGCATGTGTAAAGACCCTTAGGCAGGACAAACTTGGTGTGCTTGAAGATCTGAAGAAGGCTGAGTGAGTCGGCTTGGAATGGAGCGAGCCAGGAAAAGAGAGATGTTAAGATGAGATCAGATTATTGGTAGGTTTTGCTGGATCACAGAGAGCATTTAGCCATGGGTTTTATTCTAAGTGTGATGAGAAACCATCGGGGGATTTGAAGCAGGGAAGTTGACTTGGTTTTGCACATTAAGGTGATCATTCTAAATGCTCAATCAAAATTAGATTGTAGAGGACAAGTGTAGAAGCAGGGAGACCAATTACGGGGAGGACGTTGCAACAATCCAGGGGAAAGTTGATGGCCCTATATCTTTAAATCCTGGAATTTTTGGTTATGGTGTGTGCTATTATTGTGATTCTAGAGACCTGGCTGACAGTTGAGAAGGGGTGTCATTTACTACATTTTTTAAATCACCCTTGAGTTTTCTCTACTTACTAGGTGTCGAGGGACAACAAAACCATTGACACATTCAAGGATCAGCAAAGATTGCAACCACACTGTTCCAGGATTAAGAAAACCATCTCTTCATGATCATAAAATGCCATGCAAATGACATTTGGAAAGGAGACTGACTACCAGAACGTTTACTAACTGATCCTCACTCAATAACGGACACTATCATTTTTACTAGCTTTATGACAATGAACAAGTTACTTAACCTCTCTGAACCTAATTTACATGAACTGTGAAAGAAGGATAAAAGTAGTACTTTTCTCAAAGAATCACATTAGAATGACGTTAGATTAAGAATTAGATCCATATGAAGATTAAATGAGATACTACATGTAAAACAACACAATGCCTAACTGAATAAGCATTCTGCTTTCAATAAATAATAGCTATCATAATTAATAATAATGATGCCTTTAAAGTGTAAATGGAATAAAATTAGGTACCAGCATTACTTCCATGGAATAATTAATTTCTGTCCCCAGGCAAAGTATTGACATATGTAGCTTAACTTATGAAGCATTACATTTCCCATCACCCCAAACTTTTAAAATGCTTTGAAATTCTTGGATGAAAGACATTATAAAAACATAAAATATTATTATTCCAAAGAGAAAGTTTATCCTACAGAGCGAGACTTTCCCTAATGACTATAAGCCATCTTTAGAATAGCCCATTTTATTATCAAACTGAACAGCTGGCAGTATTGAACACAATTACAGATTCTGCTTTAAAAACCAAACATTAATTGGATTTCTGAATGGCATTTGAACTACAGAAAGAGACAATTCTTCTAACTCTAAAACCTACTTCCTTTCAGCATAGCACAGGAGTTTTACATCTTTGAGAGTCTCCTGATGGCTTCAGGTAAGTCTGGAACTAAAGCATTAGATTCTCAGTGGAGGAAGAATGTATCAAATATCAAATGCGTGGGGCTGCCATTTATCTCTTTCCAATTCTGCTGAAATGACTGCCGTTTGAAAAATCTGTCTGATGAGAGAGTACTGTAGGGGAAATTCCTGTAAATATCATTATTTCTAAACTTCAGTGGTCTGACCTTAATCCAAAGACAACTCAGAAGTCCCTATACTTACCTGAACTTCGGTGTGTCACCTGTATGCCTCCTTGACCCACGTGGCTCAGTTTATACAGAGACTTTTATTCAAGGATTTATGGATCAAACAGCCAAAGGTAATCAAGAAGGAAACCAGGCTCTAAATTGTATCTCTTTAAAAAGAGGTTATGAGGATCTGACTTATAACTGAGCGACACTGCTCATCTCCCCTTTTTTCTCGCCTGAATCTCTTGCACCACATATTACTTTGCATTCCCAGTCACTAACAGCCCCTCTTCCCACAAAATGCTTCTCCGTCTCATTTAGCTTTTTGTCTCTCCCTCAGTATTTATTTATTTATTTATTTATTTATTTATTTATTTATTTTTGCGGTACGCGGGCCTCTCACTGTTGTGGCCTCTCCCGTTGCGGAGCACAGGCTCCGGACGCGCAGGCTCAGCGGCCATGACTCACGGGCCCAGCCGCTCCGCGGCATGTGGGATCTTCCCGGACCGGGGCACGAACCCACGTCCCCTGCATTGGCAGGCGGACTCTCAACCACTGTGCCACCAGGGAAGGCCTCTCCCTCAGTATCTAGATTAACTTGGTTTCTTTCTCTGCCTTCTTTCCCATAACGTCCAACTTGTCATCTTCTTTTTTTCTTTGCCCATTATCCAGTTCTGTATTATGGATGTCAAGGGATTCAATTGACAGAGGCTAATTCTCCACAGGGAGCCACAATCTTCCATCTTAATAAGGGCTTGATCTTTGGTCCTGTGATCTGCTGAATATTGCACTGGAATATAGTGCACTGTGGACATGGGACTTGGATCATTAGGTTCCTTGTGGATTATATTCAGTCCCAGTTTGGATACAGTCCCCTTGTCCTCCACGGGAAGGAATTGAAATGGGATAGGGAAGGAAGGGTGGAGGGCAGTGTGAGCGAAGCTGACTATGTCAATCCCAGTGGAAACTTAGAAATATGGAAGATAGTATCTGCCATCAGAACTGCTGAGGAAGGAAAAAAATGGAGCAGAGAGAAAGGAGTAGGGGAGAAAAGGGATGATAAAGATTGTAGAGGGTCCCAGGGGCTGGGGCAAGAAGGGGTGAAGAGAAGAAATCAGGTGCAGAGAGAGGTGAGGGACCCTTCCAGAAAATCTACAATCAGCAACTTGACTGCTTCCGACAGCAGTCACTTAATTCATGATCCAGGGAATTGAAAGGATTACAGTACCTTAGGTGATATGTCAGGAGCAGGTGTCTGATGGGAGACTTGAGACTGTGATCAAAAATGTTTCTTGGCTGTTGAATAGTTGAATTAGCCTCCTAGGAATATGGCCCCAAATAATGAGCAGGGATGACACTCTTCTCTGTTATCTACACCCATTTGATTATGTTTCAGAAATACGCCAAAATCTCTTCCCCAGCTCCTGAGACATCCAAGCCCAGAATACCTGTTTCTGTGGCTGAGTTATAGAGATTAGGCTGAAGTTTACTTAGACATTGCCTCTCATTCCAAAGGAGGTCAAGACTCCATGACTGACATGTTTTGATGGACTGTTGGCATTTTTTTTTTTTAAGGTTGGAAGAAACCTTGGAGATCTTACTAAAAACTTTCTTCCTTTTATAATACAAATGGAAAATGAGGGGCAGAGTGACAACTTAAAAAAAAATAATCGACTTCTGAGCTTGCGTCCATAGTTCTGCATCTCTGGAAGAGGTAGAATGAACTCTGTGTTGCCTCGAGCTTGATTAACAGGACAGGACTAACGATGAATAACAGAGGGCAGAGCTCTTCCATTTCTACCCCCAGAACAACGCAGTGACAAGGACAAGTGGGGCAGACCCACTTCACAGATGAGAAAACTGAGTTCAGATGGTTGAAAATGCACAGATAATAGGGAGAGAGACCCCTGCTTCAGACAGTCCAGGTGAAATGTGGATGCCACCCTAACAGGCTGCTTCCTTTTTACTTGTGTGAACGGTTTTCTTTACCCGAGTTCCAATCTCTGCGGTGCTGCTGAAATTGAACAGTTCCAAAGTGGAGCCAGTTTGACTCGTCAATGCTTAGTTTTAATATTGACCACACAGAGGCCTTCATAGTGTCCGCCAGTTGAGAGAATCACTCAAAGGCAAATTGCACAGTAGAGAGACCATTCAAGAGTCAGGGAGGAGGTGACTGAGAAGGAAAAGAATCTTCCTTCCTGCTTCATACCTTTGGTTGCTTCTTCCCCCAGGGTGGTCCTTTGATGCCTACTTTAGTGAGGGCATCAGGAGGAAGATGGTACAGTGCGGTGGTACCACACATTGCCATGCTGCTGGCTGATGGGTAGCCAAATAGGACAAGGCAAATAGCATCCTTCCCCTACTAAAGACCTCCCTTTAATTCGTACTGCCTAAATACCCCAAACGCTATATATGAGCTCCAGGAAACCTCAAGAGGGGTCTGGTCTGTATCTCCTCTGATAACATTTTCTGCACATGTGATAGGGTAAAAGCCTTAATAATATATAAACATTCCCAGTATGTTTCTTAGCATCATCCTCCACCAATGAAGAGGATGCTGTCTTTGGCGGCTCAGTTTTTTTCCCTCTCCCGTTACCCCCTCAGGGGACCAGCCCTTACTTTACCATAGATTGCTCCAAAGCTCCCCAGACTACCCAATGTGGCATTTAAATATTTTCCTTTCCTGACTCTCCAATCGGTCTGCTTCTCCCAAACTCCTTACTTTTTCTGCTTCAAGTTATCATCCTTTTTTTCCTTTTTTAAATCATTAGGTCAAAATTCACTTTCTTTACTGGACACACACAAATGAGGAAAACTTGGCGACTTTTTTGTCTGTCCCCAGCCAAGCATAGTTTCATGACAGCTCAGCGCTGGTAGTGGGAAGAGCCTCAGAGAAGGATCCTCATCCAATAAACCTGGGCTATTGTTTTTGGATCACAGGCTGTGAATTGATTTATTGTTTGAAGTGATGAAAAAGGGTGTTTGGAGACTCAGAGGCGAGTTTCGCTCTGCGGTGATGCCTCTGCGGTCAGGAAACCGTTTTCTGAGCAATTCGGAGCTGGGGAATGTGGGGCTATTTTGGTAGCTGTCAGCAGGAATTGGCTAGAATCTGTATGTTAAATGAATACAAACTGCCTATTTAATTATTTAACAACTAGAACAAACATCCCACTGTTGGCAAGTGAAAAACAGCTAACACTCAAACTCTGTAAAATCCCATCTCATTAGTTCCCATGATGTGATGTGACCCTGCTCACACCACAGTCCTGCCTTCAACCCTCCAGGGCATCTTATCTCGATTTTATTGGAGTTTTTGCTGGAATTGGAGTACAAGTGTCCTTAAGCAAGGAAATGCTGGGGAAATAAGAGCAAGTTAACCTCTAAATGGGTTCCAAGGCAACCACTGTGTTGAAACTTCACTTGGGTTCCACTGGCTGTTTTGTTTGGTTTGTTTCCTTCTGCCTGTGCCAGATTGTTGACATCCTTGTTTTCTGGAAACTGCTGAATTTGAGCAACCAGGGGCAGGAAGTCTCTCCTTAATTTAGGAAGACTACAACAAGAATTCGAACTTGTTATTTTTGAGAAAATAGCTGTGATAGTATGTTGATTTTACTAGTTGCTTAAAAAGACCCTCAAGGTTAATTAGATAGCCATCTAGAAACAGGCTGAGCTAACTAGAATTTGTGTGGCCCGAAGCGCTGAACACAAAGAAACGATTTGATTCTAGCCTCTACCTAGGCAACCCTTTTAATTTACTCTGTGTGTGTGTGTGTGTGTGCGCGTGTGCACACGTGCATGTGTAAATATAAATAAAACTTGCTTTTGTGATAAAATAAAAATTTTGCCATGTTGTATACACATTTTGAAATTTTGGAACCTAGAAACGCCTGATAAGCATTTAATATGAAAAAAATGGCTATTTATAGTCAAGATGAATAGACTAGCTGACATGAATCTATCAAAGTGAACAAGAAGGTAGAGGGAAGAGGAGACAAGCAGAGAAATGAAGGGAAGGAGAGAAGAGAGAACAGACCACATCAAAAGTAGGAGAGCTCTGGGCACCAGAACTAAGCATTGTGCTTCTTGCTAGTATCTTTTTGCAACTTCTAAGGGCAGCAAACAAGCTGGAGGCCTCGTCTGTACGCAGATTTCCATTTTTATAGTACGTCCCATTCTTAGTGTTTAGTAAATTGATTGGGCTTTAACCTCGTTTTCCATGAAGCCCTACCTTTTGATTTGGGCTAAGAATTACGATTTTGCTTTGCGAAACTGGAACTTTGCGGAGAATCTCCTGCCTCATCCATGGTGAAACCCCAGAGCCGGCGGTTTTTATTTCCACATCCTCAGCAGACACAGCGTAGAGGCTGTAGTTAACACCTGCTCATCCTGACATCTCAGCTCAAAGACCCCTCCCTCAGGCGGGGCCAGACCCCTCTTCTTATACTGATACATTCTCAGAACCCCTGTGCTTTTGATTTGGAGCATTTACTCCAGATGCTAATTATATATTTAGGTTGCGATTATTTATGTCATGGTTTCTTCCTGGTTAGATAGCAAGTTCCATGAGAGCTGCGGCCATACCTGTATCTCTTACCCTTGTTGAGACAGCAGTTACACAGGTCCTAGGATGTAGTAATTGTTCAATAAATATTTGTTGAATGAATGCTATACTACTATACATAAGCATGTATGCACATAGTCCTATACTGTAGGAGGCATAAATAGAGTTGACCCTTGAACAATGTGGAGGTTAGGGGAACCAACCCCCCCAAGCAGTTGAAAAGTCTGTGTATAGCTCTTGACTCCCCTCAAACTTAACTACTAATAGCCTTCAGTTGACAGGAAGCCTTACCCGAAAACATAGACAGTCGGTTAACACGTATTTTGTATGTTATACGTATTGTATACCCTATTCTTAAAGTAAGCTAGAGAAAGCAAAACGTTATAAAGGGAACCATAAGGAAGAGAAAATACATTTTCAGTGCTGTACTGTCTTTTTGATACCGTTTACAAGATGAATTGTCTGCCTGTCAGTACCTGCATCAATATAGTCCTATATATAGTCCTATATGCTACAAAACACTGTAGATGCCGTATGTACTATTAACACTACTCATCAAAATAAAAAGATAATATGAGAAAGAAATTCATATATATTTACAGGTATAACATTCATGCACTGATAACGAAGAAGCAGCAATATGATTGCTTTGTGGTAGCCTAATGTAATCGATGTGATTGCTTCATGGTAGCCTAGCCTATATACTAATGAATGAATCACTATAAAATTTTTATGGCATACAGCATCACAGTCATATTCATAATATAGCATTGAAAACATTGCTACATTTTTTTTAAAAAACTACTTACCTGTGATGATAGGCTGATATGCAATTTCTTCAGTTACTAGAGAGAGAGGTATATGTAGGATAATGTAATTCTTTGAAAGGAAAGTCATAAAACAGTAAGGAAACTAAAATGTTATTCATTTTATATTAAATATCACTCACCTTATGCCTACACGAGGATAGGTTAATATCTACATATATTTTATGCATTCATGACATAATTTTTTCTTAAAGTTTCTTTTTCTTTTTTTGCAGCACGCGGCCCGCTCACTGCTGTGGCCTCTCCTGTTGCGGAGCACAGGCTCCGGACCCGCAGGCTCAGCGGCCATGGCTCACGGGCCCAGCCGCTCCGCGGCATGTGGGATCTTCCTGGACCGGGGCACGAACCCACGTCCCCTGCATCGGCAGGCGGACTCTCAACCACCGCGTCACCAGGGAAGCCCTCTTAAAGTTTTTTGATATTTCTGGGCTATGCATTTCATCTGTGAGTTTGTTCTAATTCTCACAAATCTCCAAAAAAATGTCCAATACATTTATTGAAAGAAAACACATACAAGCGGACTTGCATAGTTCAAACCTGTGTTGTTCAAGGGTCAACTGTGTGTATAATACAGTGTGTATATTCATGGGGTGAATATATAACAGTGTGCATACCACCCCCCTCAACACCCAGTATTTACTTAATCTCCCTGAGCCTCATTTCCTCATTTGTGAAGTGAAAGTTAATGTGAGGCTCTTTGCAAACCCCAAGTGCTGGACCAATAGAAGAGCTCAGAATCACCTTTCACTTCAGACCCTGGGATACAGACCCCCATAAATGCCTTACATGCTTCGGGAATGCATTTAAGCATCTCTCAGTCAAGCTCTCTCTCCACCCAAACCAGTCCATCGTTCAAATTACTCTAAATTTAGGGTCATTTCCAAACATAGTACATTTCCTGGGCAGTTCCTTCCCTGAAAGACAACCATGTCCAACCCAAAGTGAGGGCTAATGCTTCTCATCAGCCTAGTTGCATTTCTGTCTCCCTCTTGGCTGCAGTGTGTAAGCTGATTGGGGGCCCATGTGGCCATGTTCATGTCCAAGCTCAGTAGGATGAATTTTTCAAGCATGATTTGCGAGTCACGCTATCACATGTATCCCGAGTCCAGCTGTGTTGCAGCTGCCGCCTCCCCTGTATCCGTTCGTCTTGCACTTGGATCAAAAGCGTGAGTACATTCGCCTGAACTGATTTGGTCTCAGCCCAGCTGTTTGTTCCCCATTGTCCTCAGGATGTTTACAGACCTGCTGTTGTGGCCATTCTTGTTTCATTATCACACTTGGGTCTGAAGAGCATTTTCCCACATGGCCCTAGCCAAAGAGGCAATTTGGCTAGGTCGTTACTGAAACTTCTCTGAGGCATTTATTTCAAACCTTATGATCTAAGTATACAACTGCGTATTTCTACAGTGAAAACAAGAAGAGGGGCTAGGGCTACAGATTTTCTTTGAGACAGGCCATGAGTGTCATTTTTGGCCCACTGATCTTATGACGTGATTTGTTTATGACTGTTTGACAAGAGAGCAATTTCAACCGGAGACAAAGCCAGATTAGAGGAAGAAATTCATTCTTCCTCCTCTTATTTGGGTTAATTGGGTAAACATATTTTACCTTCCCAGAAAGTTATTTTGACTGTTCTGAAAACCACTGATGCCTGTCACACGCCAGCAGGTATTTTGTTGGCAGGATCTGTGCTGGCAGAAGAGTGGGCGGGGCAGGGGTGGGCTGTTGGCGTGGAAAGGAGCCTGGTGGTTTGCACTGAGGTTCGAGGGCTGGCTGATCCTCAACTGTGAGAATACGCGTGAGTCACTCACTCTCTCTGGGACTCTATTTCCTCCTATTAATAACAGGCACCATGTATTATCATGTTAAAATCTGCAGTTAAAAATCTGCTTTAGAAGTACAGACTTCCAGACTCCCCCCAAAGATCCTGTTTCAGTGTCTGAAGTGGGACCTGAGTCTATATATTTTGCAGTATCACGGCCCATGGCCAGTGTTTCCTGGGGTCTCCCCTACAACCACTGTGAGCTTTCTGATCCAGGATATTTTATACTGTTAATGAGGTGTTCCTTCCTAATAAAGAGTGTGGTTCTGATTTCCCAGTAGCTCAGAACATTAAAAGGTGCAACCCACATGCCCATGATGGGCTGACACTCAGAGCCGCACTCAGGCCAGCATCAAGTGCAGTGGTGAGGACTGGACACGTGGCTGGTTGGAACTGGGATGTGATGTAAGTATAAGATATGCATCAGGGCTTCCCTGGTGACGCGGTGGTTGAGAGTCCGCCTGCCGATGCAGGGGACACGGGTTCGTGCCCCGGTCCGGGAAGATCCCACGTGCCGCGGAGCAGCTGGGCCCATGAGCCATGGCCTCTGAGCCTGCGCGTCCGGAGCCTGCGCTCTGCAACAGGAGAGGCCACAGCAGTGAGAGGCCCGCGTACAGCAAAAAAAAAAAAAAAAAAAAGATATGCATCAGATTTTGAAGATTTAGTATGAAAAAAAGGAATGTAAAATATCCACTTAATCATTGCATCGACTACATGTTGAAATGATAGTATTTGGGATATGATGGGTTAAAGAAAATATATTATTCAAGTTAATTTCACCTGTTTCTTTTTTCAATGTGGCTACTAGAAAATTGAAAAGTCCACCCGTGGCTTGCATGTTTCTATTGGACAGTATTGCTATCTAGCACAAGGCAATTTTTTGAGAACAGCATACCCATGAGGATAGACCATTAACATGGACTATATCATAGTAGCCTTATAAAGCAATCCAGGGTAATTCTGCTGGTCCTGCCCGAACCTCAGCTCCTAGTTTCCATTCTGACTGGTGGAATTTACAATGAAGGCTTGAGAAGGCATTGAACAAGCAGGCGACGGGGATACACTGTTTCCTAAGTGAGTAGATGTTTTCCTTAAGGCACGTCTCCTGCCTGGATCCAGCTCTTTTTAAAAATAGAGAAGTTTTACCCATTCCCATTATAGACTCAGATTTTTCCCACTCTCTCAACCCATTCTTCTCATTCTCCACTTCACCCCTCGGTAACCTAACATCAGGCTGTCCCCTTGATGGTATGACAAACATTAAATTAGAATAAAAAATTTCCCAACAATATCCATTATAGGAAAAGATATTGGGAAACTGGGACACTTCTATGTTGTTCGCAGTAGCAAAAATTATAACCCCTTTGGAAACCAATGTGACATCATATTTCAAGAGCTGTATAAATGCTTTTAATCTTTGATTCGGTCTTAAGGAAACATTCAACAGAAGCAAGATAAATGTATAAAGATATTCAAAGCAGCGTTATCTCTACTACAAAATTAGAAGCCATTTAAACACCTAATCATTGAGGAACAGTGAAGAAAAGTATGCTGCACAATTCAGTATAATATTATGCATTCATTCAATTTATAATTATGAAAACTATATAGCAACACAGAAAATTGTTTACAAGATAATGTTAGATTTTATAAAGTAGAACACATAAATTGTATGTAGATTATGATTGCATGCTAACAATTATGCATGCATATGGAAGACTTAGAAGAAATGTGCAAAAATGAAATCTCTGTTAGAGTTATTAAAAAATAAATCAGAGCATTTTAACCAGGGGACTATACTTCTTATGGGATCCGGAGATGGGCTCCCACAGTGTCCATAAATCAAGTGAAAATATGTAATATTTTGTGTGGCTGTACATAAAATGCATTTTTTGAGAAGTGAAAGCATAACTTCCATTAGATTCCCAGAGGAGTTGAATGATCGATCACTTCCCTCCCAAATTAAGAACCAATGCTTAATGATTGTTCTGTTATTTTACTGTTTTAATAATTAAAAGAAAGCGAGGCATCTCCTCTGCAGGGACTTCCCCAAGGTGAATTCATAAGCGGTCTTGAGGAAGAATGAGAGCCCTTAGATGAGAACAGGTGTAACCCTGGTAGAACTTGTGCGGAGAAATAGGAAACCTTCAGGAACCCCACATATTCCCATTTATAACGGATCCCACCCTCTTCCAGTCCCTCCCATCTCAAGGGCCCAATGCTTCTCCCTGTAAGGACCCTTCCCTTGCCCCTCCTTTTCCCCTACTCCTCACTAATGTTCCAATCAGGTCAACTCACCCAACTTCAGGCCTTTGTAGCCCTCTAATCTCAGAAACAGTGGCCTGCTAAATGCCCTGCAGGGCTAATGGCTTAGCCTCCTGGGGAATCGTTGCCTTTCAACAGGCGCTTTGAATGAACAACACTTTACCCCAAAGGGTGGTTAGCACAAGAAGGTATCAGACACTAGGGCAGGGCCAGAGACAGATCCATGTGGGGTACTGGCTGCTCTCTATCCCTCAGACCACATCAGGGCCACCTAGCCACCGTTTGAAGGATCCCTGGCATGTGAGGGACATTGTTCCATGAGTCCTAGCATTGTTTTCTCTCTTCTGAGCCAATGAAAGAATATGCTAGTCAGGGCCTTTTTGAAGAACCCCTTAGAGAAAACAAATACCATATGATATCACTTATATGTGGAATCTAAAATACAATGCAAATGAACGTATCTATGAAACAGAAACAGACTCAACAAACATAGAGAACAGGCTTGTGGTTGCCAAGGGGAAAGGGGGATGGGGCAGGGAAGGATTGGGAGGCTGGGATTAGTAGATGCAAACTATTACATGTAGAATGGATAAACAAAAAGGTCCCACTGTATAGCACAGGGAACTATATTCAATATCCTGTGATAAACCATAATGGAAAAGGATATGAAAAGAATACATATATGTGTAACTTTGCTGTACAGCAGAAATTAACACAACATTGTAAATCAACTATACCTCAATAAAATAAAATAAAATAAACCTTAAAACAAAAGTCCAACAAAGATCTTAGCTTTCCGGCAAGATTCTGGTTGTTCTTTCTTGTCCATGTACCTTGACAGTGTCTGGATTCAGTCACCCTCCACCCCACGCATCCTCCCTTAGTCCAATGCGTCACTGTTGGTTTTTTGCCCTCATTGATGGCTTTGGAGTTAGCAAGAATTTTCTTTTTCTGAGACTCTCACTCCCAACACCCCGTAGAGTCTCCTGGGCTGCCTGGAGCTGCAGCTTTGTCCTAACTCATCAGAGTGAGATTTCTTTCATGTTTTCCAGTTAGTCTATTTGCCTGTAAGAGAGTAGATGTTCTGTAATGGACACCTATAAATGAACTGAAGAAAAAGCAAGAGAAATGAGCATTTCAAGAAAAGTAGCCCAGGAGCTCTCCCCTTGAAGAACTGTCGCCAACTTTACCCAGCGCTCATTTGTTAATGGCCTCACTTCCCAGCATTTCTTTTTCCCCTGACATTTTGGTGAAAGCTTTTTTTTTCCTATTCCAATTTAACATTTACCCCTTCAGCTTTTCTGTCAGACTTATTTTTCCCTGGAAACCTTTACGCTAACCAGATCCAGCAATCATTATTATTATTATTTTCTTCATGTATATATGCCCCTTTCTTTCTAATCACAGATTCACTAGCAGTCTAACTTTCAGGAGAGAGGGCCCCCCAGATCCCAGGCAGTTTTCTCTTGCCCATCTCTGAGCATCTCCCAGGAAGGGCAAGATGATGTTAGACTTTTCTTCAAGACCCATTTCCACGCATGATTGTGGTAAGACGTGGAAAGTTCTTCTTCGTGTCTGACAAGTGATGGCCGTCTAACTTGATAATCTCCCACCTGATGGCAGTGGGGCTTTGGGAGCTTGTTGTCATCACCTTGAGGACCCTTGATTGTGTGAGAAGCAGTCGCTCTTATTTGTTAAGAGGACAGATTGTAGCAGAAAAATATTGGGGATCAGATCAAACCCCGGCCACTTCTTAGCTGTTATGGCCCTTGAAGAAGAAACCAAGCCTCAGTTTCCTCATCCAAAAAAGGTAACACAATAATGATGGCTGTTTCATAAGTACACACACATTCCATTGTGACAGAGATCAATTGTTGTTACTGAATATCTCTTCTCCTTTTTATCCTCCATAATAGAATCTTGGATTTTCATCTGGCTTCTTGGCAGCCTGGAATGAATAAAGATTATATTTCCCAGTCTCCATGGCAGCTAAGCTCCATGGGACTAAGTCCTGGCCAAAAAAACGCAAGTGGAAGAGGTGTGGGTAATTTCCTTGAAGTGCCTTTAACTTGAGGGTTTGCACTTCTTTTTAAATTTATTTTTGGCTGTGTTGGGTCTGTTGCTGCGCGCGGGCTTTCTCTAGTTGTGGTGAGCAGGGGCTACTCTTCATTGCAGTGCGTGGGCTTCTCATTGCAGTGGCTTCTCTTGTTGCAGAGCACAGGTTCTGGTGCACGGGCTTCAGTAGTTGTGGCACGCAGGCTCAGTAGTTGTGGCGCACAGGCTTAGTTGCTCTGCGGCACATGGGATCTTGCCGGACCAGGGCTCAAACCCATGTCCCCTGCATTGGCAGGTGGAAACTTAACCACTGCGCCACCAGGGAAGTCACAGGTTTGTACTTTATCCTTTCATCCTTCGTCTTGTATAAAATTGGGATGCAATGGTGGGAGCTCCTGCAGCCATCTTAAACAATGAGGAGACTTAGTGAATGAAATCCACACATGACAATTAAACAAAATAGAAAGAGCTCAAGTCCCTAACATAATAGAGCACCATAACTGCCTTGGGTTTTTTGCCTCCAGAAGTTGGCAGGGGAGAGAGAAATACATTTCATCTAAGTATTGTATTATTTTTCTGTTGCTTGCAGTCAAATTTCATCCTAAACAGGACCCTAAACATAAAAACCACTTAGTACATGATAGGTGTCACTTAAGTCATCACCTATGCATTTTTGGAGAAACTCTCCCCAGCCCATCCAACCCCCTCAATATAACAGAACTTGCAGATGCACCTTCTGTGATGCTAACGTTTATTGAGTGTTAACGATGTCCCTGGCAAGATAACAAGTGCCTTACATGGAATATCTCATTTAAACTTCACAACAAACCCACAAGGTTGGTACTATTTTAAACTTTCATTTTATAGACAAGTATATTAATTTCCTAGGACTGCCATGACAAAACAACACAGACTGGGTACCTTAAACAACAGAAATGAATTTTCTCACGATTCTGGAGGCTAGAAGTCCAAGATCAAGGTGTTGAAAGGGTTAGTTTCCTCTTAGGCCTCTGTTTGGCTTACAGGTGGCTACCCACTTGCTGCCTCTTCACGTGGTCTTCCCTCTGTGCCTGCACATCCCTGGTGTCTGTGGCTTAATTTCCTGATATTATAAGGGCACCAGTCAGATTGGATTAGGGCTTATTCTCATGGCCTCATTTTAATTGAATCATCTATGTAAAGGCCCTGTCTCCAAATATAGTCAAATTTGGAGGTACTATGGTTAGAGCTTCAACATATGAATTTGGGGGAACACAATTCAGCCCATAACAGTGAGGAAACTGGGTCAGAAGGGAAGGAATTTTCCCCAAAACTACACAGTGAGGAAGTAGCAGAAGTCTGGTTCCTGAGTCCAGGCGATGAAACATGGCACATTCCGTGTTTCCATTCCATGTTATCATCTTTAATAAATTTAGCTTGACAATAAGCCCCCGGTTCCCAGAACTCCACACGTTTAATGGTCTAAGTTGCAGTAACTCTATAAACACAGATTTGAGCTTTGTGGGGGTAGCTTTACGTAATCACCCTTCTCCTTTGTCTTAACCCTGGCTGTCACCTGCTAATTGTACTGGGGGCCTTTAACCCAGGTCACCACCAAGAGCCCCAGTGGCTTCATTCATCCAGCTCCTGGGGAAATGCACCCCCTGGAGCCCTCTCCCTTCCCCACTAGCCAGTATCCTGAACACAATGCTTTAGGAAGAGACCTAAACACTTCTACAGACATCAAGGAGGAGCTACAAGCTTCTTCCACTCTGCCTAACTATGTCTCCATGTGGGTGACCCTAGAAACCTGTCATAGTCCCAAACCCCAAGTCTCAAATCCTGAGTCATCAGCGGGAGGCAGAGAGTGACCCCAGCCCACGGGTCCTGGATGCTGCCCTATACAATTTCTTCCTCCCCCACTCTTGTGGTACTTCTGCAGGCACTTGGCTTCTATCCCACTGCCTGTGCCCATCACATATCACTGCCCTGGGACCTCCTTGAGCACAAGTCTCCCTGGGATCTGTCACTTTCGTTGCCCCAGTTTTCTCCTCTGCCATGTCTTGCTGATCCTAAAAATGGAGAACATAGCTGTTGACTTGGGTGATTAAAAGCCAAAGAGAGCTCTTTTTCCAGCTCAATCACAAATATAAGGTTAAATAAAAATAGCTGCTACTAAGTACTTTATACGAATTAACTCAATGACTCTTCACAACAACCCTAAGTTATTTCTCCCCTTCTACAGATAAGGAAACTGTAGCACAGAGAGGTTAGGGAACTTGCCCAAGGCTACACAGCAGGTACAAGGCAGAGCAAGGAGTTAAACCAATGTAGTCTGTCTACAGAACTCATGCTCTTAACCATTACTCCAAGTATCACAATTTAATCTTTTTTTTCTCCCAAACAGCATGCAGATGTGGACACATACACATACATTCCGAAGACTGGCCTTGGGTGAGTCCAACAGGAACCCATGAACCTAATTTGTCAAAAAGTTTGACAAATACAAGGTCGCATTGTCCATGTACCAGTACTTTCTATCCCATAACTGGCAAAGTAAGGGGTGCCCCCAAGGTCTCAGACCATTCCAGCCATTTTCACATGTATCATCTCATTTATCCTTGCAATATTATTTTGAAGTAGGCACTATTATCTCCATTTTACTGTTAAGAAAACTGAGGCTCGGAGAGGTTGAGCAACTTGCCTTGGGTCACACAGCTAATAAAGGGTGGAGGCAAGATTTGGACACAACACTTCAACACTTTTGATATAATGAGGTGTGCCCAGGTGACAGGCTATGTGACCCCAGCACTCATCTCACTACATCACCACGCTGCCTTCCCACCCTGAATGCCGCTGGAATTCTGAACAGGGCTGCCTAGGAGAAGTGACAGGAAGGGTGCAGAGTCAGCTTAAAGAAAATACGACACTTAGATCTAAAGTCCACATTATTGTATTTATACAAGCGTTCAAAAAAATTCTGAATTCTAAAATAAAACAGAGCTAATCTCCTGAGTCCCAGCTACCACTGCACCTCTCACTTGCCAAAACCCATCCAGTGAAGAAACGCGACATCTCTAAAGTATTTGTGCTTGAAGTCAAATCCATAAAACCTGCATTTACTAAAACCCTTTCTCTGAAAATCTATTAATAATGCACGGCCAGAACTTGCAGACGATGTGATCGTTGTTCTAGGGATTTGAAACCAAAATATCCCATGATGTGGAGGTTTGATTTTTGCCCAGTGATGACATTTTTGATACAATTTTTAAGGAAGGCACATGTTCGTCCATTTGCTGATTCCCCCTGGCTCACAAAGCCAACAATGACTTAAACCCAAATTGCTTTCGACCTTCCCAAGTACCTCATTTTTATCACAAAGGGACCTGCTACACAAACAATCTGTCATTCAAGTAGGAATACTCATATGTTAGACGTAGTCAGTATAGTTCATGGTGCTAAGCCCCTGCTAGCAGTTAAAGGAGCTGAGTTGTGGAGATGGACAGCTGCAGTGAGGTGGGGAATTCTGGTGGATTCCTTAATTTCTTTAAGAAAGCCCAAATACAAGAATTCTAACCAACAAAGCGAGTAAATTAGGAGTGATTTCCTACTGTGTTCCAGTGGTGCTATGGGAGATACAGAGAACTTACATGTAGGAGTTATGGATTCGAAGCCAGATCCAGCTACTTATCAGCTATGAGACCTAGCACAAGTTACTTAACCGCTCTGAACCTCAGTCTCATCCTCTGGGCATATTCAGTACTTATGTCTTAGGCTGCTGTGAGGTAACAGATTTCACAATACCTACTATATACCTGGCACAAAATTAATATTGAAAATCTTTTTCAGTCTTTTAATCTGAAAGATTAAAATTTTCAGCATTAATTCTGAATTTGAATTTTAAATAGTTTTCCACCTAAAAGGGCAAAATCTTAATTTATATGTATTTCTCTAGGAACGTATCAATTAAGCAAAATAAAAAGGGAAATCCTGAAAGTTTATAACAGATAGCAGGAATATCTGAAATCTTATTCTCACTTTCCCCTGTCACTGGGACAACTTGGAGTCAGCCGGCCATGTATGCTACTTCCTGCCAAAGACTTTTGGGCTGCGGGGTTTGTTCGCTACGAAGTAAGCAGACCACATGTTCTACTCCCTCACTGCGTATTGCCAAGAAGAGAATGTGTGTCGCCCATGGCCATTGTTTAGTTCTGTTCCATTCAGTTCAATGATTATGGACAAGGCAGTGCCCAAGGCACTGAAGATACAAACATGAAGGAGACATGATCCCTGCCCTTGAGGGGCTCATAGCCTGGTGGGGAGACAGATGGATAAACAGATAATTTTGTGTGAGCTAGTCAACTCTGTGACTGGTGTGTGAACATGGAGAATTATGGGCCTGGGGGAGTTAGGAACAACTTTCTGGAGGAGGTGATGCCTGAGCTAAATCTGGAAGAACACATGCATCTATCTACCCACCCACACTTCCACCCACCCACCCATCCATCCACTCACCCATCCACCCACCCACCCATCCATCCACACACCCTTCCACCCACCCACCCATCCATCCACACATCCACCCGTCTACCCACCCACACATCCAACCACACATCCACCCATCCACACATCCACCCATCCATCCACACATCCACCCATCCATCCACACACCCACCCATCCATCCACCAACCCATACATACATCCACCCACCTACCCACGCATACATCCACCCACCCTCCCACCCACCCACCCATCCATCTATCCATCCTTCCACACAGCCATACCTTTATTCAGCAAATATATGTTAAGTATTTATTCTGTGCCTGACATTGCTCTAAGCATTGTGGTTAGAGTGGTGAACAAGCAGATAATGTCTCTGCTCTTACGGAAATTACATTCTGCTGAAGGGAGACAGAAAATAAATGAGTGAATAATAAATATATAAATATAAATAGCTTCAGGTAGCAAGACAAATGCTAAGAAGAAAACGGGGAGCGCTGCTTCTGATCAGGACATGGAGCTGGAAGAGACTCTTTCAGATAATTTCCCCAGAGGAGGAAAAACTGAGTCAAGACCAGAGCAACAGGAGAGAAGACAAGCCATGCAAAAATCCAGAGTTTAGAGCACTAGGCAGAGGAAATGAGTAAAGTTTCTAAGGTAAGAACTAGCTTGGTCTAATCATAAACAAAACAAAGTTGAAAAAAACCACACCAAAGCCAGTGTGGGGAGGGAGAGGATAGTCTGAGATAAGGTCAGATAGGAAGGTCTCTTTGCCTATGAGCCATGGCAAACAGTATCCTCGGTGCAATGGGAGGGTTCAGACCAGGTGAGGAGTGTGATCTGATTTCAGCCTTTTATGATTGCCCAGGAGTCAGCCAGCGGAAGTCCAGAAGCAGGGAGCTTCAGCCAGAGGAGGAGTATGCCCCCTTCCGCGTGCATACTTTCTCTGGTCAGTGTGGCCCCTCTTCTGCCTCTTCCTTCCCTCCTTCCCATCACAACAGTGCTGTTGAGATGGTCATGAGGTCAGGGTACACAATCAGGGGCCTAACAGATGTCACTCCTGGACAGCACTCTATGGATAATCCCTCCTACTTCTAGAAATGCTGGCTCAATTGCTAGACTCCTCGTGTAGCAGCAGTGAGGCCTCACATGTGTATGGTACTCTGACATTTTTGCAGGGTGTTCACCATCATTATTTGATTTTACCCAGGGAGGTAAAAACATCAGGCATGTTTTTTTCACGCTCACGTGATAGATGAGGAAACCGATGCACAGTTAGGTGAATCAGTGCACACAAGGTCATATACCTAGCTTGGTGGCAGAGGCAGGATTAGAATCTGAGTCCCTGATTCATTCTGTATTGCATCCACAGCGGTTCTCAATGTGGTGCTATTGAAGTTGAGTGGAAGTGAGCAGTTCTTTATTATGCTAGACTGTCCCAGATATTACAGGACATTTTGAATCCCTGGCCCGGGCCAGTAGTATTCATGTGTAAAACCTTGTGACAACCAAAATGCCCCCCACATATTTCCATACACCCCCCGGGGAGGATTAGTAGTGCCCCTGGTGGGGAACAGTGAAGTTTAATCCTCTCCTGTATAGATGGGAAAATGAAGACACCAGAGGCAGAAGGCACTTAGCGGCTGCTCACACGTTTGCTGCATGTTATTTAAACAGCTGTCGTTAATACTCTCCTCCAGTCTTATCTGGTAAGCGCAAGGATGCTGACCCATGCACACCATTTATTTATTTAGTCATGTGACAGACAGTTCCTAATTACCTTGTAAGGAAGTCTTCTGCGCTCTAAGCTAAGGATGCAGTGCTGCAGAGGGACATGGCGCTCGTCTTCTCATCATGGGGAAAGCAGGGGTGGAACCCCAGAAGCTAATGAACAATTACAAGGCAAAGAGGTAAATGTCAGGATGCAGTCACCGAGGTGATGGAAGAAATCTAGACAAGGGCACCCAGATTTGGAGGCACGGGAAAGGAGAGATTTTCCAACACCACAGCTGTCCAGAACCAGAGCGTTTTGGAATATAATAAGCTTGCCATTAATGAAGATGTTTAAAGAGAGACAGGATCATCAGATGGTTGAGAAAATGAAAAAGGTTTAAGCAGCCTATGTAAGGTCAATGCCCTTTCCAGTCCTGCAGCCTGGGATGTCCAACATGTCCACAGAAGACCATAAACAGAATGTAATCACATCTGATTTCTGTAATGATAAGTGGCAACGAGGTAACGCCGTGTTAGACTAGGTTATAAAAAGAAAATAATGTTAGAAATAATCTGGTTTTCCCCCAAAGCTCTTTCTACAAATTACCAACTTAAAAAAAGTACCATTTCCACCTGTCCATTCATGTGGGGAGTGTTCAGGACAGGACTGAACATTGAGAGGGGGTTGGTAACCTCCAGCACTGACCGAAAGGGTGGGCTTCTAGGAGGGCAGGGCAAGAGAAAGGTCCTCTACGGAGGGACTTTTAATTGGGCACCAGGCACTTTTTTTCTCTCAGGTAGCCAGGAGAGCCAAGGAGAGCTCCTTAGTGCCAATTTACTCTGGTCTTTGCTGATCTGGAAAGGTTGGCAGCCCAAACGTCAGCAGAGGACTGTTCCTGACAACTCTGTGACAAGGGAGAGAGTCTCGAGGGACCAGGGTGCCCAAGGACCACAAACGTTGTTCTGCCTTCCGGGGGGTGAAGTGTCAGCTTTCAGCAAATGTTCCCTCTGTGCAAGGACAGAAAATGGCATCTAGAGAGCTGCTCTAACTGGGTTAAAAGTCATGTTTGTGCCACTCATGTCAAAAGGACAAGGCTTAGAAAAAGGAATCAGCCATTGGTCAGGGCGATGATTGTGGCTTGCTGATGGCTCAGATTTAAACTTCAAAGGATAAAGCTGTCAGCGTTCGCTTTTCTTGTTGCTTCTGTATTTTCGATTGGAAAATTTTTACTCAAAGCAGACATATGCCAGATACCTATGGGATAATTAAAGAGTAAAATAATGGCCATCAGACTTCAAAAAACAAATCTCTCTTCCCTGCCCATCATTCATCTTCTATTTACCCCCTGTACGCCTCTCCTCACTTCAACTATTCTCTCCAGTTTTGCTTTAACAAATTCTTTCACCAGTACCAAACTTTATTTATTATCAGCTTGCTTTTGACTGAGGGACGCATTGAGATGAATGGGCTATTCTCTTTGAGGATTTAGATTAATTCATTTTCCATGTTTGGTGTTCAACTTAGGATTCCAAACATATCTTGTGGTTGTCAAACTATCCACTGACATCTGGTTCAAATAAAAAACTACAAATAGAACTACCTTATGACCCAGCAATCCCACTACTGGGCATATACCCTGAGAAAACCATAATTCAAAAAGAGTCACGTACCACAATGTTCATTGCAGCTCTATTTACAACAGCCCGGAGATGGAAACAACCTAAGTGTCCAATGTCGGATGAATGGATAAAGAAGATGTGGCACATAGATACAATGGAATATTACTCAGCCATAAAAAGAAACGAAATTGAGCTATTTGTAATGAGGTAGATAGACCTAGAGTCTGTCATACAGAGTGAAGTAAGTCAGAAAGAGAAAGACAAATACCGTATGCTAACACATATATATGGAATTTGAGAAAAAAAAATGTAATGAAGAACCTAGGGGTAAGACAGGAATAAAGACACAGACCTACTAGAAAATGGACTTGAGGATATGGGGAGGGGGAAGGGTAAACTGTGACAAAGCGAGAGAGTGGCATGGACATATATACACTACCAAACGTAAGGTAGATAGCTAGTGGGAAGCAGCTGCATAGCACAGGGAGATCAGCTCCGTGCTTTGTGACCACCTGGAGGGGTGGGATAGGGAGGGTGGGAGGGAGGGATATGCAAGAAGGAAGAGATATGGGGACATATGTATATGTATAACTGATTCACTTTGTTATGAAGCAGAAACTAATACACCATTGTATTGCAATTATACTCCAATAAAGATGTAAAAAGAAAAAAAACCCATCACATTTAGGAGGAATTTTTGTTCTTGAGAGACCCCTTATTTTCAAGAGTTGGTCTTTGAAACTCTGTCTTCCTGCTTTCACGTCCACCCTCGCCTCCTGTTCTGGACTGCTAGGGTCTTCTGTTATAATGTCCTTTCTTAAATTTTCTCCCTCTGTCCTCTTTTATTTCCTTCTTTGTTTTCCCCAACTTCACCTGAGCTCTACCTGATTTGGCTCAAAAATTTCTTTCTAGCAGGGCCTCTCCTTAGAACATATTAGATTCTGGGGTTCCTTGCACTTTCATGTCAGATATTTCCTTAGTTAACTTTTGCTTAGAAATACATGGTCCCTATAAAAAAAAAAGTAACATTCAGTAAAACATCCCTATAGAAAATGTAACATACAAATAAAAAGGTAAAAATTACCTATAATTTAAAAATCTTTTTCTGTTATATAAGTTTCAGGTGTACAGCATTGTAGTTCTACTACCCCAGCATTATAATCTTGCTACCCTGAAATGAAAATTCTTAACATTTTGGTGTATTTTCTTCCAAATACATAGGTGTATATGTAATCTATGCAAAAAATATTTATTTCCCTTAACTTAAAAAAATTAGAAAAGAAAGAACACTCCAAGTTCACCGAAATCTAGAAGTTTTGTGGGTGCCTCCATAGAAAACAGGGCAGGGTCTTCAACCAACAGAGCATGTGATGGCTCTTCATCACTTGTGGAGAGTTTAGCTCGGTTTTCTCATCCTGACTGTGTGCATCAGACTCACCTGGGATGAGCGGAAAAAACACAGATGCCCAGGGCCCACCTGCAGAAGTTTTATTTCAATAAGTCGGGGGTGGAGGCTTAACATCTTGTTTTTTCTTCTGAGATCTTTGTATGATTCTAATGTTAAGCCAGAGTTGAAGACAACTGGTAGCAAAGGATGACTGTAGGTTCTTACATCAGGATTAATGACCCCTGAAGACACCGTATCAACTGGAGGCTGTGGGAGCTGACCGGTCACCTCTCTGGTTGATGTGGGAACGTGTGGTGGGGATGAGAGGGCACCAGTCCTCAGCCTTCTAGGGGCTAATTGGCTGGAAGACGCTGGCTTATCTTATGTTGTCACTTCACTTCCTCTTCGTCCTCTTTTTGTTTTCCAACACTTGCCAAATACACGAGCTGCGCTCACCTGAGGGCCTTACCTGCCTTCTCTTTACCAGCTGCTGCTTCTTCCTCTACTCTGTTGACCCTCGCTCCCACGCTGATGACAAGTGATCTTCTGGATTGCTGGCCAATGCCTGTGGCCTCTTTTGTCATCTTCCTGAAAGATCACTGGCTCTGTCCTATGGACCACTTTGTGCACTGACTGGATAAAACTATAGAGAAATATCAATATATAAATAAGAGGATAGAAGGAGCAAAACCTTGATTAATCAGATTCTTCCATTTCCAGAACACTATGGGATCTATTCAAACTGTAGGAGAGAAAGATAATCATAGGAAAATAATCTGATAACAGGAAACCAAGCAGTCAACCAGTTTCTAGGGTTTCTTAACCTGGAATCCACAGACAGACTTTAGAGGATCTATGAACCACTTGAAACTGAAGGTAAAATCGTGCGTGTGTGTGTGCCCGTGTGTGTGTTTTTTCCTTTGGGGAGGGTCGGGATGTTTTCCAAATGGGTCCTAATTCAAGAGAGCCTGAGAATCACTGTTCCAGGGTGTGTGTCTTGCTGTGGGGTTCCTGTATTCCAGCATCATTTCTTGTTTCTCTTTTTCACTGCCCCTCATATCAATCTGGTTTATGTCTTGTCTCCATCTATTCTCCATACTCACTTCCCTAGGCCAGGCCCTCTTCACCTTTCACCTGGAAACTGTGACGTTTCCGGTCTAGACCCCTCCTTTTCTCCTTCCTCCCCACCCTCTTTTCTTGTCTCTTTCCTGTACCAAACATCTCTCCCTCATCCAATACATCCTTGTCACAGCCTAAAGATCCTCTTATAAACTCCAAACCTGATCACGGTCAGTCTCCAGCTTAAACTTGGTCGGGGGGTGTTCTCAAAGTACCTACAGAATAAAAATCATGCATTCTGTTATGGTATTTACCGTCTCTCATACCCTTCATTAGGAGGTCCCAACTAGCCTCCTAATGTTTTCCTCTATGACTCCACATCGTGGCCCAAGCTTCTCCACCTCTGTGCCGCTGTATCTTCTACTCCCTCCACTTGGAATGACCTTTCCTTTACTTCATGTATCCATACTCTATCCAAACAGAAAATGGCATCCCTGCCATGATGCTTTCCATGATCCCACTTGTTCTCACTCAGAACTCCAATTGGATTTTCCCTGTACTGGTCTTTCTACTCGCATCATCATGATTTATGTACCTGCTTTAATTTCCATTGAGGATAGGGCACACATATGATTTATCTCTGTATCCTCCATAGGCTTTAGTATAATACTTTTGGACTTAATTGGTACTTAATTGGTATAAATGCTTATTTAATATTACTCTGTTTTAGCCAGCTTGGCTTGCCACAGTGAAATACTACAGACTGGGTGGCCTCAACAACAGAAATCTGTGTTCTCACATTTCTGGGGACTAGAAAACCAAGGTCAAGGTAACAGAAAATTGAGTTTCTGGTGAGGCCTCTCTTCCTGGCTTGTAGACAGCCAGTTTCTTGCTGTGTCCTCTTCTCTATGCTCAGGGAGAGAGAGCTCTGAGGTCTCTTCCTCTCCTTAAATGGACACTAGCCCTATCGGATTAGGGCCCCACCCTTATGATCTCATTTAACCTTAATTATGTCCCTAATAGCCCTGTCTCCAAATACAGTTACATGGAGGGGGGCAGGGTTAGGGCTTCAACATATAAATTTTGGAGGGACGCAATTCAGTCCATAAAATCCTCTTTGGCCTCCATTTGTATCTCTCTAAAGTATAGGTAGACAATCTCCAGGGTGCACGATAAGGATCCTGAGTCATGGCTTGTTTCTCAATCAACAAATGAGTCAGTGGTGTTTAACGTATGCTCTTTACTAAATCAGGAAAAGAAAAAACACCTGAAATTTTAGTGTATTGGTTTTCAGACTCTAGTCATTTGCATATCACTGTCATAATTTTTGTCATAGTTTTAGAGCAAATGTACAATCGTTTACTTAAAAACACCTTTAAATTGATTCATGTTTTCACTTAAATATTTAAAAAAATTATCTGTGAAATCATAGATCTAATTATGTTTTTATGACATATATATTACGATTAAAATTATTTGTTCAAAATGTTCAATACTGCGCCCTCCAGAGCCCCACCCTGCTGGGAAAGATTCTATGTATTTCCAGCCCTATTGAGGTCAGCCTTAGCCATGTGACTGGCTTTGCCTAGTGATATATGGTGCTCCCAGACAATTTATGAGGCATTTTCTGGACTTGCATGATTCTTTCTTCCTGCCTCAAGACTCAGGGTCTGTGCTTTAACCCGGTCCTGAAATAAAGAAAACATGAGGCATATCTGAAACCAGCTGGCAACTTACATTTATGTGAGTGAGAAATAAATGTTTATTATTCTAAGCCACTGAGATTTTTCTTACAGGTCATTGGTTACCACATCCAAATTTCATCTAAGCTGACTAATCAAATGTCCATTCGTATGTTACCTAGAGTCATTTTACATAATAAGATTTTGGGAACCCGAGACTTCCCTGGTGGTGAAGTGGTTAAGAATCTGCCTGCCAATGCAGGGGACACGGGTTCGAGCCCAGGTCCGGGAAGATCCAACATGCCACAGAGCAACTAAACCCGCAAGCCACAACCACTGAGCCTGTGCACCCAGAGACCACGCTCCACAACAAGAGAAGCCACTGCAATGAGAAGCCCATGCACCGCAACAAAAAGTAGCCCCTGCTCACCACAACTAGAGAAAGCCCGTGCGCAGCAACAAAGACCCAAAGCAGCCCCCCAAAAAAATAATAAATCAATTAAAAAAAAAAGATTTTGGGAATCTTATGCCTTTTGAGAAACATTTCTGAGTTTCTGAAAGCTTGAATGAGGAGGCAACTGTAAGATATCTCTGTGTTTTTTCAAATGACTCAGTGATTTCATCTTATGGGGAAATTATCTGAAAGGAATTTTTACAACCTGTGAATAACCCACATCCTGACAAATTATGGACTACAGCTTTCCTGCCACCCTGGCCCTTGTCCTTGTAGCATCAATAGCTCAGGATGGTGCTTTGTCCGTCACACTTTAAAAATAGCCTTTAGTCTCAAGAAGTGGTGATGGAGACTTGGCACTCAGATGACCTAAAGGCATTTTTTTGTCTCAAATACTCCAGTTTCTCCCACTGACACTTCAAAGACTTCAAAGGCAACTGGACTTTGGGGAGTGCTAGGCCTTTGAAGTGGGCATGGAGCATGTGAGAATGCTTTTCAGGGCTGGGACAGGTGGATGGTTTTTAACAGAAGTGAACTATGGATAAAGTAAAAACACAAAGTGTAAAAGTATTTCTTATCTGTCTGTCCCATTACCTAATCTATGCAATCTTATTAAATACAAGTTTTCTGCTATGATAGGAGAATGGTAGTGAAGTAATTAATTAATATTCAGTTTTATAAAAAGCTGCTATGTAAGAACAACAAAATTTTAAAGACTCTCAGTGTCACAAAATAATATATAATTAGGGGATATAGTGAAACCATGGGTCATTCAAAGGTACTTCTGAAGGCCCCTCTGGGCCACTGCTGAGAAAAACAGCCATCTTTTGGCTTCTGTTCCCCTCCATTTCTCCATGCTGTGGCCTCCAGATAATCATTATCTCCTTTTGCCAAATCAGGGGTCTTCCTTAGCTCTCTTCCTCTTTAACTCCTCGGCTGCTGTGACAGTTAACCACCACCCCCAAACTCCCTCTAACCCAGTCTTCTGTGCAAATCCACTTTCCTGATTCTCCTGTGAACTCCTAGCAAAGTTTTTTGTTCATTTTACCAGCTCACTTCCTTTTTCTTATCTAAGTGGGAATGGTCCTCAAGGTCCTCGGACCCGGTTTTGCTTCAGTTCCACTCTCTGCGTTGAGAAACTCATCCATCCCTACAATATCATTTTGAGGCTGATGCCTCCAGCCCTGACTAACCCTTTGCCCTCAGGTGACTGGCACCAACTCAGAGGGCATATCTACGGGGAGGTCCTACCATCACTTCAAACTCAATATATACAAAACCTCACCCATCATCAGTCCAGTGTAACCTGCTTTTTCACTATATATTACACTCCCATTTTCCTTGGAATCATCTTTCATTCATCCTTCTTTTTCAGGACCTCTACCCAATCTATTTCCAAGTGAGTTATTTTTTCTTTAAAATGTTTCTTGGATCTTTTTAGTTTCTTCTAATTCAGACTTCCAAAATCCTAGTTCAGACTCTAGCAACCTCACATCCTGCCATCACATATGTAAGATGTCCAACGTGGCAGATGCTTCTGGTTGCCTATTGAGTATCTCTTCTCCCCTCTTCCCTTATTAAAAGAGTTCCAGTTAGCTGGGGTGTTGCAATATGCCCAGGTAAGTTATCTCCCCTGTTATCCATGCATCCAGTTCTGCTGATGAGCACTTCTATCAAGTGAGATTTCTGGCAGAGTTATTGTTTTCCTGATAAAAGGTAATACCCAGGGCTTCCCTAGTGGCGCAGTGGTTGAGAGTCCACCTGCCGATGCAGGGGACGTGGGTTCGTGCCCCGGTCCGGGAAGATCCCACGTGCCATGGAGCGGCTGGGCCTGTGAGCCATGGCCGCTGAGCCTGCGTGTCCGGAGCCTGTGCTCCGCAACAGGAGAGGCCACAACAGTGAGAGGCCCGCGTACCGCAAAAAAAAAAAAAACGGGTAATACCCAGATGGCACATGCCTTTTACCCCCACTTCTTACCTTCCTTTTTTCCTGGATGGAATGTAGAAGCAATGGCTGTGGTTAAGATACCATATTTTAAGTCAGCTAGGTCAGTTTCAAACCCCATCTCAGATACTTTCTTGTGTTGAGACCTTGGGAAACTTACCTAACTTCTTTAAGCCTCAATTTCATATCTGTAAAATGGGTACAACAATACTACTAGGTTGTGACGATTAAAAGTACTAATATGTTTATAAAGCATTGAATATAGTATATGCAGAGGACCTTGTTACTATCAGTGAGTGGTGGATAGTATTCCGGCTGTTTCCATTTTCTAAACTCCTATTGTACTTAGAGTAATTATGGTACATATTTGCATTGTCTTATTTTGTCTTCTGGATTACCTGTCTCCTTGGAGACAAGGAGACTGTGATCAACTTGGGGCCACTGACCATTTTTTCTGCTTGTTTCATCGCCTTTCAATTGCCTTGTCCAGTTCTGGGTGTGGAGTAGGCTCTTAAAAACACTTAGGAATTTAATGACAGATTATATGATAAAGGTGCTAGAAATCAACTCTGAGGACAAACTAAGTATTTGCTGAGGTTAGGAAGACAAGACAGGCTATAAAGATGATCATTTTGCATTGAAAACCATCTTCAAGGGGAAACCTGGATATAAACAGAGAGGATGCTGCGGTGGCAGGCTTCTATTCTTCACTAGGTCCAGACTCAAGCTCTTTTCCAAGCCGCCACCCCCCCCCCAACCCCAAATGCTATTTCAACTCTAAAGCACTGCAGAGTGATGCAGATTTTCCTGGAGAAAAACTTCCTAGTCATCCCCTCGAACATCTCAGTCTTTCTCCACCTGTCTCCACCTGTTTCTGGCTTTCTGCTTCTTCTCACATTTCTCCCCCACAAAAGACTCTGAAAAATCCCCATATAAAGACTGTCGTCTGCCATCCTTTGGAGCACTAGGTCCGCTCCCTGAGCTTGCACACTGCCCTCAGCAAACCAGAGTCCTGCTGGGGAGCCGTCCCTGGAGCTAGCATGCTTGTAAAGGTTATTTATAGTCTTCTTTCTGCCTTATGTGGCCTCATTCCTAGGAACCAGGGCAAACTCCACTTCCTTTACACCACTTCCACCTACCCTACTCCCACTCCATTTTCTACCTTTCTCACCTCCACTCTGCTCCTTTACATCCTTCTGCTTTTGTCTTCTCCCTTTGCTCTAATCACCAGTCTCCATTCTTTCTCTTTCTCAAAGGCCTGGGAGGCGGTATTGAGACAGAGTACACCTGCCTTCAGCCAGGAACAGTGCAAGTGCAGAAGAAAAGGAGCTCCTTGACTCAGCTCGAGTTTCTAATGCCTCTCTCATCAAGGAGGTGGCAGGAAACTGTTCCCTGTATTTGGAGAGGGCTGGGGCTCTATAAATGAGAACACCCAGTTCTGAGTGGAGAGAAAGTTTAACCCAGGATATTCTAACACCTTCATTACCCAAGGTAGGTTGGGACCACAAACATGGAGATGAATGCGTCCAACGTGTCGTTAGGCTCCCTTGGGATACAGGATCTTATGGCTTGGCCTTATTTTCTTTTAATCAAAATGTATAGACACAGAAGACATTTATTCTGCCATGTGAACCCCCTGGATTTGAAAATGGAAAACAATAAAGGCAAGGCGATGGTGAGAGAAATTGGTGTGGTCATTTTCTCTGTCATTATATCTGATCTTGAAAAAGCCCTGAGTAGACGTCAGGCTCCTCCATCGCTCCGTCAGGGAGACCCGGGCTGTAGGTATTTCCCACGTGAGCATGAGGAACGGTGGCAGGGCAGGACCTGGGGGCCACTCACATGCCATGACTGAGACACAAGTCTGCAAGGAAATAAACATTCTAATGTAGTGTTTCTAGTACTCGTTCCAACTTTTTCATGAAAAGAAAACCGTCACAGACAATTGATAGATCATTTGGCTTCTCAGTCTGATGTGTTCTGATGGCCCCTTTTCCTCCGCTAACTCACATCTGCCACCACCAGCTATCGTCCCAGAGGCGGTGGTTGTCAGATGGTGTGTGCGCGCGCCTACGCACATCTATGCATATATGTAATCCTGAAGGTGTACGTTAAGCTCTTGTGATTCTCTGAGCTCCTTTCAATGATGGAGACTTCCTGCCACCTCGTCTCCCTCCCCTCTTCTCATCCTGCTGCCAAACTGCTATTTTGTGCCTCTGTTGCAACTGGGCCATGTTTTTGACTTTACCAAGAGGAAGCGAGAGGCCTTCGGTGGGAGAGCAAGAGGTTTCCAGTGTTCCCCAAATGCAGATGCTCAGGAAATGGGGTACTCGTGTGGCTTGTGTATAGGGAACTTCTCAGCTACAATACCGTGTCCTGTGTGGGAGGCCCAGCTCACCCTTCACTGTCTCCCAGCCGACTTGACTCCAAACGTCCCTGGGAATAATTCAACTTCTTATCTAAGGTACGGGCCAGCTTCCTTGAACCACCAACTGCTCGATTGCACAACAAATCGGTTATATAAGAGGATCTTAAGAAAGAATAAAATCATGAGCCCCCCATAACTGTCTCTCTCCAGGCATCAGCCCCAGACTCAAGGAAGGGAGCCCAGCTGGGGCAGTTGGTCCATTTGTAAACAGAAGCTGCAGAGCAGACCGTTGGTTTCTCTGAGTGGAGTTCAGGGGCTACACATCGTCCTCGTGTTTCCTCGACTCCCCCACCCCTCCTCCAACTCTGTCACCCCAAACGCAGGCCCTCATTATCCTGGATGAAAATAGAAGGTTCCTCGTCATTGATTTATTTTTAGCACTTGCTCAAACTAATTGGTAGCCCTGCAACCCATACATAATACAGTGATGTGGAAGAAACTGACAGCTATTTAATGACGGATTACATCGCCGAGGACAGAGAACATGAGGCTCACTCTGCAGTGGGTCTTGTTTGACTCTCTGCTGTCCTCTGAGGGTTCATGTTTTCTGATACATTTAGTCTTCAAGGGTTATTAACTGAAAATTACACAACCAGAGCTCAGCAAGGCCAGCCGAGCCCTCTTCCGGCTTCTTCGCTGACCTTCGGTAGTGGGTTCCCCGGTTCTGAGCCTTTAAAGAGAAGGAGACCCAGTGTTGAGAGAAGGAAGGCTGTGTCTTTGACTCCTTTACCTGCCTCGACCCTGTGATGGGAAAGGTAGTAGTGAGGAGTCTGGGAAGACCATGTGTTCTGGAGTCAGACAAGGCTGTAAAGTCTCAGCTTGAACATTCAACATTTATGGGACTTTGGATCAGTGGCTTAAACTTTCAGAACCTCAGTTTCCTCATCTCTCAAAATGGGGAGAATAAGACCTACCCACCAATGCGTTCGGAGGATTGAT
This sequence comes from Monodon monoceros, assembly GCF_005190385.1. NCBI lineage: Eukaryota > Metazoa > Chordata > Mammalia > Artiodactyla > Monodontidae > Monodon > Monodon monoceros. The sequence goes on along the minus strand of NW_021703777.1, from coordinate 63,162,170 downwards.
GCGGAAACACCAGTTACACTGCCTCATACGAGCTTAGATATTCAAAAACAGCTTCTTTCCTTCTTTGAATTTACAGCATCTGCAAGATTCCTTAGGGAGCTATGAATAAAACATGCCAAGCTTTACACTTCTAATTTGCTTTTTATTAGTGGGTCCATAATATAACATAGACGAGATATCAAGGTAACATACCGGACACCACTGAGAAGACTCTGGAATGCTATTACTGATTATACCTGAAAATGTGCTCAGAAGCTATGCAATCAAGAAGGCCTTCTTTAGCACCCCTCATACACTGTGGGTGGAAGTGAAAATTGGTACAGCCACTGTGGAAAAGGGTATGAGGTTTCCTTAAAAAACTGAAAATAGAGCTACCGTATGATCCAGCAATCCCACTCCTGGGCGTATATCCAGAAAAGATGAAAACTCTAATTTGAAAAGATACATGCACCCTAAAGTTCATAGCAGCACTGTTTACAATAGATAAGACATGGAAGCAACCTAAGTTCCATGAACAGATGAAAGGATAAAGAAGATGTGGTATTTATACACAATGGAATATTACTCAGCAATAAAAAAATTATGAAATTATGCCACTTGCAGCAACATGGATGAACTTAGAGAATATCATACTAAGTGAGGTAAGTCAGGCAGAGAAAGACAAATATTATATGATATCACTTGTATGTAGAATCTAAAATATGACACAAATGAACTTATCTATGAAACAGAAACAGACTCACAGACATAGAAAACAAACTTATGGTTACCAAAGGGGAAAGGGAGGAGAGAGAGGAATAAATTAGGAGTATGAGAGTAACAGATACAAACTACTATACATAAAATAGATAAGCAACAAGGATTTACTGCATAACACAGGGAACTACATTCAATATCTTGTAATAACCTATAATGGAAAATAATCTGAATATATATATATAACTGAATCACTTTGCTGTATACCCGAAACTAACACAATATTATAAATCAAATATACTTAAATAAAAAAATCTAAAAAAGAGGGCCTCCTCTTGGATCCTAGGTTAAGTGTGTAACCTTGGATAAATTATTTAATATCTCGAAGCCTTAATCTTCTCAATCTCATTGGGATTCATGAGTAATAAATATATTAATATTTATTAATATAAATAAAGTAATAAATGAGTAATAAATAGTACTCATGAGTAATAAATATAATAACAAATATAAAGCTACTAATTAAGTGCTGAAATAGAGCAGGTGCCTCTTCTCTTCATTAAGTATTAATCTTCTAGTTTTGAACTGGAATTAGATATTCATTTATGTAACAAATGTTTATGTGGCAGACACGGTCCTAATTGCTGGGCATCCTATAGTCTAGCTTGGGAGAAAGAAAATAAATTGGCAGATGAAAGTTTATATAATTTTGTTTTAAAAATACAGGATTCCATTAGTCTCATGCTACAGAGCTACTTTTTTCACTCAACTATATTTCACTTCATGGAAAATTGTCTATGTCCGTATATAAAGAGATTTTCACCCTTTTATATAGCTGCATGTTATTCCAAAGTGTGTGTGTGTATACACATATACACCCCCATTATTTAGCCATTACCTTATTGGTGGCCATTTGTGTTTTCTACCTTTTTTTGGGGGGGAGGGAATTGGAAAAATGATATCCTCATTCTTATATTATTATGTTCACGATAATTTTTATAGATTACATTCTTTTTTATATTCTTAATCTTTAAACTAAATATCATGGGCCCAAAATATTATCAGATATCATGATTTTAATGGGTAATTTATCTTTTTCAGTTGCATTAATTTTTCTTGACTGGTATTTGCCAGCAGGTCACCAACGATGTCAGTCCTCAGGAAACATTTTGACAAGGTTTGGTCAAGTGAACTTTTCCCACTTTCCCGTGTATTTCCTCTGGGTAGGAGGAGAGTACCAAGGTGAGTGCAGGTTGCAGAGGGAAGCAGATGGGGCTTTGAATTTCTGGGCTGCTTCTTGATAGGTATGATCATGCACATGGGTTTTTTTGTTTGTTTGTTTTTTGTGGGTTTTTTTTTGCCTCTTCAGGTCTTACTTCTTTGAGGATAAAAATTCCTACCTACTTCTATTCTATTCACTACTATGTGTCATTCATTTGGCGACTCATTGGATGTATCAACTTCAAATCCCTGAAAGTAGCCAGAAGTGCTTTCAGAATCTGCTCAGAAGTTTCTCTCTCCCGGTCTCCTCCACTGTAACCTGTGTTCCCTCACGCAGCAGCTTTCCTGGAAGATTTATTCTCTTAATTAAAAAAAAAAAAAACCTTCATTTTCAGTTTTAGGTTCACAAAAAATTTGAGCAAAAAGTACAGAGGGTTCCCATGCACATCCTGACCCACACATGCATGGCACCCCGACCCCTACCATTATCGGCATCCCCACCATAGGGGTACCTTTGTGACAATTGATGAGCCTACATGGACACATCACTGTCACCTTAAACCATAGTTTACATTAGGGTTCACTCGAGTGGTGGTGAACATTCTATGGGTTTGGGCAAACATATAAATGACATGTATATATCATTACAGTGTCATACAAAATAGTTTCACTGCCCTAGAAATCCTCTGTGTTCTGCCTATTCATCCCTCTCTTCCCCCAACCCCTGCCAACAATTGCTCTTTTTACTGTTTCCCTAGTTTTACCTTTTCCAGAATGTCATATAGTTGGAATTATACCATACGTAGCCTTTTCCAACTGGCTTCTTTTACTTATTAGTATGCATTAAGATTCCTCCCTGTCTCTTCTTGGCTTGATAGCTCATTTCTTTTTTAGTGCGAATAATATGCCATTGTCTGTGTGTATCATAGTTTATTTATCCATTCACCTGCCTAAACACATCTTGGTTGCTTCCAAATACTGGCAAATATGAATTAAGATGCAAAAAACATCTGTATGCAGGTTTTTGTGTGGACATAAGTTTTCAACTCATTTGGGTAAATACCAAGGAGCACAATTGCTGTGCCATATGGTAAATTTTGTTCTTTTTTTTTTTTTTTTTTTTTTGCTGTACGCGGGCCTCTCACTGTTGTGGCCTCTCCCGCTGCGGAGCACAGGCTCCGGACGCGCAGGCTCAGCGGCCATGGCTCACGGGCCCAGCCGCTCCGTGGCATGTGGGATCTTCCCAGACCGGGGCACGAACCCGTGTCCCCTGCATCGGCAGGCGGACTCTCAACCACTGCGCCACCAGGGAAGCCCAGTATGGTCAATTTTGTAAGAAACTGCCAAACTGTCTTCCAAAGTGGCTGTACCCCTTTGCACCTCCATCAGCAATGAATGAAAGTTCCTATTGTTCCACATCCTTGTCAGCATTTGGCTCTGTCAGTGACTTGGATGTTGACCATTCTGATAAGTATGTATTAATAGTAGTATCTCATTGTTGTCTTAATTTGCATTTCCCTCATGAGGTATAATGCTGAACTCTACTCTTTTAATCTTCTTATTCCATTTTATTGGTTTTTACTTTGGTTTAGTTACTGCATTGACATTCCACTGCAAAATAATAATACTTGCCTCACAGGGTCATTGTGGGGACGCAAGGAAAGAATCTGATAATTTTAAACACAAAGTCTCAGTTTACAGTCTTCATTTCTGTATCTTGCTCAAGTTTGATAAAGCCAGAGCTACAAGTCACACATCAGTGGAAAGTCAGTGACTATGACTGAGACTGCAGTTTCAGAGGATAATCGATCTCATATAGATAATTCCTTATGAGCACAGAGAAGGAAACAATTAGCTCTGCTCGGGGAGTTGGACGAGACTTTATGATGCCTGGAATATAGTATCCCCTCAATAACTATTTATTGAGTGAGAGGATGTTTGAGAAGGTGGATTCCGGTGCCAGACTGCTTAGAATTGAATCCCAGCTCCATCACTTTATCAGATGTGTGACTTTTGGCCAGTTACTTAACCTCTCTGTTTCCACATCTGAAAAATGGGGCTAATAGCAGCCGAAAGCTGGAAACAACCCAAATGCCCTCAATGGATGAATGGATAAACAAAAGTGGTATATCTACACAGTGGAACATTACTCAGCCATAAAAAGGAATGAGGTACTGATACACGTCACAACACGCATGAACCTTGAAAGCATTATGATAAGCGAAAGAAGCATGACACAAAAGGTCACATATTATATGATTCTGTTTATATGGAATGCCTAGGATAGGTAAATCCATAGACAGAAAGCAGATTGGCGGTTCCCAGGGGCTAAGAGGAGGGAGTCGCGGGGAGTGACTACTTAATGGGTACAGGGTTTTCTTTTGGGTTGTTGAAAACGTTTTGATGAAACAAGATAGAACTGGTGGATGTACAACATTGTGACTGTACTAAAAGCCAATGAACTGTACGCTTTGCGGTGGTTAATTGTATCTTAATTGAACTTTACCTCAATAAAAATATTCACTGGGTGTGTTAAATAGGAGATTTTGTTCAGCTGAGTAGTAAGTCACTGAGATGGAAAATAGATTTCATTAAATTACCCAGGATGTCACAGAGAGTCGAGATAGGCAAGACAGGTTAAAATACACAGAGACAGAGTGAGGTGTTCCAGAGTTCCAGAAAGAGATAAAAGACAAAATGGGAAGAGGCATATCTGAAGGGAAAAAAAACAGAATTTTCCAGAAATATTTGTTGAAAGAGTGCAAACCTCAGATCCAGGAAGCCCAAAAAGTCCCAAGAAGAATAAATAAAAGGAAATTCACACCCAGGCATATTCTAGTAAAACTGTAGAATGCCTAAAGCCAAAAGAAGATCTTAAAGGCGGACAGAAAATAAAAATCATTTCCAAAGCGATGACAATTAGACAGCTGGCTAACGTCTCAAAAATAGTAATAAAAGACAAAAGACAGGAATAAATTATGCAATGTGCTGAAAGAAAAAGTGCTATTAGTGTAGACTTTCAAAGAAAGCAAAAATATCTTTCAATAATGAAGGCAAAATACTGTTTTTATTTTTTAATTTTTTATTTTATTTTTTTTACATCTTTATTGGAGTCTAATTGCTTTACAATGGCGTGTCAGTTTCTGCTCTATAAAATACTATTTTTAGACAAACAAAAATTGTGCCTCTCCAAAATTTTTGTTTAAGTCTAATCCCCAATACTTTAAGATGAGACTGTATTTGGAGAAAGGCTCTTTCAAGAGACAATTAAGTTCAAATGAGGTCATTAGGGTGGGACTTAATCCAAAATGACTGGTGTCCTTATAAGAAGAGGAAATTTGGACACAAAAAAAGACACCAGGGATGCGTGGACATGGAGGAAAGATCGTACAAGGACACAGGGAGAAATATTTATCTCCAAACCAAGGAGAGAGGTCTCAAAAGCAACTGACGCTGCTGACACCTTGATCTTGAACTTCTAGCCTCCAGAACTTTGAGAAAATAACTTACTGTTATTTGGGCCATCTTGTCTGTGACTTTGTTTGCGGTACCCAGTTTGTGGTCCTTTGTTATAGCATTCCTAGCAAACTAATAAAGCCTAAGATAATAGCAATTAATAGTAGTAGTTGCGATCATGTCATACCCTTTATCTTTTCAGGCCAATTTTTTGGAGAATTCCAAACACCAAAAAGGCAGCCACTGCAATGGGAAAGTGTCTTCTGGCAACTCCTCCCTCACAAAGAGGCTTTTAATAATGGGCCTTGGCAGAGAGGTAAACAGCATCGTGCCCTGGGGCGGGGCTCACCATTGTCCTCCTCTGTGGGTAGTCAAAGAGAGCCAAAGATGCAATGCTGTCCAAGGGAGTGCCATCTGGGAGGACATTTCTAAGGAAAACAGGGGGCTCTGCCGCCTGGATTTGCCATTCTGATCCAGTGTAATCGCTAACATTTATAAGAAAAGAAAATCCTCCTTCTTTCACATCGCATTGGGCTGGAGCCGAATGAGATTCTACATGCTGATGGTGTGGGGTAATAGCAGCCTCATATTCATCATTTTAGAGAACACTTCTCTCCTACCAGCTCTTGCTGAACATATTGAGATTCCCGAGATAGCATTAGGGGGTGAGAACATTTTTCCTTTAAAGACTTCAGTTCCAGGGCTTGAAATGCTCCCTGGCTTTGTCATTTGTTATTCATATGCATTCATCAAATTGTTCAAATGTTTTTATTTCCTCCTATAAATGGATTCATTTAGAAAACACTTCGTACCATCTCCAAGCTAATTATTTAATAAAAAAGGTTTCTTTCATTTTTCATCTTCTCGTCTCCCTTCTTTCAACATTGAGGTCATGTTTCCCATCTGAAACTTCAATGTGCGTTAATTTTACATTTTTATAAATTCATACATTGAGGGCATTTTGTTTTGGTCCAGTGTTTTCCCCCCCAGGAAGGGAAAGTTGTATTTATAGGCGCCTATAAATGCAAGGCTTTGTTCGGTCTATCTTTTCTTTCTTCTCACCCCCTCGGGGTGGTGGCTAGAAATCTGAGCAATCCTTGTTTAAAAAAAAAAAAAAGAAAGAAAGAAAGAATGAAAGACAATATGATACAGTTGGTCTCTGTTGATTACTTACGGAGTCTGGTGACTGTGAAAGTGCTGATCAAAGGCACTGGACAATGAAATCCAAGCTTGTGGAGGGAGAGGCTGGAGGGCAAGCAGGATTTAGGAAAGAGCGACAGAGCTTCGCTAGCTTAATCTAATAACTTCTCATACCTTCTTCCTTCCCTTATTTCCTTCCTTCCTCTCTGCTCTTTGGTCTTTCTACTGCTCTCTGTTTTTCTACACTTTGTTTTCTCCTTCCTTCCTTCTTTCCTTCCTTCCTTTTCTCTTTCCTGCAAAGAAGGAAACTATAAGATTGAACCATAGGGTCGGAAATGGTCAAATATTAGCAATTTCACACCCTCAACCTATTCCAACAAACAAAATTCAAGATTTAAAACTTTTACATACCAAAAAAAGAGAATAACAGCATTTTAAGAAAATAGAGGTTTTTCCTTATTTGAGAAGGCAACCTGGTTAGGACTGGCTATGGCTTTAACCAGGCCTGAATAGAATCCCAGTTCCACAACCTGCTCTTTGTAAGACTTTGATCAAGTGACTTTGCCTTTCTGAGTCTGTTTCCTCATCTGTAAAATGGGAATCCTGGTACCTATCTTACAGGATTTTTCTGAAAATTGTAAGCATAAAAGGCATGCCACCTCACAGAGTGAGTGGTCTGACTCACATATGTGTCTTACTTTTATAGCGTGTTTAGATGCTTTGGTGATGAGAAAATGCAAATTAATTCAAAAGCATTACTGAACGCTTGAAGCTTTGGGTCAGTATCTACAGGCTTATTCAGAAATAATTGAGCACGTTGGAATCACTAATTATTAGAGAAATGCAAATCAAAACTACAATGAGGGGCTTCCCTGGTGGTGCAGTGGTTGAGAGTCCGCCTGCCGATGCAGGGGACGCCGGTTCGTGCCCCGGTCCGGGAAGATCCCACATGCCGCCGAGCGGCTGGGCCCGTGAGCCATGGCCGCTGAGCCTGCGCGTCCAGAGCCTGTGCTCCACAACGGGAGAGGCCACAGCAGTGAGAGGCCTGCGTACCGCAAAAAAAAAAAAACAAAAAAAAACTGCAATGAGGTATCACCTCACACGGGTCAGAATGGCCATCATCAAAAAATCTACAAACAATAAATGCTAGAGTGGGTGTGGTGAAAAGGGAACCCTCCTGCACTGTTGGTGGGAATGTAAATTGATACAGCCACTATGGAGAACAGTATGGACGTTCCTTACAAAACTAAAAATAGAACTACCATATGCCCCAGCAATCCCACTACTGGGCATATACCCTGAGAAAACCATAATTCAAAAAGAGTCATGTACCAAAATGTTCATTGCAGCTCTATTTACAATAGCCAGGAGATGGAAACAACCTAAGTGTCCATCGACAGATGAATGGATAAAGAAGATGTGGCACATATATACAATGGAATATGACTCAGCCATGAAAAGAAATGAAACTGAGTTATTTGTAGTGAGGTGGATGGACCTAGAGTCTGTCATACAGAGTGAAGTAAGTCAGAAAGAGAAAAACAAATACCATATGCTAATGCATATATATGGAATCTAAAAAAAAAACCATGGTACTATTGAACCTAGTGGCAGGGCAGGAATAAAGACGTAGACATAGAGAATGGGCTTGAGGACATGGCGGGGGAGGGAGAAGCTGGGGCGAAGTGAGAGTAGCAGTGACATATATACACTACCAAATGTAATGTAGTTAGCTAGTGGGAAGCAGCCGCATAGCACAGGGAGATCAGCTCGGAGCTTTGCGACAACCTAGAGGGGTGGGATAGGGAGGGTGGGAGGGAGGCTCAAGAGGGAGGCGATATGGGGATATACGTATGCATATGGCTGATTCACTTTGTTGTACAACAGAAACTAACACAGTATTGTGAAGCAATTATACTCCAGTAAAGATCTATTAAAAAAGAAAGATCGAGCACGTTGGAAACGAAATGTATTACTCGATGACTAGCAAATATAGAGCTGGCAACAAATTTGTGCTCTTACACTTCACGTGTCTTGAGAAAACCATGAATCATTTTTGTGTCACATTCAGCACAGCCCCAAGAAATCAATAAAGAGGGCTGACTGAGAGCACTGTGTTCCCCAGACCATGATCCAGCATCTTCTCTGTAAATGATGGAAGAGGAAACCTTCTTGTACCTTCTGCAGGCCCTGATGGAAGCAGATAAGGTGAACTGATAAAACTTCAGCTGCTGTTTTCAGACTCACATGGAAGACGAAGTTGACTTGGCAGGTTGTCTCAAATTCAGTGATAAGGCCACGTTCATGTAAACAAAACAGTTCATCTCCAGGCATGTGGTTGAACATGTAAGGGATTCCCCAATAGTTAATGTCTTTGTTGATAGATCACATGCATGGGGCTGTGGGTCATTGTGTGAAGTGTGCGTGTGTGTGCGTGTGTGTGTGTGTGTGCGTGTGAAGAACATAGTGTCAGGAGTCAAAAGTCAGGATATACTGAAAGGATTTTCCCACAGCTTCAGGAAGTCCTTGGAAACCTCATTTTCCAACAGGATGAAGCTCCCCCTCACTTCCATTGTGCAGTCCAGAAGCTCTTTTGGGAATATATTCCAGGGCACTGGGTAGGGCTTTCTATTTAAATATTGACTTAATTCTGGGATAGTAGCCACCAGGTCCTCAGATCACCACACTGTTGACATCCTGTGGGGCTATAGCAAGAATCTCGCAGTCCTGAGGGAATGAAGGAAGGCCTCGTGGCTGCCATTTTAAACACCCAACGAGTCTGGGATGAATGGCCATGAGGGTTGTATATTGAGTATCTGTCTGATTGTGGAGATTATTATAGTTTCTTTACAACTTTGGTTTCAACTACATGCTACTATATAGCTTGCTTTCAAGTAATATGCCTTTAAACGTGTTGAATAATTGTTGACTCACCCTTCATTTTCTCAATCAGTAGGTACTCACACTCTCTTGTAGGTGTCCGAAGGATTTGGGAATTTGAAAAGGAAAATCATATACTTAAGGAAGTTGGGATCCCCTGCCCTAGGCTGGTTGACTGAACTGTCCCGAGATCTCTCTCACCCTGTGCCTGAAGTGACCTGCCATTCAGGCCAGTTTGTCCCAGGGGCACTTTATGAAATATATTCCACCCTTGCTGGACCATAGTTCTCTAGAGCAGTGGGTAATGAGCCCCCGACCTCCTTCAGCTTCTCATCAGAGATCACCCTCTACAGGACTCACCACAAACCGCACGACACCATTTCCCCTGCTTTGATATGGGGACCTGTTTTTCAAGAAAAGAAAATCATTAGCTTTTGACATCATGACCCTATCAGAAAAGAAAACAATGTCACATTCCAGCCCACAACTAGTAAAAACTGAGAGGAAAAATGACTAAGCCTGGGTTCTCCAGCCCCCTTCTCCAATGGGTAGCCCAGTCCAGCCCTGAGAAAGCTCTGGATAACACAGCATGTTTCACCGGCTTCACCAAGAGCCTCAGATACCTTCCAGCAGACGCTCCCTGACATGTCACTGCCTTTGCCCTGCCGCAGACCCTCCTCTTGAGGTTCCCGGCTGCCACCGTTCTGGAGACAGCTCTTCTCAACTCCAGCTGGAGGGAGGGCGTAAACACACATGGCCTCCCACAGCCCACGCCAGGATCGAGAAATGTTTTGGCCACTAGTCGTCTCTTATTTGTGGTTATTTCTGGTCTCTCATTTTGCAGCCCACACCAAACCCTCCTCCAGGAGGATACCGCCTCACAAGCTGACAGCTCTCAGAGAGGGGGGAGAACGTCTAAACTCAGCAAACGGCCTGTGCTCATTCCTAGACGCAATCCAGGTCATCTAATATTAGAAAAGGTGCACCAAAGCTGGGTTTCTTGGAGCAAACCCTGTGACACGACAGAAAACCTGGTCGGCCTGCCCCACCACCTCGTTGGCTGCGTCTCCTGGGCCCTCCCTAGCTTTCTTCCTCTTTTCTCTCTGCCTAAGTTCTTCTTGGCTCTGTTCCTGGTGCCGCTGCCACGGTGACCATCCTTTTGTTGTGGTGGCCCATTGGGTGACCTGAGTTTTGCCCAGGGGAGGGCCTCAGGTTGGCTCTGTTGGGTTCAAAGTGCTGAGGCTGCTGAAGGAAGACTGTCTGGCCACAGTCCACCTGGCATCCATCAAAGACAAATAAACAAGCTGTGCTTATCACTGAGCTGCTTGGTGTAACCAAACTGTAAACCAGACCCATAACGACCTCCTCAGCAGCATCACGTGGCCCAGGCAAGGCCCCCCGCAGTCCTCAGTCTTAACTGCAAATACATGCAGGTGAGTGTCGCCCACCATAGCTTTATCTTGGGTGTGAACTTGATTTCAAAATGTCCTTTTCCTTTTTAAAGTTGGAATGTATGCATACACACACACACACACACACACACACACACACACACACACACACACA
>NW_021703777.1:63043080-63151201 GCF_005190385.1 Monodon monoceros | reverse complement strand
CACACACACACACACACACACACACACACACACACACACACACACACGACCGACAGCAAACAGGCCAAGACATAAACAGTGGTTGCCTTTGCTGGTGACTATGGATGTATGGACACTTTTTTTTTACATCTTTATTGGAGTATAATTGCTTTACAATGGTGTGTTAGTTTCTGCTTTATAACAAACTGAATCAGTTATACATATACATATGTCCCCATATCTCTTCCCTCTTGCGTCTCCCTCCCTCCCCCCCTCCCTATCCCACCCCTCTAGGTGGTCACAAAGCACCGAGCTGATCTCCCTGTGCTATGCGGCTGCTTCCCACTAGCTATCTGTTTTACATTTGGTAGTGTATATATGTCCATGCCTCTCTCTCGCTTTGTCACAGCTTACCCTTCCACCCCCACCATATCCTCAAGTCCATTCTCTAGTAGGTCTGTGTCTTTATTCCCGTCTTACCCCTAGGTTCTTCATGACATTTTTCTTTGTCTGCTTTTATATTTTCCAAAGTTTCTATAATGAGGACTTAATCACTTCTATGCTTTTAAAAACATGAACAGATACTTCTATTTTAAAATTTTCGAACATCAAAAATGCTAACTTAGCTGTGGTTGAGGAGGTGGAAAACAAGGGAGCTTAGTTTAAAGAGTGGGAACATTCTGAAACAGACTCACAGATATTTAGAACACGCTTGTGGTTATCAAAGCTGGGAGGGGGAAAATAGGGGTATGGGGTTAACAGATACCAACTACTATGTATAAAATAGATAAGCAACAAGATATACTGTATAGCACAGGGAACTGTGGCCATTATCTTGTAATAACCTATAAAGGAATATCATCTACAAAAATACTGAATCACTGTGCTGCACACCTGAAACTAATATAATATTGTAAATCAACTGTACTTCAATTAAAAAAAAAAAAAGGGTAGGCAAATTCTGATTATATCAGAGTAGCCGGGTGAGTCAGAACCCAGTTGCAGCTCCGGCAAATCATCCCCCCAGCAGAGTCACCTTTGGGCCTCAGCTCCGTGTCCTGTCACAGAGGACACACTCGGGCTTCCTGTAGATTGTTCCCTCCTCTCCTTGTACATGAATTCCTGCAGGATTTCAAACCATGAGGGATGTTGAGGAAGTGCTTTCTCCCACTCGACCCTACCTCACCTCTGCAAACTTTGCCTGAGGGCATGACAATTCTGGAACCCCTGCAGTGAAGGCTGAGGGGATTGTCAGTTATTTTTGGATACACCCTTTGGCTCTTCCTACTTTTCCCCAGAGGTCTCACAGGCGAGTGAGCTGGAGGTAAGGGGGTTTATAACCTCCTGCAGTGCCTCGCTCAAGTTTATGCAACAGAGGACAGATCTCTGTTAACACCTGTGTCCATTTGAACAAAACAACCATCACTCCCAACCATCACTCCTAGGAGTCACTTTTTTCGGGGGGCGGGGGTAGCTTAAGTTTTAGTTATCATTTAAAAAAATCCATTTTCTCTCTTTTGTTTTCTACTATCACCATATCTCCACTTTGCTACTGGAGTTGTAGACTATTTTATTATTTGTTTTACTTTTCTCCTCAAAAAAATAATGAAAGTTAATGCACCTGTATCATATTGTAGTTCTTCATAATGAATATGAGAGTAGCAAATGTTCACTACATTGAATCTATTATTTTTTTAGGAGTCTTGTCTACACAGTGCCTGAGAGAGTTGACTGAAAAGGCTGGTTGTTTTCGCAATTGGGTAGACACTGTTCTCGCCAGAACATTGTTCACTCCTGGCGAGATAAAGCAGCCATACTGATTGTGTGTTGCAGGTATGTCTGTGATAATAATATTTGAATCATTCACTGTTAATCTGATTGACTTGGCACTTGACTTGACACTGGGGATGGCAAAGCTCTCCCAGGATGCCCTGATCCCTTAATGTAAGCAAAGATACAGGGGAGTACCATTCAAAACACATTTTCAGTCGAAAGGTTAATTTTTTTTTTTCATTTTAAGAGTTATTTCAGAGAATTTACTCTATCGAATTTGAGGAAGTTAATTTTGAGCTCTGAGAAAGCAGATCCTGTTTTCTTGCCTGCTGGCTTCTAAAATGGTTCTGCCAAAATTTTGCATGCGGATACACTGCAGAGAGATAATAGCGATAGAAGTCTTGAAGCCAAGGATCACTGGGGGAAATGCAAAGCCGCAGGCTTTTCAGTTCTGAGGCAGCATTCTCAGATGCTGAAGTCATCTTCTGTTCACCGGAGGCCCTCACATCTGCGCATCAGTATATGAAATTGGAGGCTAATACGCAGGTATTGATTTCTCTAAGGGTGAGTGTCAATATTTACAATCCCAAGAGGTGGCAACTGATTGAGGCAAAACCAAAGTGGAGCTGGTGACTGCCAAGGTCATGGCTGAGCAATAGTCCTGCTCTTCACAATGCAGGTCAAGGTGCCTGCCTCCAAGTGGTGCCCCGTTACTTAGACGAAAAGCAAAAACTACATTTGGTCCTCTAAACCAGAGGTCCCCAACAGTTTTGGCACCGGGGACCGGTTTCGTGTAAGACAATTCTTCCATGGGACGGGGGGTAGACGGATGGGGGGGGATGCTTCAGGTGGTAATGGGAGCAATGCGGAGCAATGGGGAGTGGCACATCTCACCTCTGGCAGTGCGGCCCAGTTCCTAACAGGCGGTTAGGGACCCCTGCTCTAGACACTACCAATCTCTATCACCAGGTAATGTGAAACTCTAGATAACTTACTAGATGCCTTCCACCACATAAGCTCAGTCAAATTAAAATCAGCTCTGGAGACAGGGGCTTTTTCAAGCTAATTGCTCAAATCACCTATCTTCCTTCAAGCCACAGATTGTTCCCTCCTCTCCTTGTATATGAAACTGTCTCTGACTAGATCCCAACTCTTAAATCAGATTTCTGTTTCTCCCCTCTCTCCACACCTCCAGCAAACTACTCATTACACCAGGGCAATCGAAAGTTTACAGGTCTGTTTCCCCGGTCGACGTGGGCTTGCTCGGGTAAAGGACCATGCATTACTCCCCTGGGCCTTTAAAGCATGACTGCTCTGTTGGTAGTGCAAATCACCATAGCTACTCTAGTAATATCTGTTGCAAGGACAGACAAAATTGGAAGTTCATTTTGGGGTTCAGGGCCTTTTAGAAATCAAGCAAGACCTGGATCATTTCTATATTTGGGGGCAATTAGGGTATTTAAAAAATGAAAAACAAAATCCCAAATTCTTAGTCTGAGCCTCCCTGTGCACACAACACCTGGGTCAAATGTCCCACCTGGCCTTCCTCCCGATGACGTCCTCTTTGGGTTCAGCTGGGATAACTCAGATCATTTCAGCCCTGAGTACCCCACATGCCTCAGGGACACAGAGAATGTAACTCTGCCCCCTGACAGGAAAGAATGGCAGATCTGATGCCAACCAGAAGATGAATGAATGTCAAGATAGACAATGGTAAAATTGTGAGGTAGACTGTTTATATTGGGGGGGGGGGTTCCTTCCTCTCTCCTGTTTGAAGTTTTTCCCCCATTCTTGGCCATTCTCCCACTTCACATTCTCCGTTCTTTTCATTCACTGTGTAACTAATTATTGAGTGCAAACATTTTACATCATGATTTAGCATCAACACAAGATTGTGTATACAGAGATGAAACAGATCAACAGGATGAAAACCGTGTCAGCGTCCAAACGTACAGGATGCCTGTCTGTGGCTCGAAGAACATCCTGGAGACAATTGTGGAGCCTTGTTTTAAGAAACGCTGCATCATCGACCCTTTTGATGGCATAGAAGATAATTTTGTGTGGAAAATCATAGATTTTCCTGACCCTGAGTAGAAATTATTTTGGAAAAGTCATACTCTGTACGTGAAGAATGTTTAGGAATACCTTACCTCATGTAGTTCACTTATGATTTCCTTTTTCCGTATGTACAAGAGTTGTTTTTGAGGAAAGTTTGTGTCTAAATGAGGATTCTTTTAATATGCTTAAAATACAAATTCAAAGTCTTGGTCTTTAGCAAATTTATATATATATATAATAGCAAATTTATATATATATAATAGCAAATTTATATATATATAATAGCAAATTTAATTTGCTGTTTTCTTAGCAGTATGTAAAATCATGGTGCTTGTATTAGTTTGCCTGGGCTGCCATAACAAAGTACCACAAATGGAGCCACTTAAACAACAGAAATTTGTTTTCTTATAGTTCTGGAGGCTGTCAAAGATCAAGGTGTTGGCAGGCTTGATTTCTTCAGAGGCCTCTCTCCTTGGCTTGTAGATGGTTATCTTCTGCCAATGCTATGGTCTTCTCTCTGTACCTGTCTGTGTCTAAATCCCCTCTTCTTATAAGGACACTAGTCGTATTGGATTAGGGTCCATGCTAATGACCACTTTTTAATTACCTCTTTAAAGACCTTAAATCCAAATACAGTTTAATTTGAGGTGCTGGAGGTTAAGACTTCAATAATGAATTTGGGGAAGAACACAATTCAGCCCATAACACTGCTTTACCATTGATAGCTTCTTAGTTCAATGAATATTAGAGTATAAGCCTCAGAGGATTGTAAGGATATTACATGAGTCCCTGGAGCATAAGAAGCACTATGTGAGCCTTAACTGTTTATTAGTACCTACTTCCCAGGGTGTTTGAGAAAGCTAAACAAGATAGCACTTGCATAGTGCTTAGCACAGGTCCTAGTGTATAGGAAGCACTCCATCAATGTTGACTGCTATCTCACGATTCATTTGGAAGTATTTTCATACCAGTAAAGTTATTGAGAAAAAAATTCACCATATGCTTTAAAAATAGGAAATCTGTTTGTTTGTTTTTCTTAAATCTTGGAACTTAAGGATGACATTGAAAACACTAAGAAAGCAAGAGTGGGTAGCCAGGACTTCAGGCATAATGCTTACAAGATTACTGTAATGTGCAAAAGTATTTTGTAATTACCTAATTGTCTGGCACCAACTCAAGTCCTATTTTTTAACCCCTTTGTGTCAAGCCAAAGACATCTCCAGCAGGTGTGACACAATGAGGCAAAATGCAGTAAGCTATTATGGCAGAGCTCTGAGACCACCAATAGCGCCAAGAGATTAATAATTGGAGTAAGAAAGATAAATGTCTTTTATGAATAATTCAGTCTCTCATTAGAAATTAGAAACGTGATAGCCCCAGTACTTGGGAGAGTAAACAGAAATCTACCTTTAATGGGCTATAATTTTAAATACGAGGAGGATGTTGCTAGTTGGCACTTAGATAAGCTTAAAACATACTTCTCAATGAAAAGAAACTCCCTCAAAACGAGATCACCCAATTGAGTCAGGTTTGACATAAATAAAGAGACGAATACATTTCTGATCTGGTTTAACGAGTGATTCTCTTTTTCATCCTGAACAAGATAATTAACTTCTTTATAGATAAACTTATGAAGTTTTTAAGCCACACACATATATTTTATCTCTAAACTAGACATTCCTCCACCAAGTCATACTTTTAGATCGTTTCTTCTATCCCTAACACCCAGAGTTTTTCACCGAATCCACCCTTATCAAAATGTCCCAGCAAACTCTAGAGCTTTCTAATATTGTCAACAAGTCTACTCTGCACTAACAAAAGAAAACTAGTGCAGGTGGTCCTAGGAAGAGTTTGTACATTTTACATCTGGCCTTAGGTGCGCAAAACTCCAACTTTGCCATCAAATGCAAAGGAATGGCTCTAATGATGGAAATTTCCATTCAAGTAAGAGGGAAGGACTTTTTCAAGGAAATATAGTATAAGTCTTCAGGTTTTTCATCTATTCAAGAAGGATATAGGTCTCTAGTAGAGATAAAGTTGTGCTCATCAAGCCCATTTCACGCTCTTCTTGGGCACATAGCCGAGCTACATTTCCCAACCTCCTCTGCAGTTAGTGTGGCCATGTGACCAAGTCCCGGCCAACGGAATGCATGACACTTCCAGGCCTGGCCCTAAAACTCCCAGAGCCAACCTCCACTCTCTCATCTACCATCTGCCACCTGGTTGGTGATGCAAGCCTGGAGACCTCAGTGCTCAGGGCAACCTTGAGAGAAAAGCACTGAACATGACAGAACCACAGTCTACAAGGAGCCTGGATCCTTACCAACCATATTATACTGTGACATGACTGAGAAATACACTTTTACTGTGTTAAGCCACTGAGATTTAGGGGTTATTTCTTACTGCAGCTGTAGCTTTATTCGCCATGAATATTAGACGTATGGACTTTCCTGAAAGGAATATTACAAGGATCAACATATGGGTTTGCTTTTTAATTTATTCAACAAGGATTTGTTTCAAGTCCACCATGTAAGAGTTACTCTGCTGGGACCAACTCATGAAGCACCCTGATGATTGAGTTTAAGTCCCTGGACTTTCAATCAAAGCAGGGGTTTGGATGCTGACTTTGTCACTCATCAGCTGTGTAACCTTGATCATGTTACTTAATTTCTCTGTGCTTTAGTTTTCTCACCTGCAGGATGGGGAAATGATAATATCTACTTCATAGGGTTGTCCTGAGAATTAAATGAACAATGTATGTAAAATACTTAGCTCCTTATGTGGTGTATATCTCAATAAAAGTTACGTCATTGTAAAGTCTGGACAAAGCTCCAATTTTCCAAATTAAACATAACATGCATTACTGTTAATAATCAAACTTATAAGTGCATTCTACTTGTGTAGCCATGAAGCTCAAATCCAATGATAGCTCTGAAAGGGACTGAAGAAATGTGGCCATGAAGACAGACTCCCAGCACTTGCCCTGGTTTGGACAAAGAGGCATACCCTCTGGCAATGCATGCTGGGAAATCACATTTTAGTTGAGGAAAAGTATAAAATTACTGGCAAATTTATTTGCAGATTTGGAAGAAGAAGAGAGAAAGAAAATAGCAGTTATAGGAGGGCTTCCTTCCCTCAGATAGCCCTAATGATATGTTTTCTCAGCACTCTGGGGCTTTTCCAGTGGGGTGGGTCCATTAAATAAATACATATTTATTTTTCTTTACTTTTTCAAAACCCAGTAATGCAAAGACTTATGTTTATTTAGTATTTTCCTATTTGTTTTCATAGCCAAAATATGTCTGCTGGCCAGGCAGTTCCTTGAGAAGATCCTGTTTCCCTGTCCGGCCCCAGTCAAGAGTTTTTTGGAAGAGAACACAAAATGCCCTTTTAGAGGTAGGATTAAATGGGCTGGTATTCAGAGAGTCCATTAACCTGGAGAAGGAGAAAAAAAAAAAAAAAACCCTATAAAGCAAAACCAAACCAAACTCTGAATAAATTGGCACTGAAGGACTCCAAGTCCAGAAAAATCTTCTCGAAAAAGTTTATAGTCTATATTTTTTTCTAGGCCCGTTGTCTTGGTTTCCATAATCAATAGTTAATGAACATGAGCTTCTATGATGCAAACAAAGGAACTGAAGAAAATGGGAAATTGTGCTCAAACAGACGGTAGGTGACTTGCTTTAGGGGAGAAGCAAGATCCAGACCAGGGTACAGATCACCCACCTTTGCCTATTCACTGCCCACGGGTTTTACCAAAAAGGAGAGTTTGAGCAAAAATTCTAGGGCAAAGATTCTAAAAATGAGAAGGCCGCAGCTCCCTAAAAAGCAAGCCAGACGAGTAGCTTAATCTATTTTCCATTACAAACTGAAGGGATTGCATTGTCCCAGACATCAAAAAAGGTCAGTGTGAACTTTAAAAACCTTCATTTTATGTGTTCAGTGGTTTGCATAGGACAGAGGACAGAGCCATTTGTGAGAAAGGATCACAATTTTGTGGCTCTGACCTTAAAACTGGAGAAAGATAGGAGCAGCCTCTCGTTGGCACTGCCCCTGATGGTGGCCGGCAACGTTCTGTGCCTTTGTTCTCTGGTACTGGATGCAGAGATGGGCCTGGGAACAAGCTGACCCCACGGGATTAGTTCCCGCAATTTCTGAAAAGTTTTTTTGAGCATTCTTGAGTAAGGTGGACTAATCAAATTTTCTTTTAATTTTTTTTTTTTGCGGTACGCGGGCCTCTCACTGTTGTGGCCTCTCCCGTTGCAGAGCACAGGCTCCAGACGTGCAGGCTCAGCGGCCATGGCTCACGGGCCCAGTTGCTCTGCGGCATGTGGGATCTTCCCGGACCGGGGCACGAACCCGTGTCCCCTGCATCGGCAGGTGGGCTCTCAACCGCTGCGCCACCAGGGAAGCCCTCAAATTTTCTTTTTAATGGCTTTTCGCTTTAAGCAAGACTGTTCTGAAGAAGGAAAATCTGCCTACCATTTGGAGTCAGAAAATTAGCCTTAACAAATGGAGTTAACTGATTACCTTCTGAAACCAGTTTAGCCCAGATAGTGCCCAGGATTTCTTTAGCAGTCCCAGAACCCCCCAGGAGAAAGGGGATGGCTCAGTTCACATCTAATTTTCCCCATGCCTACGTTCCATGCCTACATTATGGGTCTTTGTGACTGTCTTTGGGAAGTTTAGAACTGAACAAGAGGGGAATTCCCTGGCGGTCCAGTGGTTAAGACCCCGCGCTTCCACTGCAGGACTGCAGGGGGGCACAGTTCCATCCCTCATCGGGGTATGGCCAAAAAAAAAGAGGTTCTTAAATAAAACATTTCACCTTAAAAAAAACAAAAATCTGAACAACACCTCAGGAAGGTTATACAGCGATAGGAAACTCCAGAACAAATCCTTATCAAGGGGAACTTTCCAGGCCTGAAAGTAACTCTGCCTCAACCAGACTACCTAGCCACTGCTCTTGGCTGTTCATGGAACTTGAATTCCAATTTAGGAATTGGAATTCAGGAATGGAGAGCTGGGGAGAGGCAGCATTGCTAGGGTATTGGTCTGTGTGTTCCCTATATCAACTCAATTTAATCTTTACAATAACCCTATGAAGCAGGACAATTATTATCCCATTTTATAAGTGAGGAAATAGGATCAGAGAGTTTGGGTCACTTCCCCAAGGTCACACAGCTAGTAAATGGCAGAGCTGGGATTCAAATCCAGGGAGCATGACTCCAGAGCTTATGAACTTAACCACTAATTATACTATTTCCTCTTAAAATCTGAAATTCTTAAGATAAGAAGGAATAATCTCTGATGTTGGAAATGCAGGCAGATCGGTGGGGAGATATTTTTGAGTGATATAGCCTTCTTAGCACTCTTCACAATCCACTTCATGGGAGTCCAGTGATTCCTATAAGACTCTCCCTGGTACGTATCCCCAGGACGGTGCGCCTTCAAGCAATTTCTCCTGTGCCTCACAGGACATCTTCCCTAGGACACCATTATCCTGGCAGATCATGTACAGGGAGGAAGCTTCTCTCAGTCCCTCCAACCCAATAAGAGTATTCACATTTTCCAAGATCCTTGATTACGAGCCTGAATAGAGAATTTGGCTTCTGGTTAATAAGCATCCTTGCCTTTATGTCTCTACAGAAAGCACTTGTGCTAATAATTATGATGCTTAATAATGAGATGTCTATCAAAGGAAGTGAAATGTCAATGGGGAAACAATGACATTGGACCAAGTCTAAATGTCATGCCTTTTAAAGAGTCTTCACCCAAAAGGGTCCTGCCCAAATCGCTGGTAATTATAAAAGGTGCTGCAAAGCAGAAATTTTTGTTCTCCTTTTCAGTGGTGATTCCAGGGAGGTTTTCCATGTTTTAGACAAGTCCTGGGCCTGGAAGTGCTCAAGCATCAGGCTGGTAGAGTAACATTGCTGCCAAGTTGAGGACAAATCTATTTGTCTCTCGGTTACCATTAGAACCTTCATTCTTACATTTAGAACCTGACACGTGCCAAACTGCCCAATTGTTCCTCGCCTGTCATTAAAGTATGCAGCTAAACACTGGGTTTGAAATACATCATCACAACTGTCCAAACACAAACCCCAGGGTATTCAGGACTCCCAGAGAGGAGCAGGGTGCGGGACTAAAATGATGTAAATTGGCCAAGACCCAAAATGCCATTTAAAATCAAGCACAAAGAAAAGTGGTGCTGTGAAAAGCACTGGACTGACAAGCGTAAAGGCGTCAAGGCTTGAGTCCCATGTTCTCTGAGCTCCTGAGAGAGCCTGCCCCCTTTTGCCTGGCCTGTGTGGCTCATTCTGAACGGACAGAAACGAAGTCCTGTTTTGGAAGACACCTGGCCAGAAGTGTGCCAACAGACCAATACCCTAGCAATGCTGCCTCTCCCCAGCTCTCTACTCCTGAAGACCAATTGAACTCCAGTCAAATCAGTCGGGGTGGGGGTGGGGGCGGTTGCAGGTGATTGGATGAGGGAGGGCTGGAAGGGGCATTTGGTCATTATAAAAAATAAAAATAGTCATTTTGACTTATCAGTGTAATTTTCCCAGAGAACCTAAAACGTAGAAGCCTTGTGTGCTATAACCTCGCCTATCTGGTCAGGATGCATTAAGTTATACTACAGTAACAAGTAACTCCAAAACCACAGTGGCTTCACACAACAAAGATTTACTTCCCATCCTACCATCTGTCCATTACAGTTCGGCCAGGAGGCTCCACTCACAATAGTCTTCAGAGATCCAGGTTGATGGAATAGCCACCATCTCCAAAACGCCAGAGGGAAAAAAGCGCTGGAGGGTCTCAGAGTGGCAGCTAAATGATCTGGCATGGAAGTGACACCATCTCACTTGCTAAAAATTCATTGGCCAGAACTAATCATATAGCCCCGCCCAAACACAAGAAGGCCATGATGTGTAATCCTACCACCTGCCATGAATATCACTGTCACCCTAGATCACATCTCAAATCAGCAAAGTTCAAACTCTTGGTTCGAACTTTCCATCCATCATGACTTTAATACGGAAGCAGAGCTCACAGGACCAACCTGGCTGTAGAGCTGATCCAGGGGACCCTTGAGCCTGGAAAAGAGAGTCATCTGGGTTGCTCTATATAGCCTAACACTCTAGCTATCATTGGATATCCCATTCTTACTCCAGAAGATATCAGAATCCCTGCCTTAGTCGCAGAATAATGAATTCCCTTGCTCATCTTTTGGGAGTCCTCCAGATTGGAGAGAATTTGGAAACAAACCAAGTACTCTGCACCTTTTCTGGCCCAGGTGCCCTTGCATTCTGGGTAGGAGAAAAACAGATCCCTGGAGCAGGGCAGGGCCCCTAGGGAATTACTTTCTGACATTGGTTCCAATCCAGAATTCCTGCCAGAGGTCTATGGTATCGGCAATATCTTCAAACTGCAAGAGAATTCTCCTTTCCCGGGTGTGAATGGCTATTTTTAGAATGTATGCAGATCCTATGATCCATAAAACATACATTCAGTTAAAAAGGGGCACTGAATTCATCCTATCATTACATGTTTTCTCAATTTCAGCACAATTTGGGGGAGGGGTGAGGAGAGAGGGTGGTCCACCAATTTTCTGGGGATGATTTAAAGAAATAAAGAGGTTCTCGCAGTGTTAGAAACCTCCGCTCCCCGACACAAGAGGGAGGGGATATGAGGATATATGTATATGTATAGCTGATTCACTTTGTTATAAAGCAGAAACTAACACAACAATGTAAAGCAGTTATACCCCAATAAAGATGTTTAAAAAAAAATAAAAGAAACCTCTTCTCCCCGATTAGGGTGCTTTGTGAGGGTCCTTTTTTAGGCATTCTCAGACCTTTTTGGTGTAATTTCTGGGCAAAGGAAAGCCATTGGCAAACATTTCAATAATTGTTTCTGAAGCTGAACTTTGTCTTCTAGGAGAATGATCGCACTGAGGGTGGGGTGAGGTAGTAGGGTGGGTAGCATTTTGAGACTACCAGCCTAAGGCTCTGTGTAAATGAAACCCCTGCTTGCTGGCAGGTCGGTGCAGGAGACATTTGGTCAAGGGGCATCCTGAGAAGCATTAAATCAACGATTATAGAGCTGGAAAAGAGGGGATGGTACACACACACCCTCCAGTTCACTGTGATGACTGAACGCCTGTCATCACTTATTCCCGGTGGGTCAGAGTAATCCGTCCACAGTTATACATGGAGGGAGGGAAAGGCAGGTGGACGTCAGGATCATGGCAACATCCCAGCCCACGGTTTTCTGTCATGTTAGCACAGATGATAAACACAATTGTTCGGCCACTTTCATTTGTGGGGTGGCTAGTAGCGGGGCAGAGTAGGGCATCAGAACAGCTCTTTAAGTCCATCTCATTCATATTCCTAGTCAGTGCTCCCCCTCTTCTTGGCAGGATCTCCTGGGAGGACTGAAGGAGGCGTTACTGAGTCGTATATGCCAGCCGCATACGCATCCACAGTCTGGGGAAGACCTCCCTGTTGATCGTCTTTCCCTGTGAAAGTGACAACAGCTCATCACATGAGCTTTGTAGATGAAGCCAGCCTGCTGTACCCGTCACCATTTATAGGGCCAAAGAAAAGGTTCGCCTGCAGAAGGCAACCATTAGTGACCTGAGCCCAAGGGAGCCTCTCTGCTCTGAGGCCATCTCTAAACTCTGCCCCCTAGAGGCATGCTGGTTTACTCTATCAAATCCCCACCTTGGGGAAACATCAATGGTAGGTGAACACATGAGCCTGTCACTTTAGACTAGGCTGCTGTCACTGTTCTCGAAAGCTCAGGCACATGCTATTGTTGGAATTCTGGGAGCCAGAGTGGCCGCATATAGCCAATAAGGCCAAAGGAGTGCCTTCCTCTGTTACTCTGAGTCCCCAAGTATCTTTGTAATAAGCTCGTATTAGTTAGTATATGTGACTCTTCCTTTCGTTTCTCTCTTTAGAGATCTATCAACATTACCAACATAAATAAATCCTTTAATCTTCACGGTACACAATGAGCAAAATGAAATAGAAATTCCATCCTTAGATCATAGCCCCGTTTATTTACACAGTTCTCCAGTCAAAGGCCTGAGTTGGTTGCCATAAGTTCCCCTCCCAGGTCTATCAGGGCTGGGAAGGAGATAAAGTCAGGACATGGGGCTGGTCTACAGGACGTGAGAAAAGTCCAGGACACCATTCTGGGAAAAGTCAGACTTGGGACAAAGGTACAGTCCAAACACCAAATCCAGAGGGCCGGCAAGCTCCGGATCCCAAGGGAAGCATCTGTCACCTGCCCAAGCAATGGAAGCAGGAGGGCCGAGGGCAGACAGAACAGAGGGAAATTAGTTGATGTCCCTGATGCACAGAGCCCGCCCCTTTTCCAGAGGCTCCTTAGAAGCAGCTGAAGATGGAGAAGGGGCTGCTGAAAGGGAAAATGTCTGGACTTCACTTTCTGTGTTTGGTGTAAACCCAAGGGCCTTTCGGAGCCAAAAAATTATTGGAGAGTAAAAGAGCCCTGGCAGCTGAGGGGACTGCTGCTAGCCCTTGCTCAGCAGGTTGTCTTCTGGAAAGATTAGTATCACAGAGCCCGTCAGCCAGAGCCTGTTTCTGAAAGTCCAGGGAGAGTGGTGCGTTACATGCAGACATAACGCGTTGCCATGGCCCTGGGGGACAGTTCTGGAGTCAGAGCCGGGGAGAGGGCAGGGTCTACAGGCAGCCTGAGAAGGTGAACGGGATACCAGGAGCTCATGGAGCGAACCCAGATGAAAAGAAAGGACTCAGGAGGGGGAGGAGGACCGCAGAGCGCCTCCTTGCCAATGAAGCAGCTCCTTGAGGAAGGCCACAGAAGAGCCTAGAGTGGAGCCCACGAAGCTGCATTTTCTGAACAAAATCCCAAGATGATCCTAATGCAGGTGGTGCCGTGAGCCACGTTTTGGCTGATGAGAGGTTTTACAGGACAGAGATATGTGGCGTCCTGTGGACATAGGAAATACACTTTTCAATCTTCCAATGTTTTGGTAGGCTCTCTGGGGGACAGCAGTTTGCTAGGTTGGAGAAGGGGTGGCACCTGAGCAGACAGCGGGCTAAGCTTGCAGGGCCAGCCTGCCTTCGCGTCGAGGGCCTTGGGTGTACCTCCAGGCCTCTGTGTCCTCTTCTCAGGCACAATGGAAGGGCCTCCAGGCAGGGAGACTGCTGAGAGCCCTGTCCTAATGGCAACGCGTGCCAACCACCTGAGAGAGTGGAGCTCTGCACTTGAACTCAACCACGGCCGACTGTGGGAACTTCTATGTTCAGCCTGCTAGCTCAACACACTCCCATGCAGATTTGCCCTTGGCCTTGCTGAATGTGAATCTGTGAAATGAAGGTCAATGGTATCTTGGTATGAGGACCTGATCCTCTGCCTAAAGGTCTTGCCCTTATACTGTCACAAAGCTTGCCCCATGAGTTGTGACCTCCATGTTCCTGAAACTGGGGTCTGACTAATTTTTAGGAATCCTAGACATTTTTCCTTTGGGGTTTTGTTTTCATGATTATCTAAAACAAATGTTTTACCAGTTATAAAGATAACACTTTTCTTTTGGAGCACTGATTCCCATTTGAAAGTCTTCTTCTATAGAATAAAACTTGATTTTTTAAAGTCAGTGTTTCTCCAGCTGTGGTCTCCAGAAATATTAGGGGACCTTCAGATACATTCTCTGGGATCTATATGAATGGCCTTTTCTTTTTCCTATTAAAAGTGAAAACCACCATTTTAGAGCATTGCAATGGAACAGTAGTTTTAAATATAGAATCTAGAAATGAAATTCTCCTTGGCTTTATAATGACATTAGGTGGAAAATCTCCAAGCATGAAGTACATTGTGTGCCAATTCATTTGAATTCCATTCAATTCAACAAGTATTTATTGAGCTGTGGTCCTGATGCTATGGTTGACACTAGGGAATAGAGAGCACTAAAGTTTCTGTTGCTCTTGGTAGAGAATTATTGTCCAATAAGCAATGGGAACATTCTCTCTGGAGGAGTCAGGAAGAGCTTCTCTGAAGGATGAATTCACCAGGATGACTTGCAGAGAGGGAGAGAGAAAGGGGGAGAGCAAGAGAAAGATAGAGAAAGACTGATGTCTGATGCAAGCAACAGCATGAACAAAGACGCAGCCAGGAGCTTAATGTGACCAGGACACAGAGTTTGAGCTCACATAGCATGAGAAAGTAACTAGGCAAGGACCCGTGTGCTGTGCTAAGGAGCTTGGGCTCATTGGCAGAATATGGCAACTCTTCTAGGTTGTAATGCCTTTTGGGGATCTCTCTCCCTGAATGCCTTTATTATTCTGTTTTGTCTGGAAAATTTGAACTCTCTCAAAGGCCATGTTTTACTGGTCTCACACTCCGAGATGTAAAGAAGTAAAAAAAACATATTATCATCTTAGCAATGGTACCAAAATTTCAATTGGAGAGAGAAATAACTGTCTTTTTTTGGAAAAGTATGTTGATAAAGCCTTAAGGTAAACCCCATACACCTAAGAGTTTGTGATTTTAAATATCAGAAGAGGGGAACCACTTTTTTCATAACTGGGGAGAAAGAATTTGGGGTTTTGGTATAGGTCTCAGTCCAAAAGAGAGCTGTCAAGAAGGGAGGAAAAAGCCATCTGGGACATGGTGGCAGGATAGCTCCCAACTCAACAAATTTGAGGAAAGTCTTTAAAAACCATAAATGCTGTATGCAAGTGGTGTTTTGTGGTGGGATATTGAGGACAGGCTTGAATTTCAGGGCAGACTTGAACTGGGGTGTAGGATGGAATGTGCACAGCAGAATGTGTTGTGGAGCCTGAAGTAGCCCTAAATACATAAGCTGCTGGGAATATGCAGCTCTTGGAAAGGGCCTTGGTTTCCCCAGGCTATAGTTCTGAACTAGATTTGAAGGATGTGCTGGTTAATTTTACGTGTCAACTCGGTTAGGCTACGGTGCCCCCAGTTATTCGCTCAAAAATCAGTCTAGATGTCATTGGAAAGATATTTTAGATGTGATTAGCATTTTCAATCTGTAGATTTTGGGTAAAGTAGATTACTCTCAATAATGTGGGTGGGCCTCATCCAATCAGTTGAGGGCCTTAGGAGCAAAGATTGAAGTTTCTAAAGAAGAAGGAATTTTGCCTCAAGACTGCAACATAGAAACCCTGCCTGAGTTTCCCACCTGCTGGCCTGCCCTGCAGATTTTGGACTCAATACTGCAACGTTAACTCTTACCTGAATTTCCAGCCAGCCAGCTTGCCATGTGGATTTCAGATCTGCCAGCCCCCACAATCACATGAGCCAGTTCCCTAAAATCTCTCACTCTCTAGATAGATACATAGAGAGAGAGAGGAGAGAGAGAGGGAGAGAGAATCAATTCTGTTTCTATGGAGAACCCTAATACAGTAAGTCCCCTACATACAAATGAGTTCCATTCCAAGAGCAAGTTTGTAAGTCCAATTTGTTGATAAGTCTAACAAATTTAGCCTAGGTACCCAACTAACACAATCGGCTATACAGTACTGTACTGTAATAGGTTTATAATACTTTTCACACAAATAATACATAAAAAACAAACAAACAAAAAATAAACATTTTTAATCTTACAGTACAGTACCTTGGAAAGTACAGTAGTGAAGTACAACAGCTGGCATACAGGGGCTGGCACTGAGTGAAGAGGCCAGAAGAGTTACTGACTGGAGGAGGGAGAGGAGGTGGGAGATAGTAGAGCTGAAGGATCGTCAGCAATAGGTGATGGAGGGCAAGCTGCAATTTCACTCACGCCTGACATTGATGGCACAGGTTCTGGTTCCTTGCTGGATTCAATTCTATCTACGCTTTTGAAAAAACGATCCAGTGGTGTCTGGGTAGTAGCTCTATTTTTCTCATCATAGATGACACGGGTTGCATTCTGAACGGTTGCTGTAACCTTCGTGTACCGTTCTACGTTCGAGTCCTGTGCCTCAAAAACTAACAGTGCCTCCACAAATAAAGAAACTCCCCTTGCCATTTCCTGCGTCGTGAATCTCTTAAGTTCTTCAGTTACTTCTTCTTCTTGTCTTTCTTGGCGCTTCTTAGCAGTCAATACATCACCGCTGCTTTTAAGCTTGCTTCCGGACATCCTGTGCTTGAAATAAAGATATTGTACTACTCTACTCTATACAGTAAAGTACACAAAAGCACAACCACTTGTAGAGGATGCACACATGTGACAATGTACACCAGACACAGGAGCTAACTTATGTGATCGGACATGCGAACGCACGTTCGCATCTTTGAAAGTTTGCAACTTGAAAGTTCATATGTAGGGGACTTACTGTATAAGGGACAAGGAGATCACAAATGGTATCTGGATGACACAGCTCTACAGAGGGCAACAGTACATATTTCCAGATCCTAGGCAGAAGCAAGCGTTTTCTCACAATTTGAGAAAATGCCCAAAGGAATCAAATATGGTTCTTCCTTGGCTCTTAAGATGCTCAGTAAGTGCTCTGTGGCACACATTGCTAGATCTGGACCCAATAGCCATCTCCCTTATTCCTTCCTTACTGAAAGAATCCTAATTTTCTCTTGATCAGAAATACCTAGCTAAAATACTTGATTTCCCAGCCTCCTTTGCAGCTAGGAGTGGTCACATGACACAGTTACAGCCAATGAGACTTAAAGAAGCCACTGTATTTGGACTTTGAAAAGCTTGGAAAGAATTAGATTTGGCTGGCATGGTCCTTCTCTGATTTTCCCTTTTCTCTTTCCCATTCTTCCTGCCTGGAATACAGATGCAAAGCCTATATAGATGCTACATTAGCCTTCTTGTAATTATGAAGATGAAAGTCACTAAACATGGTAGAGCAGGAAGGTAGATGAACTCTAGGTAGTCAAAGACATCCATGATTAGCTGTATCAGCCCTGGACGACCGACCCCTGGACTTCTTAATATAGGAGAAAAACAAACCTCTTCCTTGTTTATTCCAACCTGGTCAAATTTCCCGCCACATGCAGCTGAATACACCTCTGACTGAGGCTGCCACAATCTCACTCACTGATGGATTTGGCAATGACATCGTTTCCAGATAGCCACTAGGAAATAGAAGAGTGAGGGGCCTGGAAACCTGACTGAATTCCTCTGTAGCCTTTTTCCAAGTAACAAATTAGCTGAACTTAAATGATCACATCAACTCATCACCACCTTGAACAGAACACTGGAGAGGTAAGTTTCTGTGGGTTAGGATTGAGAGTTGAGTGGAGAAGTGTTAAGGATGGCATCACCAGATGCAAATGGGAGAGAGTTAGAGGGTATTTTACACTATAAATGATGGTTAAAAAAAATAAAAACATAGTTTAAAAAATAGGAAATTCACTCCAAATAGTATACCTGGATCTATAGTCCAGAAGGTGTTTGGTTTAACCAAAACAGAAATGAATACTCAGGGGTATGACCATCACCCTGTTCATAAATAAAGACTGGTTTTCTATTCATCTCCTCCTATATTTTCAGTTCATTTTTTCTCCTTCTTCTCTCATTCATTCATTCAATAAACATTT
The DNA here is from genome assembly GCF_005190385.1 of Monodon monoceros. Classification (NCBI taxonomy): domain Eukaryota; kingdom Metazoa; phylum Chordata; class Mammalia; order Artiodactyla; family Monodontidae; genus Monodon; species Monodon monoceros. The sequence continues at coordinate 63,132,838 of NW_021703777.1, read as the reverse complement.
ATTAAGTGAATAGGGACTAGGAACACATAGATGAGTAAGACACACTTCTTGCACCCAAGAGCTCAAAATTGAGTAGACAGGATTGTGAGCAGATAAATAACCAAATTTGTAAGTGATATAAAAGAGATTAAAAATAAGTCATGAACCACAGGGAGTGCCCAGAGAATTAAGAATGACTCCATACGGCAGGACATATTTAAAGTGATGAAAGGGAAAACCTATAACCAAGATTACTCTACCCAGCAAGGATCTCATTCAGATTTGATGGAGAAACTAAAACCTTTACAGAGTAGCAAAAGCTAAGAGAATTCAGCACCATTAAACCAGCTTTAAAACAAATGCTAAAGAAAATTCTCTAGGCAGGAAACACAAGAGAAGGAAAAGACCTACAATAACAAACCCAAAACAATTAAGAAAATGGGAATAGGAATATACTTATTGATAACTACCTTAAATGTAAATGGATTAAAAGTTCCAACCAAAAGACATAGACTGGCTGAAGGGATACAAAAACAAGACCCATATATATGCTGTCTACAAGAGACCCACTTCAGACCTAGGGACACATACAGACTGAAAGGGAGGGGATGGAAAAAGATATTCCATGCAAATGAAAATCAAAAGAAAACTGGAGTAGCAATTCTCATATCAGACAAAATAGACTTTAAAACAAAGACTATTACAGGAGACAAAGAAGGACACTACATAATGATCAAGGGGTCAATCCAAGAAGAAGAAGATATAACAATTGTAAATATTTCTGCACTCAACATAGGAGCACCTCAATATATAAGGCAAATGCTAACAGTCATAAAAGGGGAAATCAACAGTAACAAAAACATAGTAGGGGACTTTAACACCCCACGTTCACCAATGGACAGATCATCCAAAATGAAAATAAATAAGGAAACAGAAGCTTTAAATGATACTTGAAACAAGATGGACTTAGTTGATATTTATAGGGCATTCCATCCAAAAACAACAGAATACAATTTTTTCTCATGTGCTCGTAGAACATTCTCCAGGATAGATTATATCTTGGGTCACAAATCAAGCCTTAGTAAATTTAAGAAAATTGAAATCATATCAAGTATCTTTTCCAACCACAATGCTATGACACTAGGTATCAGTTACAGGAAAAAAATCTGTAAAAAATACAAACACATGGAGGCTAAACAGCACACTACCTAATAGCCAAGAGGTCACTGAAGAAATTAAAGAGGAAATCAAAAAATACCTAGAAACAAATGACAATGAAAACACGATGTCCCAAAACCTATGGGATGCAACAAAAGCAGTTCTAAGAGGGAAGTTTATAGCAATACAATCTTACCTCAAGAAACAAGAAACATCTCAAATAAACAACCTAACAGTACACCTAAAGCAATTAGAGAAAGAAGAACAAAAAACCCCAAAGTCAGCAGAAGGAAAGAAATCATAAAGATCAGATCAGAAATAAAAGAAAAAGATATGAAGGAAATAACAAAGATGAATAAAACTAAAAGCTGGTTCTTTGAGAAGATAAAAAATTGATAAACCATTAGACTCATTAACAAAAAAAGGGAGAAGACTCAAATAAATAGAATTAGAAATGAAAAAGAAGTAACAACTGACACTGCAGAAATACAAAGGATCAAGAGAGATTACAGCAAGCAACTATATGCCAATAAAATGGACAACCTGGAAGAAATGGACAAATTCTCAGAAAAGCACAACCTTCCAAGTCTGAACCAGGAAGAAAGACAAAATATAAACAGACCAATCACAAGCACTGAAATTGAGACTGTGATTAAAAATCTTCCAACAAACAAAAGCCGAGGACCAGAAGGCTTCACAGGCGAATTCTATCAAACATTTAGAGAAGAGTTAACACCTATCCTTCTCCAACTCTTCCAAAATATAGCAGAGGGAGGAACACTTCCAAACTAATTCTACGAGGTCACCATCACCCTGATACCAAAACCAGACAAAGATGACACAAAGAAAGAAAACTACAGGCCAATATCACTGATGAACATAGATGTAAAAATCCTCAATAAAATACTAGCAAACAGAATCCAACAGCACATTAAAAGGATCATACACCATGATCAAGTGGGGTTTATCCCAGGAATGCAAGGATTCTTCAGTATACGCAAATCAATCAATGTGATACACCATATTAACAAACTGAAGGAGAAAAACCATATGATCATCTCAATAGATGCAGAAAAAGGTTTTGACAAAATTCAACACCCATTTATGATAAAAACCCTCCAGAAAGTAGGCATAGAGGGAACTTATCTCAACATAATAAAGGCCATATATGACAAACCCACAGACAACATTGTCCTCAATGGTGAAAAACTGAAAGCATTTCCTCTAAAATCAGGAACAAGACAAGGATGTCCACTCTCACCTCTATTATTCAACATAGTTTTGGAAGTCCTGGCCATGGCAATCAGAGAAGAAAAAGAAATAAAAGGAATACACATTGGAAAAGAAGAAGTAAAACTGTCACTGGTTACAGATGACATGATACTATACATAGAGAATCCTAAAGATACCACCAGAAAACTACTAGAGCTAATCAATGAATTTGGTAAAGTAGCAGGATTCAAAATTAATGCACAGAAATCTCTTGCAGTCCTATACACTAATGATGAAAAATCTGAAAGAGAAATTAAGGAAAAACTCCCATTTACCACTGCAACAAAAAGAATAAAATACCTAGGCATAAACCTACCTAAGGAGACAAAAGACCTGTATGCAGAAAACTATAAGACACTGATGAAAGAAATTAAAGATGACACAAAAAAATGGAGAGATATACCATGTTCTTGGATTGGAAGAATCAACATTGTGAAAATGACTATACTACCCAAAGCAATCTACATATTTAATGCAATCCCTATCAAACTATGAATGGCATTTTTCACAGAACTAGAACAAAAAATTTCACAATTTGTATGGAAACACAGAAGACTCCGAATAGCCAAAGCAATCTTGAGAAAGAAAAGCGGAGCTGGAGGAATCAGGCTCCCTGACTTCAGACTATACTACAAAGCTACAGTAATCAAGATAGTATAGTATTGGCACAAAAACAGAAACATAGATCAATGGAACAGGATACAAAGCCCAGAGATAAACCCATGCACATATGGTCACCTTATTTTTGATAAAGGAGGAAAGAAAATACAATGGAGAAAAGACAGCCTCTTCAATAAGTGCTGCTGGAAAAACTGGACAGCTACATGTAAAAGAATGAAATTAGAACACTCCCTAACACCATACACAAAATAAACTCAAAATGGATTAAAGACCTAAATGTAAGGCCAGACACTATAAAACTCTTAGAGGAAAACATAGGCAGAACACTCTATGACATAAATCACAGCAAGATCCTTTTTGACCCACCTCCTAGAGAAATGGAAATAGAAACAAAAATTAAAAAATGGGACATAATGAAACTTAAAAGCTTTCACACAGCAAAGGAAAACATAAACAAGACAAAAAGACAACCCTCAGAAGGGGAGAAAATATTTGAAAATAAGGCAACTGACAAAGGATTAATCTCCAAAATTTACAAGCAGCTCATGCAGCTCAATACCAGAAAAACAAACAACCCAATCCAAAAATGGGCAGAAGAGCTAAATAGACATTTCTCCAAAGAAGATATCCAGATTGCCAACAAACACATGAAAGAATGCTCAACATCATTAATCATTAGAGAAATGCAAATCAAAACTACAGTGAGGGGCTTCCCTGGTGGTGCAGTGGTTGAGAGTCCGCCTGCCGATGCAGGGGACGGGTTCATGCCCCGGTCCGGGAAGATCCCACATGCCGCGGAGCAGCTGGGCCCGTGAGCCATGGCCGCTGAGCCTGCGCGTCCGGAGCCTGTGCTCCACAATGGGAGAGGCCACGACAGTGAGAGGCCCACGTACCGGAAAAAAAAAAAAAAAAACTACAGTGAGGTATCACCTCACTCCAATCAGAATGGCCATCATCAAAAAATCTACAAACAATAAATGCTGGAGAGGGTGTGTAGAAAAGAGAACCCTCCTGCACTGTTGGTGGGAATGTAAATTGATACAGCCACTATGGAGAACAGTATGGACGTTCCTTAAAAACTAAAAATAGAACTACCATATGACCCAGCAATCCCACTACTGGGCATATACCCTGAGAAAACCATAATTCAAAAAGAGTCGTGTACCAAAATGTTCATTGCAGCTCTATTTACAGTAGCCCAGGCATGGGAGCAACATAAGTGTCCATCAACGGATGAATGGATAAAGAAGATGTGGTACATATATACAATGGAATATTACTCAGCCATAAAAAGAAACGAAATTGAGTTATTTGTAGTGAGGTGGATGGACCTAGAGTGTGTCATACAGAGTGAAGTAAGATAGAAAGAGAAAGACAAATACGATATGCTAACACGTATATATGGAATCTAAAAAAAAAAGGTCATGAAGAACCTAGGGGCAAGACGGGAATAAAGACACAGACCTACTAGAGAATGGACTTGAGGATGTGGGGTGGGGAAAGGGTAAGCTGGGACAAAGTTAGAGAGTGGCATGGACATATATACACTACCAAATGTAAGATAGACAGCTAGTGGGAAGCAGCCGCACAGCACAGGGAGATCAGCTCGGTGCTTTGTGACAGCCTGGAGGGGTGGGATAGGGAGGGTGGGAGGGAGGGAGACGCAAGAGGGAAGAGATATGGGAACATATGTATATGTATAACTGATTCACTTTGTTATAAAGCAGAAACTAACACACCATTGTAAAGCAATTATACCCCAATAAAGATGTTTTAAAAAAAAAAAAAAAAAAATATATATATATATATATATATATATATATACCCTCTCGGGCTTCCCTGGTGGCACAGTGGTTGAGAGTCCACCTGCCGATGCAGGGGACACGGGTTTGTGCCCCGGTCCGGGAGGATCCCACATGCTGCTGAGCGGCTGGGCCCATGAGCCATGGCCGCTGAGCCTGCTCATCCGGAGCCTGTGCTCCGCAATGGGAGCCACAACAGTGAGAGGCCCGCGTACCGCAAAAACCAAACCAAACCAAAACAAAACAAAAGAATATACCCTCTCAAAGCAGCAGTGGCAACATGGCTTGTTTGCAGGTACAAGTTCTGGAATTTTAGTTATGCCCCTATTGAGCATCTACTATATACACGTAGAGCTGTCTTTTTTACTGTTGCCAGTTGGGCCTCATAATGGGCATATGATTTGTCGTGTTGCATCCTTTCTTTGCAGAATGAGTCCTTCCTATCCCAGAGCAATTGTGCTTAGTCTGTACGGTTTGGGTGGAGTTTCCCTCCCCCTCCCATCCCCCAGGAAAGGACCCAGGCCTGGCCAATCCCAGTAGGTATTCCAAAATCCTTTGCAGTGATTGGCTCAGGGATGAGCACGTGGCAGTTGCTGACATTTAGAGATTGTTGATTCTCTTTGCAGCTTTCTGTGCCCTGTTGCAATAAAATTCACTTAATATAGTAATTAGCGTTCTCTTTTGTTCACAAACAAAATTGCAATTGAAAGTGGATGTGCATAAACAAATATTTCCTCATTTCCAGTGACTGATTCGGGAGGATTGTTGCTTACAAATGAAAACTTGACTCAGGTGAGGCTTCCTGGAATGCCACAGGGATTTAAAAGACAAGCCCAATCAATGTAAGTTGCTTTAATACAAAAATACACTCTACCCTCCCATCCAAATTACACATTATTTGACCTAATGAAATTCGCACACATGCTATTTGTTTGTGGGTTTTTTTGCTTGTTTTTCTCAAAAAGACTTTTGCTGCTGACAAAACAACCCTGTAAACATCCCTCTTTGGAGTATAGAATCAACTCCCCTTCCACACCGTTTGGGTTATGGAAAACTGTTTATGGATCCATTATTTATTAACAAATCCACAATGCCACCATACAAGCAACATTTGTGATTTTTCTCTCCACTTTCAAATTAAAAGGAAAATTGCAACAGTCTACTTATTTTCAATAGTCCTTTCACATTCATTGCTTACCGGACATGATGGGGATAATAATTTAGGGGGAAATGCCTCAGAAATTAGCAAAGTGCTCATAGGTTGAAATGACTGGGCATGGCTGCTGTTGCCAGTTTTGATGTACAGCAAAATAGGCACTGTTTTTGTTTAGAGCAAAGCTTTGTTCCAATTCATGCAATTAACTGAAAACATCATAAGTGGAGGATTATCTATACTTAAATAGTGGGTTCGCCCTCTGGAAAACTTGGGATCAGAAGATTTTAAAACTAGTTAACAGATTTGGAGCAGTATTGTTATTCTAAGTTTGGTTTCATTTCCTGGAAAGACATTTGCTGTGGTGAAAAAAAGGGAAGAAACTTTTGTTGATGCCTCCATGGGCAGACTGCTGAAGAAGGAGAGAGGTTGCATTGGGTAGATGTTATCTGCATGATTGCTAAAGCCCATCCAGCTCTGAGAGTCTATGGGGCTGTGCATTTTCTTTTTACATCCGTGGCAAGCACCCTTGATTATAATTTGCCTTCTCACACAGCTTGCATTTAGGGAAAAGCTGTGCTGGACAGAGGACATGAGGGTATGGTCTTATTTGCAGCAAGTGTATAACATACTTGTTAAGAGTACAAACCCAGTAGTCGGAGGCACCTGGGTCCACATTCTGCCTCTGCTTTTTCACCAGCAGTGTGATCCTAAGCGGTGTCTACACTTCTGAGGCTCTGTTTTTTTAATCTATAAAATGAGGACAATAACGAATGTCTTCCTCACTCAGGTGTAATATGAGTAATGACATAATTCGTGTAAAGTATTTAGATCATACCTTGGAACATGATTCATTTACGCTTGTTATACTATTATTATAAATAAATGAGAAGGCATTCTAATTTAAATATTTCCTTTAAAAAATCTTTTCTAAGGAAAAATCTCAAACACAAAAGCAGAGAATTGTATAACGAAGCCCCAGGTACCCATGACCCATAAGCCATCAACTAATAATCGCCATTTTTGCTTTACTTATGTCCCCGCTTACACCCTTCCTCTGCCACCTACCACATGCAGCAAATTCCAAATATGAATAACTTCATCTGAGATATATATACTTCTTGATTAGAGAGAGTTTGCTTCTAAAAGACCAACCTTCTCTCACTGTGTTGTCAAGTAAGATCCTGGATCATCATAGTTAATTTTCCTAGGTTGACCTTTTCTAGAATGTGTTCCAAAGAACATTTTCCCACAGTGTGCTCATAGGTTTTATGTCAAAAGAACAGAGTTCTCTGGTCAAGTAAATTCTCAAATTGCTGAGTTAAAGAATGCCATCTTGCTTTATTCTGGGTGCTTTTCAGAACATTGAATAGGCTCTTTCACCACAGTCTCTAAGAAGAGGAGACAATGTGAATCGAATCTTAATCCACTTAACTCTGCAACTACTTTTCCCAGAAGCACCTTGGGGAACAAGTGCTCAGGGACACACTTTGACCAACACAGAACAAATACCACTTTGTAGCCAGATGGTCTTCTCCAGGTCACAAATTTGCATTTTCTTTGAATTTCTACAGTTTCCATTTGGTGAGTGCAACTGGAAGCCAAAATCTTGAGCTCTAGGACCACTGTCCCCACTACTAAAGGAGAAGTGGGTAGATTCTTCACCTATGTTGACGCACAGGGAAGAACCATTAAAATATACTGAGAAGTGACAGGAGCGTGAATAGAATTGAAGTGAATGTGAGATACAAAGTCTTGACCGCCTCCCGAATCCTGAATTCCTAAGCCATAGCAGCTACATAAGAAAAACCCTGTGAACTCGAGGCTCTATATATTTACATAGTCATTGGACTTTAGCATTAGATGGAAATTTGTGTTTAATGACTTAAAGAAGGGGAAAAAATGGGAGACCTGGGAGATCTTGGAAAACTATTGAGCCCAGGTTCCCTCTAAGGAATGCCATCAAGAACACGCATAGCCTATTTTGTCATGGAACGACTCAGCTGTCATGTGTGCCTCTGGAAATCTTACTCTTCAACAGATACTGAGATGGAGCCCTTGGGAGAAAGGAGGAAGTTGTGAGGAGATGTGGTAGACATAACTGGAGTTCACCCATGTCCTGTTCTCCTCTCCTTCTGGGAACTTTAGAGATTGTACTTCTCAACCCTCTTGCAGTTGAATAGAACAAGTTCACTAGTTCTGGCCAAAACAACCTGAGCTGTAGGCTGAGTTACTGAGAACGTAATAGTTATTGTCAGGGTTTAGAGGTCATGGCAGGGAGGAGAGTGGGCATGGCTCTAAAGAGGTGCATGAGGAAGAGCTCTTCCTTATGATGGAATAGTTCTGGATTTTTTTTTTTTTTTTTTTTTCGGTACACAGGCCTCTCACCGTTGTGGTCTCTCCTGCCGCGGAGCACAGGCTCCGGACGTGCAGGCCCAGCAGCCATGGCTTACGGGCCCAGCCGCTCCGCGGAATGTGGGATCTTCCCGGACCGGGGCACAAACCCGCGTCCCCTGCATCGGCAGGCGGACTCCCAACCTCCGCGCCACCAGGGAAGCCCTAGTTCTGGATTTTGATTGAAGTAGTGGTTACATGAATTTCCACATGTAATACAATGGCATGGACTGTACCCATATTGTACTAATGTCAATCTTCTGGGGTTTGATATTATACTATAGTTATATACGATATAACAACCGAGAGAAACTGAATGAAGGGTGCATGGCACCTATCTTTGCAATTTCCTGTGAATCTATTATTTCAAAATAAAAGATTTAATAGAAAAAAGGAAATCCTGAGTTTTCTACCAAGACCCTTCAAGTTGGTGGGTTGTAAACTCCAATGTCTGTTTCCCCACTTTTGGACAGCAGCTAAATCTCTGCTCAGCTTTTACAGACGTCTAGCTGTTGAGTTTTACTCAACCCCTTGGCATCTTCCCCAGGTATCCAGGCCATTCATCGATTTGACGAGAGTTTGTATGCAGACCTGAGAGTTTCCCCTTTTTGCAGGTACCTCCTTTTCAAGATTGCCCCCTCAATTTCCAGTCCTTCTTGTAGCCCCAACTGACACCCCAGACCAGTAAGACTGTGGTTTTCTGCTTGAATTCAAGCCACCCTGTAGTTCATAGAATGCAGAGTGCCCTCAGAGGAACTACCAAAGAAATGTAGATCTCACCCATTTTGGTTCCTTTCAAGGACTTCAAGGATTGAAACCCCTCCGAATTCTGTCTGCTTTTGTTCAATCTCTAGTGCCTTCAAATAATTATATATATATATGCATATATTACTATCATATAAATATGTAAATATATATACATATATAGATATAAAACACAGAAAGCATAAAAGCAAATTACAAATTTTAATAGTATCCTATATCTTTAGAGTGTTTTACAGTTTACAAACCACTTTTCGTTTTATACATATCAACCTTGTGAGTTAAAAGGAATATTATTCCAAAATATATAACCTTTACACAAATTATCCTAGGTCTCCTCACTTTGTGACCATTCTTCTTCAGTATTTTATGAGCATTTCATCCTTTGTGTTCTCCATATACATTTTCGTTCTTGAGAGTTCTCTCATTCTCTGACTATTTTCACTCCACATGTCCCTATGGGTGTTATCACTCACTTTCATAATTTTAACTACCCCTTATGCGCTACAAGTCCCAGATTTGCATCTCAAGCCATGACCTCTCACTGGACCCTGACTCATGTATCTAATTAAAATCTCTACTTGGATACACAATGTCTACTTTGGACACCTCAAAGAACATATTCAAAATGCAACACTATTATCTTCACCTAAGACCTGACTTTATTTCTGTATTTTCTGTTGCTTGGAATGGTACCACTCTTCTCAGCACTCAAGCTAGAACCATAAAAGTTGTCTCTCACCCTTCAGATTCAACTACCCATTAAGTCCCGCCAACCCTATACCTCATTTATTTCTTGAGTCCTACCTCTCCTCTCCATCCGGCCTCTGCCTTAGTTCAGCACCTCAGGATTTCACATCCAGAAGACTGCAATAGCCTCCTGACTGGTCTTCTCATTTCTGATCTTGCTATGGAATGGGCCAGGGGTTACAGGCCCAAGAGAGCAGGCAGCAAGCTCGGACTGTGAGGTCAAAGAGGAACCATGGGGTGAGTAAGTGACTCTGGCAATGTGGATTTCCCCCAAATTAGAAACTTAGCGTCAGCAAAGATTAATATGCTCCTTTTCTTCTGGTCTTAGCAGACAGGTTTAGTGTTAAGAGTGCCTTGGGGAGATAGCAGGTAGGCAGACCACAGCCTCTGATGGCCCCTGTCTTCCCTGAAGTCAGAGAGTAGAGAATCAAATAGGTGCAAATAGAGGTGGATAAAGGCTTCAAGGGATTTCCTGTCTAACTCCAAGCCTCCGCCCTACGAATGGTAGGAAAGTAATAGGTGCAGCCCCAGAATTGTGCTCATCCACCAAAGGCATAAAGTGTGAGAGGAATAGTTTCGGCTCAGATTAGTTACCTAAGAATTCTCAGTGTCTATATGTGGTTCAAACACTTTTGGTTCATGTAAATGTTATATAGTCATTTGTGTTCATCAAACTTCTTCAAATAATCCTGTTTAAGTGTTTGTCTTCTATTTCAAATAGTCCCAAGAATACAGTGTGTGTGTGTATGTGTGTGTGTGTGTGTGTGTGTGTGTGCGCGTGTGGCGGGGGCAGAGGGAAATGCCAAATAACAATGCTCCAGGCAACCAGTGTCTTAAAAAACTCACATAACAAATAAAGCAGTTCCTTCACACTGCCATCCAGCTCCATGTAAAATGCAAATCTGACAAATCTGCTTAAAATATTTCAGTGACTCTTCATCACCTTTATTAAGCCCAGCATCCTTGATGGTCTGTAACTCCCCCATCCCCCAACATGACCTTGCTCCTCCTGTCTCTCAAGCCTTATCTAACTTTTTCGTAGGAATAAGAGTCCTTTCCCATAGTTAACCCCAAATGCTGCACTTGACTGGGGGCTTCATAGGCAAGTCTCCCTGATCCATTCCTGTGCCGTCATTATCTAGTATGATGCATGACTATGCAAGTGTTCAAGAGAGATTTTCTGAACAATTAATCAGGGATCAGCAAACATTTTCTGTAAAGGGCCAGAGAGTAAATATTTTTGGCTTTACAGACTTAAGGTCTCTGTTGCAACTACTCAGCTCTGCCATTGTAGCAAGAAAGTAGCCATAGTCACACACACACACACACACACACACACACACACACACAGACACACAAAGGGCAAGGCTGTGTTCCACTAAAACTTTCTTTACAAAAACAGGTACTGAGCTGGATATAGCCTGCTGACTCCTGAATTAAAGGAATGCATGGATAAATATGCAAATTGGAACCACTTGATTTTGACTCTAAACCTTCCTTTCTAGGAAGGCAGACTTCCCCTGTCCCTCAGCACACCAATTCTTCATAACTTCCTAAAGCAAGGTCCAGGCCAAAGGAGGCTCCAAGTGGATGAAGGACAGGATCTGTTTATTTTCTCATTCAACAGCTTGAATGGAATCTTTTAGATGCAGTGTCACTTGAAAGGGTAATAGTGGCAGCTCTCAAAAATTATTAAAGCTGAAATTTACTATCATGTGTATTAAAAACAAGAAAAAACCTTCCTGATGCTCAAGCCTGTGATGCATTGAAGCAAATACCCAGATTTTCCCAATAGAACAAATTCCCATGTAAAATGTATACAAAAGACAATAGAATGAAAAGGTGAGTTTAAGCATTGTTCAGGTATATGTATCGCAGTCATGACTAAGGCTTCTCTGAAGTCCCTGGGGGTGGCCGTGACTGTGATTAACTGAGTAATTGGAGAAGTTGGGCATTCAAAAGAAGCTTCAAGTACTAACTCTGACCCTTATTAGCAGTAGGACACCTCAAATTAAATATGCAACTCCTCAGGGCCTCAATTTTAATATCCATAAATGCGCATAACAATGTCCATATTCCAGGGTTGTTTTAGGGATTATGGGAGATACCTATTTAAAGCCCGAGAACAGTGCAGGAAACACTATTATTTGTGCCATGTGCTGTGCTGGGTGTTTTCACATGTCTTATCTCACGTGCCTTCTCATAGCACTGATCACTGACCGACACTACCTTGTACTTTTATTTGCTTACCTGTATACTTTCCCCACTAAAACGTACTATCCACAAGGGCAAGGACCAGCCCTCTTTTTGAACAAAGAGAAAACAGACTTCAGGCTCAGAGCCTTTGGCAGGCAACACCTTTCAGCTAGAGTTTAATGACGTAATGGTTTTCATTTACTTTTATTCCTTACTGTATTCTTTCACTTAGAAAAGCGATACGGAGTTTCTAGTCATGGTTCTAATAAAATTGCCCTTTGAAATTAAATTTATTTGATAAATCCAAATTTGTACATGAATTTATTTAGGTTTGTTTATTTAACAGTTCATTGATTTAAAGAAAAGTATTAAGTAAGTGGTAGTAAAGATGATATGCTCATGACAAAATATATATATAGCTATTTCTCAAATAGCTAAAGTTGAGGCCTTGCTGGAGCATAAGTTTTCTGAGGTTTTTTCCAGGACTGTCACTATGATCTTGTGCTTTTATAAGGAATGATCTTACCATAAACACAATGATTCAGAGATATACTCCTGCCTTGGGAGACCAAGTTTTGGGTAAGAAAAGGCAGCCTGTGACTAGCCCCTGGGCATATTCTCCCTAGCCCAAAGGGAAAGGCTCCAAGCTCTTGTTTTCTTACTTTTCCCTTGTCTAACTTTGTTCTCCCAGCAAGTTTCTGGTTAGAAACTTTCTAGTCAGACACCAAACATCTTGGAGCCAGACACTACACAATCAAAACAAAACAATAAGAGTGAGGCATGAAGAAGAAAACAAATGGCAATGGGAAGGGAGTCTGTCAAGATTTCTTCACTTTGCAAGGATCAAATCCCAGGCATGGGGACATCCGAAGGCAGGATTGCATCCCAACATGTGAGGACCAAGTGTTTCTTCATGTCTCCTCCTTTCCTGTTTCCCTTTCCCCAGCCGTTTACCCCCCCTTTTTTTTTTTTGCTTAAAGGAAGAAATCCAATGCATACTCTGATGAAATCTTTGGGTCTTGTTCAATTCGTTTTCAATTACACCGGAGTAGGGTGGAGGGTTGAGGGAAAATACATGCCAATTTCCTCAGCACCATCTTGTTTTCAGTAAACTTCCTGAGTCATGATAGGAGCTGTCCTGATGACAAGATTTCACATTCTGAGAGGATGGTCTTTTACATCAATGCTTTTCGGACTTTAGTGAGAATGTGGATCACCCGGGGATCTTCTGAATCAGTAGCTCTGTGGGGGGAAGGGGGAGGCACAAGAGGGTCTGCATTCTAACTAGCTCCAGTACTGCTGGGGTTGCCTGTGATGCTGATCCATGGACCACAGTGTGAGTATGGAGCTTATGTCATCACTGTCATCGTACAGCACAACATTTACAAGCATCTATCCGCACTATGCTCTGACCTAGATGCTGAACTGACATTCATTTTCAAACCAGAAACAGTCTCCTATGTCCTAGGAAAAAATAGAAAGAAGAATAAGATTTTATTTCTGCCCTCAAGAAGCTTCCTGACCATGTCTAAGATCAAAGCCAAAGACATAAAATAGTACTATAATTATGATGTGAGAAAGCCCTTGTAACAAGGGCATAAAGTATATACCAAATTCAACTTAAAATGTATATACTAAAATTCTCTCTCTCTCTCTCGCCCACTAGTCTTAGAAATTAGAGTTACTTCTATTTTGTGCTTCTTTTTTATTTTTAAAAATATCTTTATTGGAGTATAATTGCTTTACAATGGTGTGTTAGTTTCTGCTGTGTAACAAAGTGAATCAGCTATATGTATACTTATATCCCCATATTTCTAGATCGTGGGTGAGGGGAGCTAGCAAATAATCTAGACAGAGCTTGTAAGGGCAAGAATGTAAAGCACTGAAAAAAAAATTTTAATTTAAATTACCCTCAAAAACCTCTTCTCTAGGATCTCCAAAAGTAGGCATCTCCTAAATTGCTGCTGAATTTGATCACATCTTGAATCCTGTCCTCAATTTTGACGGCCCCCGTCCTTACGCATATGTGTGGTAGAAGGCCCAACACTAAGGCCCAATGTTATGCGCTGCCTTGACATCTGGAGCAATAAGGAGGCTCTGAATGGCCTACCTGCAAGACCCCCTCCCCACTCTTCTCCTGCAAATGAGGGAGGTTCTCAAGCCAAATAACCCTCCTTATCGAGACGCAGTTCCCACTTATGCCTGGGTACTGGGTTTCAGTTCCCTTTCAGCCCACAGAATTATTCAAACCAGCCAATCACATGCTCTCATGGGAAGCAGGGGTCTCCTCAACCTCTTGATACTACAGAGCTTGCCTCGAAGCCCTGGTTCCCTGTGTTCCTGACTGCAACCCCTGTGTGCTCCCTTAAAGGGTGGGTGTCCTCTTCCCCAGGCTGTGAATGTAGGTGTGCTGTAAACTCCTGCTGACCTCATCGGCCACTCCCACAACCCTAGGGCGGGAATCCCTCCCTCAACAATGAGGTGAATAAGAGGCGATTAAAACAATATATGGTTTGGCTTTGAGTGGAATTTCAGTTTGATGCATGTACTGAATGGCAGGCAGGTAGAGTTTGCTGTGCATAACATGGATTTCAGGCGGCTCTGACCTTTTCTTTATTACCATCATTACCTCACAGGCATTCAGGCTTGTGCTCACTCTATTTAAAACTCTTTCGATTGGATATTGGATTTCTACTTCAGTAATCCTTCCACTTATACTGTTCATTGTCTAACACAAAAGTGGAAACATTTTAACCACTCATATATATTACAATTTATCCTCAAATCAATTTGGATTGTGTTAAACTCAATACCATAAGCATTACTAAAATGCAAACATCATAGAAAAATGTTCATAGCAACGTTACTTGTAATAGTCCCAAGCAGGAACGTCCGTCAAAACCCAATGTCTCAACTCAAATGCCCATCAATAGTAGAGCAAATAAATAAACTAAGGTATATTTATACAGTGGAGTACATTTCAGCAACAAAAATAAACAAACCACAGCCACATGCACTACTTGGATAAATCTCACAAATAGAATATTGTATTAAAGAAACACAACACCAGAGGACACATATGCATGATTACCTTATATAAAATTTTAAAAGAGTCAAACTAATCTGTGGTATTAGAAGTAATAATAGTGGCTAACTTTGGGGAAGAAGAAGGAGTTAATAATTTGGAGGAGAAATGAGGGAGGGATTATGGAGGTGCATTTAATGTTCAGTTTCTTGACCTGGGTCATGGTTTAATGGGTATGTTCACTTTGTAATAATACATGGTTCTGCACATCATTTTCTCTCTTTTCTGCATGTATGTTATATTTCAATAAAAAGATGGACTATATTAGCAGTTAAAAATCTATATCTTTTCATCCACTAGCAGTTATTTATTGTTTAGTACATACTTAATGTGAGGATGAGGTTCCTGTGGTGAACAAGACAGGCATGGGTTCCTATAGTACATTAGGATAAGAATTAGACACTAAAAATTAATGCTCTGGGTAGTAAGTGATAAACCCCACGAGAGATGTATATACAAACTGTCACAGGAGTTCACAGGAAGGAAGGATCATTTCCAGCTGGGAGACCAGGGGAGGTTTCATGGAGGAGATAGCACTGCAGCTGGGCCATGAAGGGCAGATAAAATTTAGATAAGGAGACAGGGCAAAAGATAGTGGAGGGAGAGAAAATGGTACCAATGGGATGAGTCTAAGGTGGTAGATGGGGAGGTCAAACGCTTTAGGCTGACCAAAGCACAGGAATGTGGTAGGAAGTGATGGAGAAGGTAGATGGAGTTGAGTTCTGGAAGTCTCTGAGTGTCAGGCTAAAGAGGGCGGCTCCATCCTGCAGACTGTGGGGTTTTAATGAAGGAGAATTAAGCTTCAGGAGATAAGAATAGGCACAATATGGCCATCAGATCATAGATGGGAAAGCCAGCTACGAGGAAGCCAGGTAAGGGACTGTGGCTATAACCCAGAGCTCAGATGTTAAGTGCTTGAATCCACATGCCAAAAGGGTGACAGGGGAGGGGTTGATTAAGCAACTCAAAGGAGCAAATGTGTCAAAAGGGCCTGATGTTTTCATCCCAGGTCCACTACTTCACCGATGTGTACATGTGGGTAAGTTGATTACTCTAAGTGTCAGTTTGTCCATCTGTAAAATGGGGCTAACGAAGGGTGGTGCTGAGGATTATGAATATGAATGAACATTAAGTACCTAGTACACAGCTCATAATAGAAACTTGATAAGTGGTAGTGGTCGTTATAACTATTATGACCATCCCAGCCAGCCTTAACTCAATTTTCTTTGGGTTTGGTCTAAATTAGATTCCTTTCAGCCAGAGGTAAACACCAACTTTTAAGGGAGCAATCTCCTTGAAACAACTGAAGATCTTTTGAAATTCTTCCCAAACATAGCATATTTAAAAAATAAATAAATAGGGCTTCCCTGGTGGCGCAGTGGTTGAGAGTCTGCCTGCCGATGCAGGGGACACGGGTTCGTGCCCGGGTCCGGGAAGATCCCACATGCCGTGGAGCGGCTGGGCCCCGTGAGCCATGGCCGCTGAGCCTGCGCGTCCGGGACCTGTGCTCCGCAACGGGAGAGGCCACAACAGCGAGAGGCCCGCGTACCGCAAATAAATAAATAAATAAATAAATAAACATCTGTGTATGTGTGCATCGATGCCTCACACATTCCCAGCATTAACCAAAATATGATGCCTTTCTAGAAAACGATAACCATGATCGGCTCCTGAGCTGCACTGTTGATCATCTTCCCTCAAGTCTAAACACAGCTTCAAGGTCACGAGTCACACCAATGATGGCTCATGACTGGAAGAGATGTTTTTTCATGAGGGCATTTTTATTTATTTATTTAACATCAGACACCACTCTGTCTGACTCAAAATGTGGTTAGTGTCTGTAACAAAATCTGTGTAAATAGGTCTCCCATGAGCCATTTGCCAAGATCCTCAGTAACTTCATGCATAATGGAAGCTTATGTAAGTGTGTGTTGTCTCAGGCGGGCGACTTTTCAGAGCTCCTGGAGGTTTCTCTTGTGATTTTTTTTGTTCTCTCTCCTTAGATGTTTGGGTTCTCTGAGCTGTCATCCCGCAGAGATCATTTCAATCCCAGACTGAAAAGCCAGTCCAAAAAAAAAAAAAAAAGCAGAAAGCGAACATTTATTTTTCCCTTCAGAATTAATTTGTCTGACATGAAACTCACAAAATGGTTGTCAGAAAAACAGACTTAGTTTCACCACATAATGAAGAGTTGGCTGTGCTTTAAAAGGTATCTTGTGAAAATGAAAACTTTAGGCCAAAGGGGTGATTTCCACAAAATATATTCTGTTTACAGGAGTCTCTTATCTTATATTTAAGTCTTACTATACATATTTATGACATTTAGACTCAACTTTAGTTTCGTTTAAACTTGGGTTGAATTTGATATATTCTGCCTCTTATGTGGAGGCTATTTATCTGGTAACCTTATCAAACTAGAATATAAAGAGTAAGCATCCATCACGACTGGACACACAATTCTAACCAGCTTGGGTGTCTGGATTCCCATGTTAGAGAAGATTAGAAGCAAGAGTGAAGCTGGAATTAGATACTTTGACAATTGTAAGCAACGATGGCTTGACAACCTGCCAGAGAGTGAAATAATACAGAATATCTAAAGCATAAAGCCATGAACACAAAACCAGTAGTTTGGAGCTATTAAATGTAGAGGCAAATCAACACCTACTGACCCCCGAATCACACTGAGAAATGTTTCGAATAGTCATCGTACATACATCACAAAGTCGCTGGACATTTAAAAATGCTTTTCATCCAAAATGTTTTAAACTGATTTCCACTGCTTGCAGGGATAATCTTCCGACATTTAAAATTCAAACTTATGTGTACAGGACTTATTCTTCAATGTCAATGGATAAAAGAGGTGTTAGTATATATTTATACAAATGACAGCAACTATCATTGCTCTTAGTTTAAAAATAAAAATATACTATGAGACCTATTAAAGAATTTTTCCTTTTAGGTCAATTTCCAATGTAGGCCCACACACTGGATTTCAAAAATGACCTCATGAGAGTGCTTCTTGGAAAATTGCTTGCAAAAGATGCTTTTTAGAAAAAAAAAAATGGCCAAGAGAATTTAAGGCTTCTTCACAATACGAATTAGGTATATTGAAGTCTCTGAAAAGTCCCACAGTAAGGTAACATTCTAATTTTGTTAGACCCTGCACTTCATAACTCATTCAACCAATGAATCTTTTTTTAATGTAAGAATTATTCTTATTTTACCGTATTCATCTTCCATCAATTGCTCTTTTGGAAATACTGGTCTCTGGCAATGGTTCCCATAGCAGTCAAAGGTCCAGCAGGAAACAGATGATACATTGCAAAGGGTTTAACTGAAGTGAGTTTAATAAAGGGACTATTCTGAGGGATGTGGTCAGAGGTAAGAGAACCAGCAAGAATCCAGGTGTCAGCAATGATGGGAAGCTGTCGTCATCCCACGGGAGGGTGCAGTGTTACCAAAATGTAGGGAGGGCTGAGGCGGTGGAAGGCGAGCTGGTCCCAGTAGCTGTGGCCAGTGGTGTGCTTCCTGGTAAATGTTTAACAACCTGCTTTTCAGGGAGAAAAAAGCCTGTTTGTAATGTTTGCTGATTTTCATGGTGCAAATCCTCCTGCCATGGCCCATTTCAAGCTACCAACGTGAAGTCAGTGAACGTGGAGTGGCAAGAGATGCAGAAGACACACCTTTACCTAGGATTTCCATCACACAAACACAATAGATGTAAGTAACCTCAAGAGCATCCATAATAGTACAATGATACGAAGCCATGGGTTTTGAGTATTTATTATTTTTAATACAGTTTATTTCATTGTAAATGCATATACTTTATTTTTGTTACTGGCTATGTTTAACGACTAGATCACAAAACTACTGAAAATTTAACAAGCCAGCAACAGCAAACTGTTGGCTATAACCATACACGGAATGGTCACTATCAAAACCAGAACCATGGGGAGGGGTCCTGGGACAAGACACTGAGCTCTCTGATGTCTAAGCAGGGAGCTGAGGGAACTCTGCCTCCGTGAGAGGATCTGGTCTACAGGGGCCAGTCCCAGGGCACAGGACGGGGCAGCAGAGGGCACAGAATGGAGCTGGGGCGTGGAGGCAAATGCAGAATAATAAGTGGATTCCTAAATGCGTATGTTTGAGACTCATATACTGGTTGGATGAGTACCTTGAAAAGTACAGGTTGAAGCAAAAATCACTAGATATCTATACATGTTTAATGCTGCTCAGGTGATCCTGATATACAACTAGATTTAGAAAAAGGTATTACACGAATATGGGTCTCAGTATTAATGATGCACAACTGACACAATTGACTGTTTTTCTCTTTCTTTGAACTCAGCTGTTCTTCACTGACTTGTCCATTTGAGAAAACATCCTCCTAGATTATCTTACCATATCAGGGGTAGTTTTAGGGTTCTAGGTGATTCAGGTAGGAGCAGTACCATAGCCAGAAGCCCAAAGGTTAGAGTGAGGACTGAGGTGAGCTACACAGAGCATCAGGACCCCACCTAAAGAGTAAGCAGGGTACAGTGGTCCCCCGGAGCTAAGGAAACAGAGATCAGAAGTTGGGGCAGTTGAAGTGGCTAGAATCTGCAGGACAGGCGTCTTAGCTCGGCGGTCATAACAAAATACCAGAGACTGAAGGGCTTCAACAACAGGAACTGATTTCTCGCAGCTCTAGGAGCTGGAGGTCCAACATCAAGGGACTGGTCGATTTGGTTTCCCAGTGAGGACTCTCTTCCTGACTTGTAGACATGGTAGGGAGAGAACACTGCTCTCCCACAATCCATTCTGCAGAGCTTGTAAACCACAGCTTGATTGTGTCCATTCAACAGATATTTCATGAAGACCTACCAAATGCTGGTCACCCTTTGACTCTTCTGCTTAAAATTTTTCAGTGGGTTCTTGTTATTGATGAAGTCCAATGTCTTTGGTACATCCAAGACTATCTCAGGTCTGATGCCACTCTCCTTTCTTGTGTGTCCTTCACCATCACTCCCCTGACTTAAGTCACCTGCTGAGAGCTAGTGGTGCTCTGAAGTTGGGTTATCAATCTGAGCTCCATCACATACATGGTCATGTGACTTTGGACATGTTTCTTAGCCCCTCAAAGCCACGGTTTCCCTATCTATAATAAAAAGTAATAGTAGAATCTATCTCCTAGGGTTGACTTGAAGATCAAAACTAATCTTGTTCATAAATTACTTAGCCCCGTGCCTGACACATAGGGAAAGTTTATTTTATGATAGCTTTTATCATAATTAACCATGTGGGGCTCCATGAAGGACAGTTAGAGACAGGTAAGTACCTGCCTGTACCCCAACTGTTTTTCAGTACAGCTGAATAATTCAATGCCACTTCAAAACCAATACTCTTTAAATGTTTGTTCAATATTCACTTAGAGGAGACTTTGAGTTCTGCATAGTCTCAAGAGGATGTCTGGTGTTCCTGTCCTGTATATACCTCCCTCAAAAAGGAAATACTCTGCAGCTATCAGCCCCACTCTCCTTAGAAGGCAGTTTATCATCTCTCTAGAACTGAAATTCCCCCTTGGGGATAACTCATTGCCATCCCACTCAACCCAATCATCCTAGGTCCCAGGGCTTTATGAGTTCCTTGGCAAGGGACAGATACAGAGGAATGTACGAGCAGCCTACAGCCAAGTCAGCATTAATGTTCCATCAAGGGAAGCAGGGAGGAGGGCTCCAAAAATCCTTTTCATAAGGCAAATAACCAATGACAACTTTCTTTTACCATATTTGGAATGTAAAATGACAAATTCTTCCTAATTTTTAGAGAAATGCATAAATCAAGCAAGTATGTGTAATAAGGTATTTTCAGACCTTAAATGTTTGCTCTTATGGTGGATATGCAGCTAATGTTTTGGAAGGTCTAACTGTACCTTGCCTAAGAACGACAACAGTAGTAATAGCCTATCAACGGCAGAGTCAGAGTCTACAACCCCACCTCTGGAATGTTCCTGAGGATCTTCCATAAAAAGATGCCCAGGCTGTTTCACAGCCCAGGCCTTTGCTCTGCTGCGTCCTCTGTCTACTATATTCTTCCATGTTCTATCTGTATTAGTTTCCTAGGGCTACCATAACAAATTACCACAAGCTTGCATGGTTTAAAACAACAGAATTTACTGTCTCACAGTTCTGGAGCCTAGAAGTCCAAAATTAAGGTTCTGGTGAGGTTAGGTACTTCTGGAGGCTCTGAGGCTCTGAGAATCCGTACCATGCCTCTTTCCTAGTTTCTGGTGGTTGCCAGCAATCCTCAGCTTTCTTTGACTAGCAAATGTGTCACTCCCGTCTCTGCCTCTGTGTCACATGGCATCCTCCCTGTGTGCTTCTGTGTCCAAACTTCTGTCTTCTTATAAAGACACCAGTCATTGGCTTGGGGTCCACCCTCATTCAGTATGACTTCACTTTAAGTTGATTTTTTTTCGGCAAATAACCTGTAAGAGCACATTCACAGGTACTGGGGCTTAGAGCTGGAACCTGCCTTTTAGGGAAACAATTCAACTCACAACAACCTCCATCTGGCAAACACCTACCTATCTTCAGGACTCAGCTTAATTGTGTCAGAAACTATGGTCTGAACATAATTATTTTAAATACCTGTGCCTCCTTGGTCCCCAAACTGCTTTTTTCTACTGTTGTTCCTGCATCTGTTTTTGTTTGCTTCTTTTTTGGCCATACCACGCAGCTTGTGGGATCTTAGTTCCCCGACCAGGGCCCGGCATTGAAAGCGTAGAGTCCTAATCCCTGGACCACCAGGGGATTCCCTGTTCCTACATCTTGATGGCCAAGTCGGTTATTTCTTTTCCTGTGTTTTCAGTTTAGTATCTTAAGAGTTATATAGATTTAAAGGTTTTGTAGATTCTGAATACGTACGTTTTCAATCTATTATTCTAAATTGAGCCTTAGTCTCCTATAATTGCATAACAGGTATCTGGGATTGTAATATACTTACATACGTTAGCCCAGAAGGTATTTAAGCACTGACATTCTGAGATTTTGATTAAATAATTAGGCTTGAATTAAAAATATATATAGGGAGAGGGGAGATGGGGAGTTATTGTTTAATGAGTACAGAGTTTCATTTGGGGATGATAAAAAGTTCTGGAGATGGATAGTAGTGATGGTTGTACAACAATGTGAATGTACTTAATGATACTGAAATGTACACTTAAAAATGGTTAAATGGTAAATTTGCTTTTTAAAAAATTAGCTTAGGGGCTTCCCTGGTGGCGCAGTGGTTGAGGGTATGCCTGCCGATGTAGGGGACGCGGGTTCGTGCCCCGGTCCGGGAGGATCCCACGTGCAGCGGAGCGGCTGGGCCCGTGAGCCGTGGCCGCTGAGCCTGCGCGTCCGGAGCCTGTGCTCCGCAACGGGAGAGGCCACAGCAGTGAGAGGCCCGCGTACCGCAAAAAAAAAAAAAAAAAAAATAGCTTAATGATACCCTCACAGACGATGCTCCTAATCCTCTCCTCCCTGATAGAATTGGTTACTCTCTTTTTGTGTTCCCTCTAATCCACTGTTCAATTTTCTGTCACCCGAATGCTATAACTCTCTTTGACCCTGTCAAAATACTCAAGCATCAAAAAATATTTAAGCATCAATATTAAGAGCTTCCTTCTTCCTCTCTCCCCCTCCTTGTCCCACTCCATTCTTCTTAAAAGGCATCTGTATTCGTATCATAAGTCATTTTGTGCTGGTCAAGGTAATGGGTACAGTAGCAAAATTGACAAGAGTCTGTAGGAGGGGGCTAAATTGATTTACATGAGAAATGGAATGAATCACTCTCAAAGGAAGATAATATATCCAAAAATCAAAAGGAAGATGGGGGGGATCTGAACGCCCCTTGAGATCCAACACATGTCGTATATCTTTCTGAATCACTAGTGAATAACACAGTCCCTGGATCTTGGTAGGTAATTCCTGAATAAAGACTTCAATTTCACAATTTGGGGGACTATTGAAAGATTTTAAAGGTGTGAGAGTGGAGATAACAAGACGATTTGTGCTTTAAAAAGATCACTGTTGCAGAAGTCTGGTATTTGTAGAGATATATCCTAAGGATCTAGAACTCTGATTCCTTGCATCTTTCACAAACAAGGTTTTGTTTCAATATCAATTATTTCACCTTTCTGGAGTTCTGAATCTTTAATGAGAAAAATATCAGACCAACCCAAATTCAGGGACAGTCTATAAAATACTTGACCAATGCTCCTTAAAACTATCAAAGTCATAAGAAAACAAGGAAAGTTTGAGAAAACTGTCAGAGATTAGAGGAAGCTAAGAAGACAATGACTGTAAGTAATGTGATATCTTGGGTAGAACCCTGGAACAAAAATGAACATCAGGGAAAAACTAGTGAAATCTGAATAAACGTGGAGCTTAGTTAACAGTAATGCACCAACGTTGGTTCCTTAGTAGTGACAAATGTATCACAGCAAAGTAAAATGTTAACAGTAGGGGAAACTGGGTGAGGGGTATATGAGAACCCTCTGTAACTACCTTTACATTTTGTAAATCTGAAAGTATTCTAAAATTTTAAAGTCTATTTTTAAAAATTTAGGGAAAGACCATTCTATTTTACTCTGTATAAATAAAACTCCACTTTCCTGTCTTATTAAATGCTCTAGAATACTTGACCCTTTATTTAATATCGGAGAATCTTACCTCAAACTCAGGGTCATCATTCTGACTCACGTTGTAAGATCACTTTATAGGATCACATAATTATGGTATGATGCAGAGATCTCTAAATTCTTGAATTTCAAAGACCAGCAAAAGTTCAGATAAAATCTAGGAATCTATCCGTGTTGCATTGTTATTTGTTTCTTCAAATAAGTAAAGTAACTTTTTAGAAAAACCACGATTCTATTATCAGCAACACATTGTAAAAGGATCGTTTTAACACCCCAAAACGGCAGACTAAAAATAAGAATAAAGAAAGCCCTTTTACTTTTTTAGAGTGTGAGGATTTTCTGCATCCTGCCACATGTGACAACATGGATGAACCTTGAGGACATTATGCTAAGTGAAATAAGCCAATCACAGAAGATCAAATATATTGATATAAGGTATTTAAAATAGTCAGACTCATAGAAACTGAAAGTAGAATGGTGGTTGCCAGATGCTGGGAGGAGGGGGAAATGGGCAGTTGCTGTTCAATGAGTATACAGTGTCAGTGTGCAAGGTGAATAAGTTCTAGATTCCTCCTGTACAACACTGTACCTATAGTCAACAATACTGTAATTAAAATTTTGTTAAGAGGGTAGAGCTCATGTTAAGTGTCCTTACCACAATAAAAAAATGATAAAGAAATAAAAACCCCTTTTAACTGAATATTTTTCTAATGGAAAACTTCTACTTTTTTTTTTTTTTTTTGGCCATATCTTGTGGCATGTAGAATCTTAGTACCCAGACCAGTGCCCGTCTGCTTTGGGAGCGTGGAGTCTTAACCACTGGACTGCCAGGGAAGTCCTGGTCCTTATTTTTCTTAGTTTGCTGCAGACTGGCCAAAACTGTTTCTTAGATGTAGACCAGCATTTGGGAACTGCTGGGATAAAGGATGTGACTGAATCTGTACTAGCCCCAGGAAGTCACTGGAAGGGCTCTCTGTTTTGTTTTGTTTTTAATAAATTACTGATATGGGTTTGTTTCCCAATGATTCAGCTCTTTTTTCATTATTTTAAAAAAAAGAGAGATTTTTTTGCAGCCAATAAATGTGCAATTTTCTACTTAGGACATTAAGATCAGAATTCACTGCTGGCTTTACAATTTGCCAATTGTAAGACCTTGATCAATTTGCTTAATCTCTTTAACCCCCTCTTTTTCTCCCTCTGCAAAGTGGGGATCATTGTGCTGTGTAGGCAACCTCGAAGATGGCCCCCAATGGTCCCAGTTCCTGGTAGCCTTGCCCTTGTGTAATCCACGCCCCTGGACCATGGGCTGGACCCAGTGATTCACTTCTAACAAACAGACTATGGTGAAAGTACAGAGAGGTCACTTCCAAGATTAGGTTACAAAGAGACCATGAGAGCTCCCTCTCTCCACTTTCTTGCTGAATCACTGGGAGAGAAGTTAGCTGCCATGTTGGGAGCTGCTTGTGGAGAGGACACCATGGCAATCCACTGAGGGAGACCTCAGCTAGGTGAGGAACTGAAGCCTGTCAACAGCCATGTGAGTGAGGGGGGAAGCAGGTCCTCCCCTGCCTTTAGATGAGACCACAGCCAAGACCAACAGCAGAACTGCAGCCTCTGGAGAGACCTTGATCCAGAGGTACTCAGTGAAGCCATACCCAGAGTCCTGACCTGCAGGAAGTGTGAGATCATGAATATTTGTTGTTTTAAGCTGCTCAGTGTTGGGGTAATGTGTATATGGCAATAGGTACTAATACAAATGCCTACCTTGCAAAATTGTGAAGAATGATTGAGAAAATGTGCTTAATTAGATTACCTATGCTAATGAGCTAAAACATGTAAAACAAGAAGACAAAGCCTAACTCATAAAAGGCAGCCTATAAATGTTAGTTCCCTCCTCCATTCTCCTCTAAAATGAGAACAATCATACCTGCTCTGTTGTGAAAATGTTTTGAAGACTGTAATGTACTATGGAATTATAATACATGTAATAACGAAAATGTTTTGAAAACTGTAATGTACTGTGGAATTATAATACATGTAATAATGTAAGGTATTATTGTAATAGGAAAGAAAACATTGTTACTTTAAAAGCTGTTGGCAGTTTATACTGGTTGGCCCAGAAGGAGGGCAAAAGTCTTAAGAAGAAGCTAGCTTTTTTGTTTGGGAGGAGGGGACCCTAAATAAGCAGGTATGATTATAAGAAAGAAAGGAATTCAATGAAAGCTGGAATTCAAAACAGGAGGTGACCCTGATAATGCGAGATGCCCTGGGAAGCTTCAGCAATCTTGGAGAAGGTGTGGTTTTTCCATAATACACGAGATGGGGCCACATACTATTTAATGTGTGTGTTCAAAGAAAGCATTTCTCTAAAAATGTGGAAGGCCTGGAGGTCCACGGGCAGGAAACACATAGATCACACGACATGTACAGGACTGAAATTTGACCCCAGAATAAAGCTTATACTTGAGTTAGGGGGCAGAATAAAGGTATAAAGTAAATTATTATAGAAACACTCAAGGAAAAAGCTCTTTCTCAAAGCATGGAGGACAATCAGGTTTCTCATAAATGTTTTTCCACTACCTCTTATTTTATTTATTCTTATTAATTCTTATTCTTATTAAGTAATCTTGTTAATCTCCTTAATTTAAGAGATACAAAGAAGATGTGTTATTTATTAACCAAGGAACTGAGTCAATAGTAAGTTAAAATTTCCCACAAATTATGTTGTTTTAATAAACCCTTGAGGGCTTCCCTGGTGGCCCAGTGGTTGAGAGCCCGCCTGCCGATGCAGGGGACACGAGTTCGTGCCCCGGTCCGGGAAGATCCCACATGCCGCGGAGCGGCTGGGCCCGTGAGCCGTGGCCGCTGAGCCTGTGCGTCCGGAGCCTGTGCTCTGCAACGGGAGAGGACGCAACAGTGAGAGGCCCACGTACCGCAAAAAACAAAACAAAACAAAACCCTTGTGATTCCTTGGGTATTCTCCTTTTTCTCTTTTTCTTTTTTTGGTATGATTTTTTTTTTAATAGAAAACTAAGAATCCAGAGTAGTTCAGAGAATAATCCACCTGTACCCAGCTTGGGCATTGTACTTGCAGTTGTGGCTGTGTCTCTCCTTTATTTCAGTCTTTCATAAGCCACAGGACAAAGTCTAAGCTGCCTGGTGCATCATTCAACGTCCTTCACCATCGGCCTTAGGAACATCTCTCCAACCTCACTTCCCACCCAATCCTTACCCCCCCTACCACATACGCCACTAACACCAAACTGCCTGATTTCTAGAACTCACCTGCTGTTCAGACTTCTCTGCCTATAATCCACCACCTATTTCATTCTTAAGAACCCAACTCAAAGGTCACCTCCACCGGGAAGCATCCTCCATCCCCCATCAGTCCTTCCTCCCAGCCCCTTCTGTCCTGGGCATCTGTTTCCATAACTGCATTATGGTTAAGCGTGTGGGCTGCCTAGAGCCACCGCTCACTAGCTGTGTGAAATTGAACCAGTTATTTAACTCCTGTGTCCCTCAGACTCCTCATTTGTAAAATGAGGACAATAATAGCACCCATGATGTAGATGTATTGTGAGGATTAAATGGGTTAATCCTTGTAAAGCATTTACAGCAGTGCCTGGTACATAGTAAGTGCTCAATTTTCATTATTTTATTATAATTATTGATTTGCTTATCTTTCTTTTTGCTTATTTGATTCTGAGCTCCTTGGAATTAAGGACAACACAATGTCCAACACATAACAGAAACTGAAGACTATACGTTTAATGCTAATGAAAATCGTGTGTGTGCACGCATGCGTATTTTTAAATAGAAACTTCTGTAGCCGTGGATTCCTTAGTGAATTACTTAATAATGCCCAGATTTTGCAAACATGAACTAAATTTCATTTTGTATATTCCATGAGCATCTATTGATAATGATAATAAAATCCTATTTTTGTTTAAAGATAAGCCCCCAAACACTATCCTTGTAGCCCATGGAGAAGCAAACAAGGTACTCCTTGTATTTTCCTCCATGTAAACACAACACCAAATTTAATTTGCATCTGCATTAAGAAGTTCTTTTTTTTTTTTTTTAAAGATTTTCATTAAAAGCAGAATATGACATTTGGGAAGGATAATAAATGCATCTGAAGCCCAGGAGATAATAAGAGATGAAAATTTTGTAATCAAATCAGTCTAGTTGAATCCCCTCCCCCTCTTTCTAAGTTCAAAACTGACTGTCCTTGGAAGACAGAGTGGGCTCTTCATTTAGAGCATCGCTGGAGGCTTGCAGTGTTCCTGGGAGTCTCCACTCCCTCTTGATGCATGAGGTAGACATTGTTATAGAATTGACCTTGACCCCTAGGAGTAAAGACAGGATTAGGAATATATGATTTCCACCCCCAATTTTTCCTCCACTCCTCCTCACTTCTATCTTAGAGAAACACTCTGGGCTTTCTCCCTCCCTCACTCCCTTTTTCCTTCTTCCCATCTTACCTTCCTCCTTCTCTTTTTCCCATTCTTCCTTTCTTTCTCCCTTTTTTTTTTCCGACTACTTCTGGAAGAGACTGTTCTGGAAAATCGTTGAACCAGCTAATGGAATGACAGCATTGCTTAGTGGAGGTGTGAAGCCCACCAGCATCCCCAGGAGAGAAGGCCAACCCCCTCCGCTGTCCCTGGCGAACTTCCTCCTCTGTTGGTACCTGTCCCCTCCCACCCCAAGTCAACAATGTCTCCTCACTGGACCCTTCCCTGCTGTTGCCAAAAGGGCTCGTAGCTTCCCAATCTGTAAAAAAAAAAAAAACTTTCAATTGCTTTTTTTGCCTCTTCAAACTACCATAGCACTTTTTTCTTCTTTTGGAGGCAAATTTCTTGAATATGTCACATACTGCTTTTGTCTTCCTCACTACCTGTTTAGTCCATAACTCCCTAAAATTCACTGCTCTACTAAAACATCTGTCTAGAACAGCTGTTCTTCCATTTTGGGGAGCATTCAATACCCTTTGGAAATCTGGTGGAAGTATAGACCATCTTATCAGGACAAAAAATGTAATTTTTTAAATGTTTATTCCTTTTATTTTATTTTTAAATTTATTTATTTATTTATTTATGGCTGCGTTGGGTCTTTGTTGCGGTGCGCAGGCTTCTCATTGCGATCGTTTCTCTTGTCGCGGAGCGCAGGCTGTAGGCGCGCGGGCTTCAGTAGTTGTGGCTCGCCAGCTCAGTAGTTGTGGCTTGCAGGCTCTAGAGTGCAGGCTCAGTAGTTGTGGAGCATGGGCTTAGTTGCTCCGCGGCATGTGGGATCTCCCCAAACCAGGGCTGTAACCCGTGTCCCCTGCATTGGCTGGTGGATTCTTAACCACTGCGCCACCAGGGAAGCCCCAAAAATGTATTTTTTTACAACAAAATTTTGCATGTAACTTGAGAGATTAATAAACTTCCTGAAGTTTATTCAGGGCAGCCCTTAAGGACCAAAGATTTAGACTCTTTGCTCTAACAGGTCACATTAATCTTTTAATCATCTTCCTTTTCATTCTGGAAAGGGTTAGGGGAAGAGCAAGTACTTTGGGTTCAAACCAAGAGTTGGATTCAAATCCTTCCACTTACTAACGGAATGACCTTGGCCAGGTTACACAGTGTCTCTGACCTTCGATTTCCTAACCTGTAAAATGAGGATGATAATATCCATCTCAAAATTTGTCGTGGGTATTCCATGTAACAACATGTGAAAAACATAGTTTACACCTGTGAGGCACTCAATAAATAAAACTTCTCATTCCTCCTTCAAGAGCCTTATTATGGTGCTTTCTTTCCAGTCTTCTGACTGTCCTTCTTTGCGTCATTCATTGGCTTCACTTTGCCCTGCTGCCCAATCATATTAGATGCTTCCCAAGATCTAGCCATGACCCACCTTACACTCCCACTCTTTTCCTCATTCTCAGTCCTTCGCGTCTTACCTGACCAAATCTCTGCCGCCTGTCTTCCAACCTCCAGCTCTAACTGCAGTGGCATATTTAACTGCGTACCATCTCCTGAAACCCAGTGTCAAGCCAAACTCTCCTCTTCCTTCCAAGATGGCTTCCTCTCTTTGGACTTTTCTGTATTTTTCCATCATTCTCCCAGTCACCCAGACCTCCAGGATCCTCAGCGTGATCTCTACCTCCTCCTTCTGGCTCACTTCATATATTAATACAATCGGGCACGAGACTCCCTTCTCGTTATCTTTTGTAGCCATCGCTTTCTTTTCTTTTCTACTGCCACTGTCACCTCACCCTAGAGCTTCACCGCCAGCCTCTCCCTGGTCACTCCTCCTTCCAATCCATCCTAAACAGCACTTTATGTTCTACTTCACCACTGTTTTGTTACCAGCTCCCTGTTGCCTATTGCTCTGAACTCAACTCCATTTGGGTTGAGGAATAAAATGATTAGCGAAATTGACCTCAAACTTTATTAACGTGTTTATGTCCAAGTACTTTTAGAAATAGATACATTTATTCTGTGGAAATACTGATAAAAAACAGAAATCAATTTAAAAAGAGACAATTAAAATAAGTCAATTTAACAACTAACTAATGTCTCTAAAACAATGAAAATAAAATTCTGGTTCTTTGAAAAATTTTAATCACAGACACATATTGTGGTTTGCAGACACTCAGAAGGATGCCAGGTGACATATATATAAAGAAGGACAAACACATAACCCAATACACCAAACCACTCTCCAGATTAGAACATGTGTTTGGAGGATATTGGAGGAAAAATCTGATTTGAGGCCATTGGCTACTCAGGGAGTGGTACTTCCCTACACAAGGGGAGTTCTGACTTGAAACCTGTGTGCATTCAAAGAGGCACCAAAGAAAGTAGGGGAGTGGAGGGTTTGAATTAATATGGAAATCTAAGCACCCGTTCATGCATTTCATAAAATCTGGGAAGTGCAGCCGTGCTGTTTCTCCTGCAGACCTGACCCAGGTTCTACGGCCTCCACGTGACCTTCATGACCACCCAAACGTCTCTGAACTCATAGTACTCATTAGCTAACCCAGAGACTTCCAAACTTTCCCTGTTCACGGCATCTTGTGTCTCCCAATTTTTTTGTGTGGTGTTCCTTGGTCAAAAGAAATACCTAATAGTCTTCATTATTTAGTAGTTATATCCAAAAAATCACGTCCTAACAACTTAGCAGCTGTTTGAAAGAAATAGTGCATACAAACTGAGAGAAAACTGCTCTTTGAAATTTTACTCTTACATAACCATAATTACTTACCATTGTATATACGTGCCTATTGGGCACTGTACAACTTCTCAAACCTTGAAATCAGATCAGACACCGCTGCTCTCTTTGCCTGTTTCACATGGAGTTTTGTGCTGTACTTACATTTTTTATCACAATACAGTTACGGTGAGAGTCCAGCTTTGCCAAGATATAAGATCAGAGGAATGTAGCATGATCTAATGTTGAAACAATGAACTACTAGTAACTCATACGATGAGCATTACTGTGTTTTTAATTTTTTTTCATAAAAATTCAGTGGTGTCCCTGCAAATTCACTGCAGCACCCTGGGGTGCCTCGGTGTACAGTTTGGAGATCTTAAATACAAATCCAGGCTACTCAAAATTTGGTCATGAGGCTTCAGCTTTGGCATTAAGTGGGAACTTATTCCCACCGCCCCCTACCTACAGAATCAGAATGTGCATTTAACAAGATGCCTAAGAGACTTGTGTGCATATAATGGTTTGAGAAGCACAGTTATACACCATTATCGATCCTCAGATCATATCCCGCTAGTCTGAGATGTCCTATATTATTATTTAATATGCTGTTATTTAATCTTTTCTGCACAGCTTTCCCAGGTGGATAGTTAGCTAGATGGAGGGCAGAGATGTCATTATGTCTTGCGATGCCCCCCAGTGTCCAGAGTGGAGTACCTTGCATGGAGTAAGGGGCTCCAACATCTGCTGGACGAATGGACCCAATCTCTAGCCCTCCCAGACATCCTAGGTGGAGTCACTTGTGCAACAAAATTATTGACAAAGCCAGGTCCCAAAGATACCAACAACTTTCTTAGCAGATGTAGAATGAATTACGGCATTTTAGGATCTTGGGCTTGGTATGGTAGCTCTTTAAAAATGGACATATCTCATCATTTGGGTCATGGCAAAAAGAGAATTATTGCCTCCTATTCAGACTGATAGGGAATATAATTATGCTGTAGGGCTATGTAGCGCCAAAGTACAGTGACATGACTATATTAAAGTGAAGGCAGAAGAGAAGTTGTTAAAAGTTAGGTAGGCTGCCATAAGAAGGAATGAGATTGGGTCATTTGTAGAGATGTGGATGGACCTACAAATGTGGAGACTGTCATACAGAGTGAAGTAAGTCAGAGAGAGAAAAACAAATATCGTATATTAATGCGTATATGTGGCATCTAGAAAGATGGTAAGATGAGCCTGTTTGCAAGGCAGAAATAGAGACACAGATGTAGAGAACAAACATATGGACACCAAAGGGGGAAGGGGGGGGTGGGATGAATTGGGAATTGGGATTGACATATATACACTAATATGTATAAAATAGATAACTAATGAGAACCTACTGTATAGCACAGGGAACTCTACTTAATGCTCTCTGGTGACCTAAATGAGAAGGAAATCCAAAAATGAGGGGATATATGTCTACATACAGCAGAAACTAACACAACGTTGTGAAGCCACTACACCCCAATAAGAATTTAAAAAAAAAGCTAGGTAGGCTGCACTTCCTGAAAACATAATGCTCTAAATGTTCCAAAATAATACTGCCATTTATTAATTGTACTCACGAATCATTTGAATGCCAAAATCTGTATGCGTGCAAAATGTCATGGAAATTGGATTCGATTCTGTTTAAAACAGCTGTCTCCACTACAGCCAAATTGAATGTCCCAAGTTCTTGCGAATAAATTTGAGAGGGAAAGAAAGCAGAAAGGAGTCTTTGCTTTGTCAGAGGGTTCAGGTTTGTCTCAATGCCCCTAGCTACTCTCTACTTTTATTTTTCCTTCAGAGATATTTCTCCCATCGAATGTTCCATTGACTCATCGAGACAAAGCACCATGCTGGTGGATGCAAGGTCACTCTGATCTCTCTGCAGCCAACCTGAAGCAGTCTCATAACCACGAACCACTTTTCTCACCCCAAACAGCCATGTCATAGGTGTGGGAGGGGAGAGAGGGGAACTCAGCTAGTAGCGGAGAATGATGGAATCTTAATAGGCCAGTAGGTCATGGAGGCATAAACAGCCACTCCTTAGCAAGCGCTCCTGACTCCAGCTCTCTAACCCCCGCCCACGGCAACGATCACTCAGCTGGATTACCACAGCAGGCGCTTACTTGGTGTCTTGGCTTCATTCTCACTCATTAACACAGCCCATCTCCACACGGCCCCCTGACAAATGTTTAAAAACAAAACAAGACAGAAATAGACCACATCATGCCCTTACCCAAAACTGTCCATGGGTCAGAACTGCTCATGACTACTTGAATAAAATCCAAAGCCCTTCCACAGCCAAACAGACCTTACAGGATCTGGCCACCATTCACCTTTCAGACTTCATCCCATTCACTGGGCCCCAGCCATGCTCATCTCCTTATCCCTGGAATACACCAAGCTCCTCACTCTTCAGGGCCTTGCTCCAGCTCTTCTTCTGTCAGGAATGCTCTTACCCTAGGTCTTTGTGTAGATAACTCTTTCTCACCACTCAAGTCTCAGCAAAGAAGGAACCTCATCAGACAAGTTTGCCTGACTGCCCACCCTATATAAACAGTTGCTCCTAGCAAACACATATATCTCTGTGTATCACTACCCCATTTCATTTTCTTAAACATTTACCCCATCTGGATGCATACTATTTTTTCATTAATATGCTCGTTTTAGAAATTATGTTCCTCCATAAGAATAAATGCTCGGTGGGATCAGGGATCATATATATTTTATCCACTCCCACATTCCTTGAGCAGAGCCTGACATAAGAGGCACATTGTAAAGGCTTTAGAAATGAACTAGTCTTTCTCTCTTGTTTTCCTAGAATAATTGAGATCCACAAGAGCTATGGGCATATGTCGCATCATATAGGCAGTTAATGATGAAGCCAAGGACCCAGTCTGGGAGTCTCAGGTTCGCTGCTATTTCTGTTCTGCCTCCTGGCTTTCTTTCAAAGGAAAAGCAATCTCAGCCCGAGTGGCTTAAAAAATTATTCAAAAGAACTTCAGATGACTCTGATTTGGGAATGCCCCATCTTTGGATACGAAATTGCCCTGCAAAGTTCATCATCCAAACCCTTCTGTGCAAAGACCTCTTCACCAAACTTCCTAGGGTATTCACATACAAGTCAGTTTATACTTCAAGGTAGAAGTTGCTTTCTTTTAAGTTTCTTCTTCCATTATTAAAATAAATCCGTTGTTGAAATTAACATATCAGATGGAACAACAAAACTAGAAATAACTTAGATCTCTGAAGATAATTTATTCATTAAATTAGAACTTTTAAATATAGGCAAAAGAGAAAATAACTATTATTAAAATGTTCCAACCAAATTGCTGCTTATCTTACACTATGCTAATTAGTAACAGCACCCAAAACTCACTCTTCCACAGCCATCAGAGAAAACTGGAGATTATAGAAAGGCTGTGGGAGGAGGGTGATAGGCGGGGAGGGCGGGGGCTGCTACTAGTCATTAGAAAGGCTGAATAAAAACCATTAAGGTTTTTTCGTGTTGTTTTTTTTTAATTTATTTTTTGGCTGCCTTGGGTCCTCGTTGCTGCGCGTGGGCTTTCTTTAGCTGCTGTTCACGGGGACTACTCTTCATTGTGGTGCGCGGGCTTCTCATTGCAGTGGCTTCTCTTGTTGTGGAGCACGGGCTCTAGGCACACAGGCTCAGTAGTTGTGGTGCATGGGCTTAGTTGCTCCGTGGCATGTGGGATCTTCCTGGACTAGGACTTGAACCCGTGTCCCCTGCATTGGCAGGAGGATTCTTAACCACTGCGCCACGAGAGAAGCTCAAAACCCATTAAGGTGGGCTCCCCTGGTGGCGCAGTGGTTGAGAGTCCGCCTGCCGATGCAGGGGACATGGGTTCGTGCCCCAGTCCGGGAAGATCCCACATGCCGCGGAGCAGCTGGGCCTGTGAGCCATAGTCGCTGAGCCTGCGCGTCCGGAGCCTGTGCTCCGCAACGGGAGAGGCCACAACAGTGAGAGGTCCCCGTACCACAAAAAAAACCCCAAAAAAACATTAAGGTTTGAGTTCAAAACCATCCTTGGGATTTGTGCCCAGATTGTTAATATTTCTTTCTTCTTCCCACCACCCTGAGGACAGCCCTTTAATATGTGCTTGTTAGGTTTCTCAGGATTAAATCCCCTTCAATCCATTTTCTGCACACAGACAGAATGATCCCAATAAAGCACAAAATATACTAGGTCACATTCTGACTTACAACCCTTCAAAGTCTTCTCATTGCCCTTAGAAAAAATGCAAACTCCTTAGCATGAACTACTGGTCCCATCACAGTCTTACCCCTGCTTGCTTCTCAATTTTATCTTTCTCCTGTATTCTCTGTCTCAGCCACATAAGACTGTATTCAGTATTTCATTTGAGAGCCTTTATAGATGCTGACCCCTTAGCTGGATGCATACTTTTCTTTTAAATGTTGGAAGTATAATATAATATCATATGCTATGGACTGACTTGTGTACTCCCAAAATTCATATGTTGAAGCTCTAACCTCCTGTGTGATTGTATGTGGAAATAGGGCCCTTAGGAGGTAATTAAGGGTAAATGAGGTCATGAGTGTGAGGCCCTAATCAGATAAGATTAGTGTCCTCATAATAAGAGAAACCCAATAGCTCTCTTTCTCTCTTGCTCACTCTCTCTCTCTCTCTCTCTCTCTCTCTCTCTCTCTCTCTCTCCATGTGTGCACATTTAAGTGGTCACTGAGCGCCCAGAAAGATAGATGGTAGCTCCCTACAAGCCAAGAGAAGAAGCTTCAGAATCAAACCTACCTTTCTGGCACCTTGATCTTGGACATCCCACCTTCAGAACCATGAAAAATAAATTTCTCTTGTTTAAGCCACCCAGTCTATGGTACTTTGTTATGGCAGCCTGAGTTGGCTAATACATTATAGATAATATTTTTAAAATAATAATAATAACAGCAACAATAATGTAGTTTGTGTGTTCTGGGCATTGTGCTAACCATTTTATAATGTAATATCTCACATAATCTTCAAGACAACCCATAATATAGCTATTATTGTTTCCATTTTATGAATAAAATGAAGTTCAGAAGGTTATATCTTTCTTTTAGCAATGATAAACCTGAAGTCAATAAAGGTTAAAATAATGTGCACAAGTCACACACACAAGGTGAGTTGAGGCGCAAGAATTGTGACTTGGCCCTAACTGGCTGCATGTCCTTTGCACCCAATTGCTGTCCCAGTGCCTGCCCAGAGAAGATTAAAACCCTAGTGTCCTATGAAGGACTGCTAAAGACATCCTTGGGATGTCTTGCCTAAAAATACGTGGTAGCTGCCTCAAGTATCTAAAGGCCTGGAGGAGCGATTAATTTGGAAGAGAGACTGGATTTATTTTCTAAGAACTTTTTTTTTTTGGCTACGCCTCGCAGCTTGACAGAATCTTGGTTCCCAATCAGGGATTGAACCCAGGCCCTCAGCAGTGAAAGTTCGGAGTCCTAACCACTGGACCGCCAGGGAATTCCCTCCAAGAACTTAAGCGAGGCCATTTGAATCAATGGCAGGAAATTTCTGAAAACAGCTTTCAGCCCAGTAAAACAAAGAATTTTCTAACAGTTCATAGATGAAATGGCTGTCTGGAGACCTGGGTCGCTCTTCATAAGTGGGCTCAAGAAGGAACTGGAAATTAATTCAAGGACAGTATGGAGATGATCAGACAGCAGATGGTGGTTGAACCAGAAGACCTCTGAGGTTCCATCCAGCTCCAGGAATAAATGACCCTTGGTTTTCACAATGGGTGGACTCTTCAGGATCTTATTGTTGGTACAGCCACTTAAGCTGGCAAAACACATGGTCCTAAACCAGCCAGACCTGTTTGGTGAAGATGTGGTTGCACTTTTCTGCCACTTTTATAGCCAGGCTTCCTTTTACTGAATGCCTGAGGGGAGGTACAATGAAGGGTCTATTCTTGTTTGGGAATAAGTAATTGCACTTGTGAGTTGGTAAAGGTCATCCCAGTTATCCAACCTTACTTCATCCTCTTCCCCTGCCCTCCTAAAGCCCAAATGGGATGGTGAGAGACAACGGGGCTCAGGGAGGGAAGTTAAACCTTCCAGCTTCCATCTCTCATAAGCAAAATCATAAATATATTACTTTATAAAAGGAAGTTTTATATTTTACAAAAGGAAGTTTTAGTTGGAAAACTATTGGAGAAGAGCAAAGGGAAACAAATATTTCTAGCTTGCTATAGTTCACTTAGCCAAGTTGGCAGCAGATTTATTCTTTTTCTGGGACTGTTTTTACTTTTCACTGCTTCTTCCCCCCACATTTAATTATACAAATCATCAAGCCCTTGTTCTCCCAATATACTTAAGTAACACTGGATGCTTTCTTTTCATTTTAGACTGACCAGCACAGTTCTCAATAAATTAATTCAGCCAATTTGTGTTTTGTTTTAAAGCAATAAATAAATGTCCTGAATGCCTACTCTGTGCCAGGGTCTATGCTAGACTTTGGGAGACAAAAAATGAAGAAACCCTGGCCTCCACCTTGGAGAAAAACCTTACTGAATTTTTTGGGTTGCAAATCATAAAAACCAAACTTGAATTAGCTGAAGCAAAAAGGGGCGTCCATTGACTCACATAGCTAAACCACAGAAATGACCAGGATGACATGAACTACAGCCTTGAGTGCTTTCCAGATGTTTCTTCCCATCTCTTAGCTTGATTTCTGTTTTGGCAACTCCCCATGAAACTGACCCCATAACAGTCAAGAGTTCCGGGTTCCACCTTCCTTAATTCACCACCCAAGAGGAAAAAGTTTTTCCATACAGTTGCATGTAAAAACTTCCTAGGAAAGAACTTGATTGGTCCAGCATAGGTCACATGCTGCCAGACACTGGCTACAGGGGCAGAGCCAGCAGCCTTATAAAAAAAAAAGATTTATTAAAGTATAATTGATATACAATTTCATATGTACAATTTGATGAGTCTGGACATCAGCTACCATTTAAATCTCATATTACAACAGAGGGGTCTGCAAGGGGAGAGAGGGAGGAGAAGTTTCCTAAAACAAAGGGGGTGCTATTCCTTGAATAAAGAATGGCTCCTGTGCAGACAAAAGACCACAAATACACCTCAGGGAGATTTCCAGTTTACAGGGAAGACAGATATTCAAACAAATAATAATAATGCAGTGTTTTACGTGCTTTAATGGAAGTATGTTTAAGAGTAAGGCTGAGAGTCATCAAAGCATGAGAAAGCAATTAATTCTTCCTAGAGGTTTTGGAGGAGCTGAGTTCATGGAAGAACGAGAAAAGATGGGAAAAATAGGCCGAAATCAGGTTGTGGTAGGCCTTGTGTACTAAGTTAAGGAGTTTAGACACAATTCAGCAGGCCAAAGGATAGGACTTGAGAATTTTATGCAGGGGGGTGGCATAGTACCACTTGGACTGAGACACCCTCCACTGGAACCTGCCCTTTAGGAGACCCAGGTCTGGCCCCCCTACAGACACATCAATTGCCACAAGGCAAGGAGTCCACAGGGCCAGTGGGATGTGTCCACTCACAGCCTGTGTTCTTCCCCACTTCTAGATCACAATCTGAGTGCTCGGGAACTGAAACTCCCTGCTCAAAGAATCCCAAGCCTGCTGTGAGGGTTTGCAAATTGTGCAGGCCTTCATAGGTCCATCCTCTAAGCCCAAGGGGTGGCTGTTTGTTGGGACTATGGGAAAGAACTTGGTTGTGTAAGTTGGGATGTCTGCCTGTATGTGAGGCCCTTTATAGTGAGACACAGCTATGGGGTGGGAAAAGAAGAGGTTGGGCAATGGGATGGAAACCTCCATTTTAATTCTTCTTTAGGACCTGCAAATATCAGGGGTGGGCCTGAGTTACCCACTATCAGGTAACCTAGATAACAGTGGGCAGTGAATTTTAGTGGGAAAGAGTAGAAACAAAGAGGAGTGGATATAGTTGAGAGACATTTCTAAAGTTGGCCTGATAGGATTCAATGACCAATTGAATGTGAGGCATGAGGAGAAAAAAGAATAAATAAAGGTTTCAGTTTCCAGCTTGGGTGACTGCAGTGCCATAATAAAATTAACAGTATAAGAAAAGAAACAGGAGTGGAAAAAAGATAATACTATGATAAAATGATTTTCTTGTGTTTTCACTAAAAATGTGGATTACCAATGTCCCTTTGAGGAGATAGTAATCATCAAGAAATCAAGAAGAAGGAAGGAAATAATAAAGATTATAATGAAACTCAATGAAATAGAGAATAGAAAAACAATAGAGAAAATCAATAAAACCAAAAAGCTGTTTCTTTGAAAACATCAATAAAACTGATGAACCTTTAGCTAGATTGACCAAGAAAAAGAGAGAAAGACTCAAATGACTAGAATCAGAAATAAGAAAGGGAACATTATTACCAATCTTACTGAAAAAAAAAATTATAAAAAAAATACTATGAGGGAGGGTTAAATTAGGAATTTGAGACTAATGGATATACAACACTACTACATATAAAATAGATAAACAACAAGAATCTATTGTAGAGCACAGAGAACTATATTCAATATCTTGTAATAACCTATAAGGGAAATGAGCCTGAAAAGTGATAATTGAATCACTTTGCTGCACACCTGAAACTAACACAACATTGTAAATCAACTATACTTCAATTTAAAAAAAATACCATAAGCAATTGTATGCTAGTACATCAGATTACTCAGATAAAATGGACAAATTCTTAGAAAGACACAAACTACCGAAGCTGACCCAGGAAGAAATAGACAATCTGAGTAGACCTATAACAAGTAAAGAAACTGAAGTAGTAATTTTTAAAAGAAACTACCTACAAAGAAAATCCCAGGCCCAGATGATTTCACTGCTGAATGCTATCAAACATTCAAGAATAATTAATATCAATTCTTCACAAACTTCCAAAAAAAGAGAAAAAAAGGGAACTCGTGTTATGGTTATTTTATGTGTTAAATTGTGCCGCGGGGTGCCCAGATTAAATATTATTTGGGGGTGTACCTATGAGGTTGTTTCCGAATTAGATTAGCATTTGAATTGGTGGACTCGGGAGATTGCCCTCCCTAATGTGGGTGGGCATCATCAAATCCATTGCAGGTCTAACTAAAACAAAAGGCAGAGAAAGGAAGAATTCATCTGTTCTTCTTCCTGCCCTTGGACTAGAATTTATGCCATCAGCTCCCCTGGTTTTCAGGCCTTCAGACTTGGACTAAAATGACACCGTTACCTCACATCATATACAAAATTGATTCAAAATGCATCAAAGACCTAAATATAAGAGCTAAACTGTAAAACTCTTAGAAGGAGATATTGGGGTAAATCTTTATGACCTCAGATTTGACAATGGATTTATAGATATGACACTGAAAGCACGAACAATAAAAATAGATAAATTAGACTTCATCAAATTAAAATTTTTGTGCTTCAAAGGACATTATCAAGAAAGTGAAAAGAATGGGAAAGAAATATTTGCAAATCAAATATCTCATAAGGAACATGTATCTATATATAAAGAGCTCATACGACTCAATAATAAAAAGATAGATAACTCATTGGAAAATGAACCGAATAAACATTTCTCCAAAGAAGATAGATAGACAAATAGCCAGTAAGCATATGAAGATGTTTGACATTATTAGTCATTAGGGAAGTGCAAATCAAACCTACAATGATATATCACTTCACAGCCACTAGAATGGCTAGAATTAGAAAGTCAGATAATAATAAGTATTGACAAGAATCTAGAGAAACCAGAATCCTCATACACTGCTAGTGGGAGCAAAATGATGCAGCCACTTTGGGAGACAGTTGGATAGTTCTTCAAATGGTTAAACATAGAGTGACCACAAGACCCAGCAGTTCCACTCCTAGGTATATACCTAAAAGAAAGAAAACATATGTCCACATATAAACATGTTCACAAATGTTTACAGTCAAATGGTGGAAACATCCCAGATGTCCATCAAATGATAAATAAATAAACAAAATGTGGTTTGCCATCTATACAAAGGAACATTATTCAGCCAAAAAAGAGAATGAAGTACTGATACATGCTATAACATGGACAAACTTTGAAAACATTACACTAAGTGAAAGGAGCCAGACACAAAGGCTACATATTATGTGATTCCATTTAGATGACATGTCCTAATCTATAAAGACAGAAAGTAGATTGGTGGTTGCTTAGGGCTGGATAAGCTGGAAGGACAAAGAGGTGATGGCTAAAGTGTACAGGAT
Source organism: Monodon monoceros (assembly GCF_005190385.1). Lineage (NCBI taxonomy): Eukaryota > Metazoa > Chordata > Mammalia > Artiodactyla > Monodontidae > Monodon > Monodon monoceros. The sequence continues at coordinate 63,091,520 of NW_021703777.1, read as the reverse complement.
TTCTTTTGAAGGTGATGGAATGCTCTAAAATTAACTGTGGTGATGGTTGCACATATCTGTCACTATATTAAAAACCATTGAATTATATACTTTAAGTGGGTGAATTGCATGGTATGTGAATTATCCCTCAATAAAACGGTTATTTTTTTTTAAAGGCACCTTGAAGGGAAGAGGAAATGAGTAAGTGAGCATTTGGACACATATTTAAAACAAAATGTCCAGATTCCCTTTGGGAAATTGGCAGAGATGTTAAGTTATTCTGCACCTGAATATACAAACAACATTTAGGTATCGAAATTCATAACTACTTAAAAGCTTAAAAATGAAAAGTGCTCCATCCCATCCTATTGCCTATTAAAGGTGTAATTAATCCCCATTCCCTGGCCTCATATCTCCCTGTGGAAATATTCTTCCAGTGTAACACTCCTAGCCTCTCCCAACCCCGACCGCAGTTTAGCAGCAACTTACCTGATCGGTGAATTTGAAAGTGCAACTGAGCATGCTCTCTAGTGCAGCCGGGCCTGTCCACAGAGAGGCATTTAGTAAGCTCCGTGTGGTAGAGTTTGTCCCTGCAAGGGGTTCAGATCACAACTTGGAGCGAAGTTCAGTTGAAGGGAAAAGGTGTTACAGACCCACGTGGTGGCACACTGTGGTGGTATTAAAACATATCTGCAAATTCTCTGGCATTTTTCCCATCCGGAGATGGAGTCTATGTCCCTTCCTTTTGAACCTGGCTAGGAGTTTGCTTAATAAATAGAACGCTGCGGAAGTCGTGCAGCCTGGCTTCTGAGGCTGTTAAAAAAGCCACGTGGCTTCTGTTAGTTTCTCTTGGAACACTTTGGGACCTTTCAGTCACCGCGAAAGAAGGCCAGGGACCCTGAGGTCACCATATGGAGAGAGCATATGGGAGCAGGGGAGAGATGCTGCTCCAGCCGCAGCTCCTGGAGGCTTTCCAGCCCAGGTGCCAGACATTCGAATGAATGCGTGCACTCCCCGCCATCATTTGACTGCAACCACGTGAGACACCAGAGTGGAACTCACCTAGATGAGACCAGCCAATTCTCACATCGTGAGCAGATAAATGATTGGTAATATTTTAAGGCACTGATTTAGGGTAGCTTATGATAGGGCAAAAAAAAAAAAGTCTGGAACACACATATTCTCCAGCCCAGTCTTTACTAGTACTGAAGTTTGATCACCTCTTATTTAACCCCTCTTTCTCATTTCTCAATTGATTCCAAACTCAGGAGGGAAAAATTTATTCAGTGGTCTCCAAAAACTCCAACTTTATCAACCCGATATAAGAATTTCTCCCGCCCCACTCCATGAGCATGGATGGGCCGTAGGTGTATTCGCTCGACTCTCTCTAGTGATCAGAAATGTCTCCCAAAACAGAAGAGCTCTTTCTTAGAATGTTATTTCTTAAGTTTATTGAAAACTCTTTAAAGCAGCACTGAACAAAACTGCTCTATCTTGTACATAGACATCTGTCAAACCTTTCACAGCAGACATCTGTTTCTCTAGTTAGCTATCTCAACTGCTTGCAACTTTTCCTCTTATGAGAGCGTCAGATAGTGCAGTGGTCCTCAGACTTGAGTGTGCATGAGAATCGTGTGAGGGCTTGTCACAGCATGGGTTCCTGGGTCCCATCCCCAGAGCTGCTGGTTCAGGAGGCCTGGGTGAGGCCAGAGAATTTTCATCTCTAACAAGTTCCCAAGTGCTACTGATGCTGTGATCCAGGAACTACTCTTTGAGAACCACTGAGCTTGAGAAACCAAATGTATAGGACAGTAGAAAGAGTCCTCATGCTGGCTGTGCCATCTTCTAATAAAATACAAAGGTCCCTAATAAGACGAAGGTCTCCAGTAAAAACCAAGGCCTCTGCCTATAACACAGTTGTGAGGATCAACCACGATAAAGACAAATAAGTACTTTGCAAACTGTTTGAGGTTATGTAGCTAGGAAATATGGCTTGAAGAGATTTGCTTGTGGATTTCATCTACGTGTTAATATCCTTTTTCGAAGTGACATGAGAATCAAACGGAATATGACAGCTGAAGACTGAAGCAGAATCCACTAACCCATTTCCTGTTTGTTTCCTTTACAGGTTCCTGTGCTTTCCAGAAGCTCTTATAACGCAGAAGTAAAAGCAAAGGGGGTAACATGTACTGAGTGCTTTCATATGCGCACAGAAGAGGCCGTAGTCGGAAAAGAGGAGAGCTGATGCCCGTCTTAGCCGGGACCATTATTCTGAGTCTCAGTTTTATCTGCAGAAAGAGATAACAATAGCCCTACCTCATAAGTTGTTGTGAGGACTAAATGAGTTAATATATGTAAAGCTCTTAGCAAGAGACCCGGCATGTGTTAAGAAATATTGTTGTTGTTATTGTTGTTACTATTATTTTCTCCCTTTTAAAGATGAGGATTGAGGCTCAGAGAGCTTGAGAAATATACCCCAAACCTCCCAGCTGGAACTTCTCTGCAATCCTGCCTCTCAGTTAAACAGAGGAATTGGGGCAGGAAAGTCAAAATAAAATGTGCACCCACCCCTCGGCCATCATCACCTCTGCCCTGGAAAGACATTGCTAATGGATCACAGCATCCCACTCTGCAGAGCCAAGGCTTCAGGGCTCTCCTGGAGCCCGTGCTGTGCTTGTTGATGGCTGCCTAGAAGCCCATGAGACAAACCTATTTGGCCACACCAGGAGTGGAAAAACTGAATCTGGGACACTTCTAGAGTGTTATAAAGTGAAAAAGCCAAGCCCAATAATGGAACCCTGGAATGAAAGGCTTAGGCTACCTACCAATAGGGGAAGAATCCTACCACCACCTCCCTCTCCTTCTGGGTTACGTTTCCCTGACTCACAGCCTTCCAGATCTTGGGATGAAGCCAAAGAAGAGAGGGGCAATGTCTACTGCCGTTCTACCTTTGGTCTAGGCCAATGGTTTCTTCATCATTTAAAAACATAGCTTTGTATTTCAAAAGATATGCTTCAATTTTGTCCAAGACAACTTCACATTAAATGCTTCCTGATCAGCAGCAGGAGCTCCATTAAAACCAAATAAAAAAGGAAACATTTTAAGGATCAAAGCAGATGAAACATTATAGAAGCACCACCATCATATTCAAAGGTCCAGTAATTCTACACTGTGAGTCCCCAATTCTTTATAGTGGTGCTAGAAAAATTAATTGTTTAATCATGATGAAGACATGGCTCTAAGTAATATTAATTGATATTGCCTTGGGCCTACATTTTCTTCTTCTACCACACTGAGAAGGGGATTATTATGCACAGTGACGGATAATCTTCAAAGAGACATTTTATCATTCTCCCGACCCCCTTTCCAGCATGCACTCACAGGCACTTTCTCTTGCCATTGTACCCTGGCTGACTTCACAAGCTCTCGTTCTAGCTAAGAGCTCAGACCAGAACCAAGCTCTCCTTGAAGGTGACCATGTTTAAAACCATAGCTAATATATATTCAACTCTTAGCTGTTCCAGGCACAGTCTTGTTTATTTAATAAGCATCTAGTACCTACTGTTCTAAGCACTTCACAAATATTAACTCGCTTAATCCTCACAACAATCCTATCAAATTTTACAGAAGAACAAACCTAGCACAGAAAGGTCAAGTAACTTGCCCGATGTCACACAGCTGGAAAGTGGCACGACAATTACCTTAGGAGCAGGTGTGATGATGCAACCTAGGGAATGTGAAAAGTTAGGTGTTCACGGTGAAGCTCTGGCTATCTGCTGATGACCTTCGTGCTGGGTGTGAACGATACTCACTTACATGCTTTAACTCGGTTAATCCTAAATTAACCCTAAAAGGTAGGCACTGTCATTTCTTTCCATTTCACAGTTACTAAGAACCAAGACAGAAAGGCTAAGTAACTTGCCATAGCCACACAGCTACTACATGGGATTCCAACCTGGGAGGCAGACTCCAGAGCAGGCACCTGTATCCAGCAGGTTGTATAGGAGAGACTTCTAGCTCTGTTTCTGACGTACTTTGTCTCAGACATAATTCTCCTGTTTTCAAATGGAGTCCTCTCACAACCACGATTACTGCTGTTTTATCATTTGGTTCCTGAACAGTTTCATTCCATTATCCAAACAGTCACTTCTCAGCTGCTACACCCAGCTGCTCTCAAGGCAAGTCCAGACACAGGAGTGAGTCTGTCTCCCAGTTTAACATCAAGGTGAAGTTCGCATGCAACAGCCAGGACTTAGTCATTGTCACCACCAGGCATTCCTCAGACCACATCATCAAACCTGCTCACTAGAACCACTGTGTCAAGAAACAGACACCTTCGTATCGCATGGCTCTTAACCTGGAACTTGCATTACCCCGGCAATTAAATTTTCTTGCTTGCACGTCAGGAACAGTCATCACGGCAGAGTCTGGACCAAAGAATGAAACTAAGTTTAGTTTTACATGGAAAGGTGGGGGAAAGGATTTCAAAACAAAGGGCAGTGGAAACATTAGCTTCTCAGCCTTTTAAGGTATTTAGCATCTGAGGGACGTAGACTTTCTCCAGAGATTTTGGAAACCAAAACACCTGGATTCTAGGGATTCGTGCTAATGGTTATTTTAGAGACATTCTCTCTCTCTCTCAATGTGAGGCAGCTCATTCCTGTTCATTTCCTGATGGAGAGCTCCCGGGACTTGGAAACAAGATGTTTGCGATGGATGCCCTTTATCTTTGGAATCCCTTCCTTCCTGGACTGGCAGAATCTAAATCTCTTGGCCTTCCACAAAGCCTGTTCCAAGGTTTGCCTTTTTAATTGAGCTTCCGCTTAAGAAGACTTAAGACTCTACGTATTTGCTTACTACCGACGCCACCATGAAAGCCGGTCCAACAGTGCTAGGCCCTCATTTTTTTCCCTGACATTTAAATATCCAATTCAACGCTCATTTAACTAGTAACTAAACTCCCTCTTGTAATTTTCTATTAAGAATGTTTTATTTTCTCAGATCCTAGAAAAAGGCTTTACAGTGATTGGCTTAGGACTTAGTTTTTACTCTCAGGGGAGTTGAACCCATTGTAAGAGGAGAGCACAGATGGAAAGCCTATAGGAATGGATTCCAAAGGCCAGGCTAAGCCAAATTCTGGCATCAGATGTGAGTTTCAATCTCTGGAACCTCCGGAATCAATGATAAGGCATAAATTAATTCTAAAATATTTTTTAATGTTAATGACTTTAAAGTTGTCGTAAAGAGAGCTGTTTTCCATTACTTTGTCTTGCACAAAAATTGAAATACTCTGTTCTTTGTCAGGATTTGAGTAACCCAACTGACCTGAGATCATTAATTTTTTAGAAAAAAAAAATCGTATAAACACAAACTTTCCAAAAGCAACATATTTAGTAACTAGAAGTTTATTTTCTCCACTGAAATACATTTTATTGTGAGTCCCGTTGTCCTAGTAAAACTTGAGTGAGGAAATCAAAATGAATGTTAGAATAGGGGTATGACATTTTGCAGATCTGGCCGGCTCTCATTAACTCTTGATTTGTACATTTCCTCTTGTCGGTCACTGTCTACGAAGCCATCCATCCCTTTTCCTAAGTCCAGTTCGTAACCAGGACTGGGTTTCATGCTCACGCTGCTTTGTCATTATCCTGCTCTCTCCCAGCACCTATCAAAACCCTGAGATGGCTTTTTAAGCCACTAAGGTCACTTGTGGCCATCCAAGCAGAAGGCAGGAAGACCTCGTGGTGTTTGCAGGGCAGAGTATTCCCTGCATCTTGGCTTCTGGGCTCCTGCTTCCTGCCTGTTCGCCCTTGAAGGAGTCCCATGGGGCCATGAACTGGAGGATGCAGTTTCCAGAACTAGAGGCTATCAAGACTCCAGATCTTGGGTTTTTGATGACCTCTAGGCCCTTATCGTGCTGACGGCGCCCCCATCCCCTGCCGCCTTGCCCTCCCTTCCCATTCAGGTGTTTGCAATGGCAGGCTGCTATTTATTTTTGTCCCTTTCCCACTTTTGCCAGAAACCAGCGGCTGAAGCTGTGCCAGGCGGTCCTGTTGGCAAACAGTGAGCTCTAACAAAAGGTTTCCTCCTGGAACACCAGCTTCTTTTCTCTGGCTGGTGACTGAGGTGGGAGGGAACTTGGCTATGCCTTCTAGACATTTTTCCTTTGGTAGCTCATCTCCATTCCCCACAGAGGGGCAGGAGAAGGAGAATGGTATGCTGCCTGTGCAGGAGTCCTATTTCTGGTGGTGACCAACAGTCTAACCTTACTCAGCTTACCAAATTCCTGAGGTCAGGCCACCACCTGACTGAGTGCCTGCTCTTAAGGTGGGACCCACTTGACTCCGGGATTCCCTGGTGATGCTCCTTCATCTGCCACAGACACACAAAGTCCAACCTTTAGATCTCTTGCACCTTCCATCAAAATATTTATTATCTCTGTTCCTGGACTCAGTAAGTGCTCAATAAACACTTTTTGAAAGTTCAGTGAGCTCTACTCATTGTTTTCCAGCTTCACTAATCTTCCATTATTCCAGAATTAACGCGTCAACCCAGTAACTGACTTCCTACGTTCTAAGTTCCACGAGAGACAATGGAGTGCGCTGGAGGCCAAAGATCTGATGGAGATCAGCTTGGCCACTTATGGACCATGTGGCCTTGGCTAGTTTCTTCAGATGCAAGAAGCACTGATCGAGTGACCACGGGCCATGGATTATGCAAGACACAGGAGAGAGAGAAATGAAATGCACGGTGCCTGCCTGCAAGCTGCCGTCTAGGGGGGATGAAGGGCATGGGACACAGCAATATCGGCATGGTGTGATGGAAGTGTGTGATTCTGATATCATGGAGCTATAGTGAAAGGCCAGTCCAGCTGTTAGTGGGAGCAGCAGCCAGGGAAGTCTTCCCAGAGGAAATCACTTTTGGCTAGGTCCAGAATTATGAATCACTCATTCAAGGAAGGGGAAGAAGTGTACCCCTGGCACAGAGAACAGTATATACAAAGTCAAAAACGGTCAGAGACATACGGATGGCCAAGAGGCACATGAAAAGATTCTCAACATCACTAATTATTAGAGAAATGCAAATCAAAACTACAATAAGGTAGCATCTCACACTGGTCAGAATGGCCATCATTAAAAAAATCGACAAATAAACGATGGAGAGGGTGTAGAGTAAAGGGAACGCTCTTACACTGTTGTTGGGAATGTAAATTGGTATAGTCACTATGGAAAACAGTATGGAGGTTCCTCAAAAAACAACATAGAATTGCCATGTGACCCAGCAATCCCACTCCTGGGCATGTATCCAGACAGAACTCTAATTCGAAAAGATACATGCACCCCCAATGTTCACAGCAGCATTATTTACAATAGCCAAGACATGGAAGCAACCGAAATGTCCATCGACAGATGAATGGATAAAGAAGAGGTAGCATGTATATACAATGGCATACTACTCAGCCATAAAAAAGAATGGACTACTGCCATTTGCAGCAACATGGATGGACCTAGAGATTTTCATACTAAGTGAAGCAAGTCAGACAGAGAAAGACAAATACCATATGAGATCACTTATATGTGGAATCCAAAATATGACAGAAATGAGCTTATCTATGAAACAGAGACAGACACAGAGAACAGACTAGTCGTGCCAAGGGGGAGGGGCTTGGGCAGGGATGGACCAGGAGTCTGGGATGAGCAGATGCAGACTAGTATACATAGGATGGATAAACAACAAGGTCCTGCTGTATAGAACAGGGAACTATATTCAATATCCTGTGATAAACCATAATGGAAAAGAACATGAAAAATAATGTATATATATATATGTGTGTGTGTGTGTGTGTGTGTGTGTGTATACATATATATATCTGAATCACTTTTCTGTATACTAGAAACTAACACAACATTGTAAATCAACTATACTTCAATAAAATAAATTTTAAAAAAATGGTCAGAGGTTATCAATGACAGTTCAAAAAAGCTGCAACACATGTTATCATGGCAGAATGGTAGAAGATGAGGCTAGAAGGTGAGGCAAGGGACCTGTGTTTCATTTTTACCCTGAAGATGGTGGGGAGCAAATGAAGGTTTAAAAACAGGAGTAGGCTGATCAGACGTGCTTTGGAATACTTACTCTGACTAAGGAAGATAAAGCAGTAGAAGCAGTTAAAATTCATTCATTCCACAAATACTGAGTGGAATCTTCTGTGTAGAAGCAGCTTGCAGCCAAGAGAAAGACTTTGGAGGCCAATATAGGACAGAGGGAATGAAGAGAAGGACATTGACTTGAGAGATGTTTAGGAGGTGTAATTAATAAAAGTCAGTGACAGCTTAGCTGGGTGAGGGCAGAAGAGAGGAGAAGGGATCTTGGATGACTTTCAGGTTTCTTTCTTGGGCAATTGAATATCCAGTGATGATATTCATATAGTGTTTCTTAATAGAGGTGTTAGTGGCATTTTGGACAGGAGAATTCTTTATGTGTGGGACTCTCTTGTGCATTTAAAAATTTTGGCATCTTTGGCCCAATCCACTAAGCTCCAGTAGCATTTCCTAGTCATTGTGACATCTAAAAAGTGACTCCCTACATTTGCAAATACCCCTTGAGAGCCAGAATGCAGAAGGGAGAATGAATTGGTGCTGGCAAGGAGGAATGAGACCACTTTGGGGCATACTCAGTTTGAGGTAGTGATTAAAGACTCCATGTCTGCATCCACCCGTGTACCATCACCCCATCGCCTGCAGAACATAGGCAAGTGGAGATGCCAACTTCTCACTGTGGAGACACCTGTGCTTCCCTCACTTGCTGACCACAAATGGGTTCACCAGCTCTGCCACTGAGGAACTGAACTCCTCCAATCAAAAAACATTTGTTTTTCAGAGCAATCAATTATAGTTATCCTTCTTACTGCTTCCTTCTCCACCTTTCCCACCTCCTGACATTACCAAAAACCCAGAAGTTGTCCAGGACTTAGAAAAGCTGTGGTTCAGCATAGCCTCCAACACACTAGGGAGATGTAGGAAAGGCAGGCTCACTCCCACTCTCATCTTGCCCAATCCTCCATCCTCACTTGGTTCCACAGCTCAGCTCCCGTCACCTTGAGTTTCTTTGTTCTGATGACCCAGTAAAATGCCCTTAAGCTTCCCCTCAGTCTTTGTCTTAGATGTGATGTGATATTCCCCCCATGGTTCTGGTATCAAAATTGTAAATACCAGGTGCCCCCATCTCCCACTCCAATTATTATAGGACTCACCCATTGACTGATGAAGCCAGGAGCATGAATGTGATTGCCCAGGGAATATGTGTCAGATAAGATGATCCACAGCCAGAACTTTGGTGAACATTCAACATTGAAGGAGGGAGCAGAGGCAGAGGCATCCTAAGAGGACCCAAGAAGTAACAGGCACAGAGTAGGAGGAAAACCAGGAGAAGCCACGGAAGAAAATACCTCATGAAAGAAGGGCTGATCAAACATTAAATATGACAGGGAGCTCAAGTACAGTGAAAACTAGAAATGAGTATTCTGAATACAGCAGCCAGGGAGAAACTGGTATCCCTGGTTAATCAGTCAGGCTAGGCTAGGCTATGCTGCTTTAACAAATGACTCCCACATCTCAATGGCTTACAGTAGCAGAGCAGATATTTCTTGCTGTCTTTACATGCCCACTGTGGGTTACTGGCTATTGATATGTTCAAGTAGCCTCTACCCAGGGGGAAAAGAGCAAGGGATCTTAAAGGCTCTGCTTAGAAGCGGTAGTTATCATTTTCACTCACATTCATTGGCCACAGTAAGTCACATAACCAAGCTTGATGTCAATGGTACAAGTATAACCAGAAAGTTGTCTGGTAGGGAGGAGATGATAAAGAGAATTCCCGCGGGAGGGACAAAAACTATTTTTGGGTGATAACATAGTCTACCTCATTTGGCAAAGCAGTTTTGGTCTGGCCCTCAGATTTTCCTTCTATAAAATGATGAAGATGATTATATTACCGCCCCCATCAGATTGCTGTGGGGCATCAATGACATCGTGTTTGTGAAAAATTACTATGGAAGATAATTTTATCTCTAATTTACCCTATGCACAGTTATTATTATTAATCTTCCCACTCTGTATTACGTCATTTCCCTGTATTCAGAGAGCCATTGCTCCCCTGTACCATTCAAATCAGGATCCGATGCCCTCTACCAACTGGCTGGTTTGGTGTTCATTTCTAAGCATCCCTCTTTACACCTACAAGCTACTCAGACTATTATCTCTGCCACTACTGCCTTTCTCTTGTCCCCAGACTCAGGTCTCTCATCTCCTCATGAGTTCACCTCAAAGCCAGAAAGATATCTTGGATTGAACTAACTTAATTCTAGCAACTCCTCTGTTGCACAGTATGCCCTGTATTATTTGGTCCCAACTCAGCATGGTGCGTAGATGTCCAGCAGCGGTTTCCAGTGTTCGTGTGGGTGTGAAATTTTATGAGAAGACTGAGATTGATGGGGCCAGGTTATTGAATGCGGGGTCTGTGCGGGTTATTCTCCCTCTCTGAATCCATTCTTCACATTCCCTGTCTTGTTCTGTGCCCCTGGGAGCTGATGTCTGCAGATGTCAAAACTCAGGATGCCCTGCCATCTGGTTTAGCCAATAGGAGGCACATGTGCAGAGATGGAAAGGTAGAAGAGAGCCCGGGGTGCTTCTTCTCTCGCCCCCTCACCTGCCTGATCTGATTCTGGCAGCGACGGCTGGGTAAAGTGGATGTAGATCCTGTCAGGCCGGTTCTTCCACTGCTCAAGCTCCAGTAGCACTGTGCCCCCTCCTGCTGCTTCATGTTATGAAGGCTAGCTCATGTCCTATTTTATTGCAAATTTCATAATTAAAACTTGCAGAAGAGAGTGGCAACCGCTTCCTCTCCCACCCCCAAGTACATACATTTAAGGCATTTCATTTGTCACTTCTCATCTACATTTACTTCTGGGTCCTTAGAGTCTCCTCTTCAAGGTCAAGTCTGCTAGCTGTGTTGAGAGCCTAGCATGAGGCCCTTCTGATGGCTAAATGAGACCCCTGCCTTCCGAAGAACAGATGCCCTGATTGGAGTGATGGCTCATCTGGTCTGAACAATTTGTCTCTCTGAAAAATTATTGGCTCAAATCAAACTATATAAAAATGCATTCCTATAATCCCAATGCAGAAGACTTAGTGACCCAGGTAGAGTTATCTTAACCTCAAAGATTCTGGATAAAAATGGAAGACAGCATGTTGATTATCCCTGAATTACCATATTAAAACCCTTTTAAAAATTGAACAAAATATGTAAAAGTCCCAAAGAAATGACAGGTTTAGAAGACCTCAGAGGTCACCTGAATTTTCTCATGTTTCTGTAATTCCATTTTGTAAAAAGGTAGGACATCAATTAATCAATCTGTGGTAATAGGAGTTATCTAGGCCTTGCCACTCAGAGTGACCTATGGACCAACAAGTCAGCATCACACAGGAGCTTGTCAGAAATGCAGAATCTCCATCCCCACCCCGCCAGACCTGCTGGATCCGAATCTGCACATTTAACAGGGTTCCCAGGTGACCCCTTTGCACACTGAAATTGAAGAAGCACTGATCTAAAAGAGTTCTCAAACTATCTGTGCTGAAAGACTAGTTCATGGTTTTTTCCCCTCTAATCTGCTGTGGACCGATACACCTGAAAATATAATAAGAATAAATTATTAGAATAATGAAATAAAAATGGCAGAGACATATAGAATACAAACCCAAGCTTTTATTATTAGATTCAAAAGACAAGAAATTACTCGGTCAAATTGCTATGGAAGTCTCTAAATAATGCACTCTAGCTGTTTCTCTTGATTGCCCATCATTGGTCAGTAACGGTGCATGGATGGCAATAGACAGTGGACCACAATTTGCACAGCACTGTTCTAGCTCATTGCCATTTTGCAGATGAGAAAACAAAGGCCCAGACAAACAACATACTCAAGGTGACACATTTGGTTAATGAAAGACCCAGTACTGAATTTTACATCTGTAAAACTGTTCCTGATATACTTTATTACTCCTAATGAAAATTTTAAATATTTATTGAGAACTTGATTAAGGCCAGTATAATGTTTTACAAGGATTACCTTGTAGTCACTTCACATCCTTGTCATTGAGATTCTGTCAATGCCCTCATTTTATGGTTGAGGAAACTGAAGTTTAGAGAGGTTAATACCTAGTCCAAGTCTCCTTGGTTAAGTAAGTGATGAAGCTGACGTTTGAACTCAAGTTTAATCACAAAGTAAACATGCTTGTATTAGTCAGCCTTCTCCAGAGAAACAGAACAAATAGTGTGTGTGTGTGTGTGTGTGTGTGTGTGTGTGTGTGTGTGTAAAGATATTTATTATAAGAAATTGACTCACTCAATTATGCAGGTAGGCAAGTCCCAAGCTCTGCAGGGAGAGTCAAAAACTGAAGACCCAAGAGAACCATGTTTAGTTCCAGTTTGAGTCTGAAGGCCTGAGAACCAAGAGAGCCAATGGCGTAGTTCTATCCAAAGGCTGGCAGGCTCAAGACCCAGAAAGAGTCAATGCTTCACTTTGAGTCCAAAAGCAGGAAAAAAGCTGATGTCCTGTTCAAAGGCAGGCAGGCAAGAAGAATTCTCTCTTACTCATGGGAGAGTCAGCTTTTTTGGTCTATGCAGGGCTTCAACTGATTGGGTGAGACCCACCCATGTTATCAAGGGTAATCACCTTTACTTAAAGTCAATTGATTATAGATATTAACCACATCTACAAAAATACGTCCACAGCAACACCTAGATTAGTGTATTTATTTTATGCCATAGCACTTAACACCTTCTAACATATTATATAATTTACTTATTTGTTATGTTACTTAATATATGCCCCTCTTCTTCGAATTTATAAAGGTAAGGGATCTTTCCTCTTCTGTTTTGTTCACTGATGTAGCCCAAATACCTAGAAGAGTGTCTAGCACTCGATAAATATGAATTGAATGAATGAATCCAGATTTTGCCACTTAATAGAAAGGAACAACAAATGGTGAATTATTTCACTTCACTGAACAATTAAAAGCAAGTGAACAAACAAGAATCTATCTCTTGAGATTGTCATAGGACTAAACGAAATAATGTTTGTAAAGTGTCTGGAATTCAGAGAGCATTCAGTAAATGGTATTGTTAATTGTCATCTCCCGTTGTTTATTCAATAAATACTTACAAAGTCCCTACCGCGTGTTGGGTAGTGGGCACTGAAGATAACACAGAGTGTAACAGAGTCCCTGCCCTCTTGGAACTTACTTTCTTGTGTGACTATAGGACCATGAACAAATGTCCTGCCCTAGATGATAGCTAGTTTCTACAGTTTTGTTACAAACCCATGGCTCTACTTCAAGGTCAGGCTCATGGACAAGGTCTTGCCTCAAGGACTTGATGGGCATCTACTTCAAAGCTCAGCTCTTCTTCACTGTCAAGTCCTTTGCCACACAGACCTTGCCTCTCTGGGCAGTTGGGATACAGTTGGACCTCGTGATGGGATGACAGATCTGCTACCCTGGAGGGTCAGGGTAATTAGCATCACATCTGAAGCCTCCTCTTCTTCATTCAGGGTAAGTGTGGGCTTATTTCACATGTGACTTTAAGAAAAAACAAAGGAGGAGAAATCACTAGGGTTGGATCAGGGAGAACTTTCCAGGCCAGTCCAGTCTGAATGATGCTGATTCTATTACAACTATGGATGATGATAACTACCATTACCTACAGAGTGAACAGGCTTTTGATGATTTCTGTAATGCCCTCAAGCCAGGGGCAGATGCAGAAGTCTGGGTGTGGGGATGTGGGTGAACCCTGAGGAGCTGCTGAGAACGGCCAGGCATCCCCACAGCAGTGGTTCTCAACTTTAGAATCAACTGGAGAGCTTTTAAAAGTCCTGATGTTCAGGCTGCAAGGAAATCAGAATCTCTGGGAATGAGATTCAGGCATCAGTCCTTTTTAAAACTTCCTGGGGGTTTCCCTGGTGGCGCAGTGGTTGAGAGTCTGCCTGCCGATGCAGGGGACACGGCTTCGTGCCCCGGTCTGGGAAGATCCCACATGCCGCGGAGTGGCTGGGCCCGTGAGCCATGGCCGCTGAGCCTGCGCGTCCGGAGCCTGTGCTCCGCAACGGCAGAGGCCACAACAGTGAGAGGCCCGCGTTCCGCAAAAAAAAAAAAACAACTTCCCGGAACTCCCAATGTGTGGTTGAGATTTAGAGCCACCCCCTTCAAGGCTCTAGTTCCCACTTAGACCAGTGTTTCCAAAACTTTAACCTGCATCCAAGTCACCCAGAGATCTTGCTAATGGTGCAGACTCTGGTTCAGTAGCTCTGGTGCTGAGAGTCTGCATCTCTAAGAAACTCCCAAGTAGATGCTGAGGCTGTATTTACATTTTCAGCAGCAAGACTCTCGTCATTTCTGATCCAAAGTAGACTCTGGAGGGTAGTTCTAGAACTAATAGAGACGTTTGTATTGACTCTAGAGAGAGTGTGGGATGGCTCCAAAAATTATAAAGAAATGCGTTTACCTAAAATCCTTCTTAAACCATACCTACTGCCCTGAGGTCTTAAGCTGGTGTAGTGCTAAAATAGTGCATAATGATGATTATATGACAGATCATATTATATGTGAGTCAAATTATATGTGAATTCAAACCTTGGTTCCACCCATTTGTGTAGTCTTTAGCAAATCACTTATCCTTTGCATGCCTTAATTTCTCCATCTGTAAAATGGGGATGTTAGCAACACCTACTTCATATTCTTGTTGTAAAGATTAAATGTGTTAATACAGTTAAATCACTTAGAACAGTGCTTAGAAAATAGTAAATGCTCTTTAATTGTTAGATTTTGTACTTACTAGAGTAGAATGGTACAGGCTTTGTAATCAAGGCAGACATGGTTTCAAATCCTAGCTTGGCCACATAACTATGTGACACTGAGCAAGGAATTTAGCCCCTCTAAGCCTCGATTTTGTCATCTGCATGTGACAACAATAATGCCTACTCCACAGACTTGTTGAAAAGGTCAAAATAACATGTGTAATATACGTACACGGCACATAGTAGGTGTTAGGTTTGAATGTTTGTGTCTCCCCAAGTTCATATTTTGAAATCCTCACCCCCAGTGTGATAGTATTAGGAGGTGGGCCTTTGGTCACGAGGGTGGGGCCTTCATGAATGGGGTTAGTGCTCGTATAAAAGAGACCCTAGGGAGCTCCCTTGCCCCTTCCACTCTGTAAGGACACAATGAGAAGTCTACAGCCCTGAAGAGGGCCTTTACCCCACCAGGCTGGCACTCTGATCTCAGACACCCAGCCTCCAGAACTGTGAGAAGTAAATACCTTTTGTTGATAAGCCCCCCAGCCTGTGGCATGTTGTTACAGCAGCCTAGTGGCTTCAGGCAGTAGGCATCAGTGAGCAGTGGGTGCTGGGGAGGGGTCAGGCCCTGCTAGACTTCAGTCACCCTGTGTGACTAGAAGCAGGGTCACCACCTCTCAGGGTCTCCGTTTCTGCATCACGAAAGGTGACAGCAGTGCAGCTGAGAGGAGACATGACTACATGTGAACGTGTTTCATAAACTGCAAAGGGAAAAAATGCAAATACAAGGTTTTAATGTTGTAAAGGTGTTTCTCCCCACACCACGCCCCAGGAAAAAAGGAAAGGGAGACTGTCATGCTGTGGGACTGCCAGACACTTTCCCCAAGACCGGCTTTCAGTAAAGTGGGAAGCTGAAGCAGGTAACACCTCACTTGCCACTCAAGCTTGATTACACTGTGACAGAAATGTCATCACTCATTGAAAACAAAAAACTCCCTCTTGTCGGTGCCTTGTCGGTGGGACAGTTTCTCTACGACAAAGCTTCTCTCCCACATCACTCTCCTCCCGTGTACAGATTTTGATGGCATCTCTTAGCCAAGGCCCCTCCAAACACATCCCAGGAAGTCCATTAAGGAGGGGGGAGTCTGTGTGCTTAATGGGTTTTGAAAAGCAAATTGGATAATGTGCTCTAGAGGGAACCCCCAGAGGGGGCAAGGTGGCAGGCCACTTGTCTCAGCTAATAAAACCTCCCCCAGCAGCCGTCCCCGCGCCCAGCTCCTACGTGCCATTTGGCACCCATATCTTGAGATCTGCCACTTCTGTTTGTGATCCAGACAGCTACAGCTCACTTCCATGTGGCAACATAAGTGTATTGACATTTATCATTGGATTCCACTTTCCAGAACAGAGAGAGACAGGCCTGGCAGGCACAGAGGGCATACATCGCAGCGGTATCACACCCAGAAGCTGACACTGGGGATTACTTTTCTATTCTGTCACCCTTTGGCACAGACTCTTCTGCTCGGTGCTAATGACAGTCACTGGCTTGTGCTTCAAATAAGGAGAAGAGAAGGTGACTCTGAAATCTCCACACTCCATGCAAGCTCCTCTCTCTCGGACAAGACGATGCAACTTTTGTAAATGCAATTCACATTTCAAAAAACCCCACAAACATGTATATATGTGAGTGTGTGTGTGTGTATACATGTGTATGTATCTACATTTATGTCCATATATATGTGTGTGCATCTATATTTCTACATATCTATATATCTATATCTATATCTATCTCCATATGTTTCTGTTAAAAATACTGTGGCATTATTTGAGCATGTATCTGTGCATGTGTCAGCATGTTCCCATATGCAGGTCTGTGTGGATAAACAGCATATAAAAATACAGTTTATTTTCCCATAAACTGTACCCTAGTGCTGCATTAAGGAACAGACTCAGTTTTCCATTATTAGTACTCAGCTTTTTGTTTCCCAGTCCCCACTGAAGGGCTAAAAATCTGCCTGAAAGCCAAAATGTTTTGCTTCTATGTTTAAATTCATTGTAGTCCCATTTGCAAAAGTCTCAAATGAGCTTTTAGCAAAAGAGAAAACATGACTCAACTTTTGGAGCCACTGTAAATACTTTGTAAGCCAGAAACTTCCCCCAAATCACCTCATTTGTTCAGGTGTTACCCCATTGTTCCTAGTCTTTTTTTTTTTTTTTTTTCCACCGCACACCATTGTTTTAAAAGTGAGCTTATGGTCAAAACAATGCATCTTCTATAACTGGGATTGTCCAAGAATGAACCTCTCACCCATGTGATCAGGGGTTCTTGTTTGCTGTGATCTCACAGTCAAATAATAAGCCTTGGAAACAGCCAATAAATCATGCTGCCTTGGTGGCGGGATGATGACGACAGCCATGACATTTGGAATCTTCTAGAGAGGAGACCAAGGAGGAAATGTCTGTGGGTGAACAAGAGTTTACTACAGAGAAAGAAAAGAAAAGGACCTTACCGGGGGGAAGAATGGACGTGGGTTTCTGTAATGCCTAGTGTGTCACAAACCATGGAGTCGTTCAACAAATATTATCCGAGTTGAATTGAAAGATCTCTATCAGTCTGAACAAAGGCAAAGATAGAACTTAATTTTCCATTAAGGTTGTACATTTGCAAAGAAAGGATAATGAGGCAGAAGAATTGTTTCCAAATATGCTTGACTTTGGACTGACCTTCTGTCCACAGATACTGAGGATGAGCTGGCAATAATCTTCCCTGAAACATGAAGACAAATGATGTAGCAACTAAGGGCTGGAAGGAAGTCAGATGCGGTGCCTTGAGCTCAGAATATTAGTAACTCCCAAGAACAGGTCAGATGGTCCCCAGTCCAGTACTTTTTGACTTGAAACCGTTTTGGCCTCCCTATGCTGTTATATGTCCACGCCTTCTGGTGGCTTAAAAATGACGGCCAAAACCTTCTTGCCAGAGGTCCATCAGTCCACTTAAGTAAGAGAAAAAGCCAAGTGGAAGCAGCCTCATTCTCACCATGGAAACACAAATCAAGGGTCAGAAGAAATCTCCACAAGTCATCCAAGGCAAAGAATTTTTAATGCTAATAGTAAGAGAGATGGTGTGGGGAAATGGACATGATCATATCCCACTGGGAGGAGACTAAACGGGTGAAATATTTCTGGAGGACAGCTTGGCAATGTGTATCAAAAGCCTTCAAATTTTGCATATCTTTTGACCCATCTAGGGTATAATTGACCCAATTATAGAATTTTATTCATAGGAAATAAACAATCATGGCTTTGCACGAAGTTATAGCTAAAATGGTATTCGTCCTGCTGTTGCTTCTAACAGTGAAACATGGAAACAATTTAAATTTTCTGTAACAGGGATTGGATGAATAATTAGTACATAGAGGAACTGAGATCCTAAGCAGTCATTAAGTTGATGCATAAGGATATTAATTAGCAGTGAACTGCCCATGCTATGTAATTCAATTTTTTTTTAAGTTATAAAAGTACACATCCGGTATGATCCCATTTTTGTACAATGCATGTATAGAAGTACATGCACCTGAATACTGAGGGTGGTTATCTCTAGATGGAGGGATAATGTATGACTCTCATTTTCTTCTTTATATTTGTTTTTAATTTCGAAGTTTTGTATACGCATGTATTATTTTGTTTTAAATGAGTAAACTGTAAATCACCTGTTCCTGAAAACTTTGTAGCTGATTGCCCTATTCTTTGGGGTGGAGGTAGGCAATTGGGAAGAGGAGAATAAGTAGAGATCAAAGCCACCTTTTAAAATTATTATTATTGTACCTTATATTATTATATACAACATATTATTGTACATAATATGTTGTATATAACACCCTTTCTCCTGCCTAACCACAGTGTCCTTTCTGCCTTTTGTTTCATCTGCTGCTCTTTCTCAGCCTCTTTTGCTGGTTCCGCCTCGTCCCCCCGGCCCCGACCAAGATCTTGTAGTGCTGGCCTATCCCATGGCTCAGTTCTTAGGCCTCTTCTCTTTTCTATCCACACTCACTTTCCTGGCGGTCTCATCCAATCTCATGGCTTTGAATATCATCTCTGTGTTAATACCTCCCCAATTTATATCTCCATCCCTGGTGTCCCACCCCACCCTGAACTCCAGGCTCATAGATCTCCCTCCCCGTTCAGCATCTGTACTTGGATGTCTAACTTAACCCGTCAAAAAGCAAGTTCCTACTCTTAGCTGCCAAATCTGCTTCTCCTCAGCCATCACATCAAATAATGGCAACTCCATTCTTCCAATGGCTCAGGACAAAAACCTTGGTGTCATCCTCAATCCCTCACTTTCTCTTATATTGTGTGTCTCAACCATCAAGAAATCCTGTTCACTCTACCTTCAAAATGTATTCACATTCTGACCACTTCTTATCCTCCGTGCTGCTATTACCCTGGTACAAGCCACCATTATCTCTTGCCTGGATCCTTGCTAACTGGTTTACCTTGCCTACTTTCAGTCTGTTCTTAATTTAGCAGCCAGAGTGATCTTGCTAGACACACATCAAATTAGGTCATGCCTTTCTCAAAATCCTCCCACAGTTCCTCATTCCTCTCTGAGAGTGGAGCCAAATCCATTACAACGGCTTATAAGGTCCTGGATGATCAGCCCGCCTTCTCTAACCTCATTTCTTTCCTTTCTCCCACTCTATGGCAGTTTTAAAACATGGTCCTCAAATTCTTTGACACTCCTTTTATTTAGAGACCAGGGATCTCTATCTCCTGCTATTGATTTGGCTTCTGTGACTGCTGGGCGCAAGGTTATGTGTGGCAGCTTCTACTTTCTGCCATTTGGGGTACTTACTCGAGTCTAGGAGCCTGTGGAATGTGCCACGTGGAGAGAAACTGAGGCCCCCATCCAGTAGCCCCTGGTGAGCTCTCAGCTGACAGCCAGCACCTACCTGCCAGCTGTATAAGTGAGCCTTCTTCACAGTCCTTCATTGATTCTCCCCAGCTGATGCCACAGGGAACAGAGACAAGCTGTTCCCACTAAGCCGTGCTCATATTGAAGATGTATAAACAAAAAGATGATTGTTTTTGTGCCATTATGTTTCAAGGTGGTTTGTTATAGAGACTTAGAGACTCTCTCACTGCAGCAACCTCACTCACCCCATATTCGCCTCTCTCCGTCCTCTTTGCTGTTCCTTGAACACCCAGACATGCTTGTCTCAGGGCCTTTGCACTTACTGTTCCCGTCTACATTGCCATATATACATGGCTCCCTCACTCACCTCCTTTAGATCTGTAATCACTTGTAATCAATCTTTTCAGTAAAACCTTCCCTCGCAAACTGACAAACTACACATACTCCCCCCAGAGCTTCTCCTCTTTCTACTTTATTTTTCCTCCTTGGTGGTCATCACTGTCTAATAGACTGTATGATTTATTCATTTAGCTTGTTTATTGCACGCCATGGTTTTAAATACCAACTCTATGCTGGTTACTCTCTTACACTAGAAGGTAAACTCCGTGAGGATGGGTATCTATGTCTGTTTCACTCCCTGCTGATTCCAATGTGCCTAGAACAGTGTGTCCCATGTGGTCACTCGTCAATTAATATTCGTGGTTCTACCCCAGCCATGTGTGGGTGACCTGTTTCCTCTCAGCTTTTCCCTTCCCTCTCAACTTGTCTCTTCTCTGGGTTCTTTGCCTTCCCTCTCCATGCTCTCCACCTCCCCGCTAGACCAAAGCAGCAGCTTTGCTTAAGTCTCAGACCATTGGAGCCCCTTTGCAGGTTATTCCCCACGCTAGAAGGAGTTTCTCCTTCCTGGGTGGTAGGTACCTCCTTTGTATCAGATCCTGTGTTCATTCCACAGTAGGGATTAATTGAAAACTTTATGCTTAGCCTCCAAGCTTAGTTTTTGCTAGCAAAAATTAGTAAAATCTTCAGCTCCGACAATAAATTAGCAAGAGCAGGGTGAGTGATGTGCTCTAACAGTCTGTTGCTCTCTAAAAACTAGCCCCAAACTTAGAGGCTTAAACCAGCAATCATTTATTTTGTTCATGAGTGTGCAATTTGAGCCAGGCTAGGTGGGTATAGTTTGCCTCTGCTCTACATGGCATCTGCTGGGGCGAATCGATTAGGAGCTGGGAGATCTACTCTCCAGTGTGTACTTTTAGAATTGACAGAATCCATCTCTGTCTCAACAAAATTTGGCTTTCCGAATTTTTTTGTACTTTGCTCTCAAAAAAATTCCAATTTGAAGCTGAGGGGTGAACTCATCCACTTTTCTCAGACTGCATTGGCATATCTCTGTGAGGGAGAGAATGCCATTGGCCAGTGGGTAGGGAACCTCAGGGCAACATGCTTTATGATGATTGAAATATACATCAACTTACTTCTCCAATAATTTATATCTATTGCATTTGATTCATTCATTAGTTCACCTAATATTTTGATTATGAGAACAGGAATTTTGTCAATTGTTGTATGTCCATTTCTTAGAGAGCCTGACATATAAGAGCTTTAACAAATCTTTAGTAAATTAATTAACAATGATAATAATAGTTAACATCTAGTGTAATAGTTAAATCTATTATGTTTTTTTTTTTTTTGCTAGGCACTCTTCATAGCACTTTACCTGAATTACTTGTTTTAAAAACCCTAGAAGATAATATTATTTTTATTACTATTCCTGTTTTACAGATGAGTAAAATGAGGCACAGGGAGGTTAAGAACCTGCTGTAAAATGGAAGAGATGGGATTCACACTCAGGCAGTTCTATATTGATGCTCTTTTCCTAATCCTTACCTATGCACAGGGTGCTGTGGAGACCATATAGGAGAAGAATAGTGACCCAGCTTTGAGGGGTTGAGGAAGGCTTCCCAAGGAGGTGATTTCTAAGCAGATTCCTAAAGGACAAATTGGAATAGAGTCAGACAAACAGACTGCGGAAGGGTTTTCTTGGCAGGATTTGCAAGATCACCTAGAGTTCCAGGCATTATGCTAAGAGCGAGGAAAACAAGGAGAAAAAAAAAAAAGCTCCTTCACTGATATTCAGAAATTTCAAACAAATTGTTGAAACAAAGTGTGTTAAGGGCTAATATAGATGTACACAAGATGCTGTGGGGAGATTGAAGAAGCAGGAATTGAACCAAGGGTAATAGTTCAGTGAGGGCTTCCCAGAGGAGGTGGCGTCAGAGCTAAATCTTGAAGGATGAGTAAGAGTTTGCTAGGCAAACAAGGATTTGTGGGGGTATTTCCAGCAGAAGGAAAGACACATGCAGTGAAACGTGAAAGAGCTTCTGGGGCTAAGCAAATATCAAATAGGGTAGGAAGATCATATTTTTCTGTCTTTAATATTTTCAGAAAATGAGGCTGCAGTGTTACACAGCGTTGCCTCACACCCTTTGTGAGTAGAAAGTTCTGTTTGATGTTGAACCTTCGTTCATCTTCCTGAAACACAGACACGCCCACATATATCCTTGTTCTCCAACCAGGGGTCATATAGGCTCATTGTCCTTGTCATTCATAGGCTAAGCCTTCATACAGGTGGAGACTGCTAATCTAAGTCTCTTGTCTTCCCAGACCGGTGGGATTCTGTTCCCCTCATTTGCCACTTCACTCAATAAGCAAGGAGTGCATATTGAAAGCCAGCCTGTGCCACTGCAGGGACTAGAGGAGAAATGCAAAGTGTTTTTCCTGCCAACCTGAGGCTCCTCACTATCAACCCGTAAGGTCTGCTTTTCAAACTTCAAATCACCTGCCACTCAACACTCTCTGATGCCCCTCCATAACGCAGGAGTTTAAGGATCTGTGCATTGGAGTCATACTGACAAGTTATGTGAACTTGGCCAAGTTACTAATCTTTTTGTGCCTTAGTGTCCTCATCTATGAAATGTGATAATATTATTAACCTCATGGGGATTTTATTCTTGAGGATTAAAAGACTTAATGTATGTGTAGAAATTAAGACAACTTTGGGAAGAAGTCACAGAAAGCATAACGTCATGTGGCTTATGGAGGAAGGGGGAATTTGTTGATTTACATGATTGAAAAGTCCAGGGGGTATGCCAATTACAGGAGTAGCTTGATCCAGGGGCTCAAATGTTGTCACCAGAACTTAATCTTTCTCCATCTCTAGCTCTGCTCTTATTTTTTTTGGCTTTGTTCAAGGCTCCATGTGATGTCAAGATGGCAGCCAAGAAGCATAGACCCCATTCTCCTACGATCCAGTCCAACATTTAAATCAAAGTCCTGAGCCTGACACTCATTGATCTGAACACATTAAAATGCTCAATCTTGGGCTTCCCTGGTGGCGCAGTGGTTGAGAGTCTGCCTGCCGATGCAGGGGACACGGGTTCGTGCCCTGGTCCAGGAAGATCCCACATGCCGCGGAGCAGCTGGGCCCGTGAGCCATGGCCGCTGAGCCTGCGCAAAAAAAAAAAAAAAAAAAAAAAAAAGCTCAATCTTGAACTGACTCTTAGGCCAGGGAATGAGAATGCTAATTGGCTTATGCCTGGGTCTTGACCACCCCCTGGAGTTAAGGAGGGGTCTAATCCACCCAAATATCAAGGTGTCAGTTGGAAAAGGGGAAGTTGCCCAGAATAAAATTTCTGTTTTACCGGAAAAATGGAGAACAAAAATTTGGTGGCATAGAATATGTCCGCTACTGTATGTAAAACACCTGGCACAGAGGCTAAGAGAAAAATGCTTAATGAATGATCACCATCACCCTCTTCACCACCACTACCATCAACACAGGGACCAATTTCAGACATGGCTCTTTCAAACAAACATAACACTGTTCTTAAATGAGAGCCTTCCCAGTGCTGAATGGAGAGAAATATAAGTAGCAGACATTTGTTTTTCGTGGCTGCCAAGAACCTCTGGAACATTCTTCCTACATTTTGATAGTTCCTATACTATGACCCCGGCCTACCTCAAATAGAATCTCTCAAAACTTTATTTTTCCCACTCAACCCATCCTACAACCCTCCAACCCCACCATTCAGTCTCTTCCAATCCTATGCACCCGTGAGAGAATTTGACTTGGAGGTGAGCTGTGGAAACAAGAGGAGCACGGAACACCCATTTTGCTGTTGCAGATGGTGGGAGCCAACCAGTTGGTTCTAGAGTCAGTGGGAGGCATCACCCTTATCAGGCCAGTTCTTCAGTGTGGCTTGAGGCATTATTCTAAGAGCCTTAGTCCAGAAATATTCCTTTAGCTGTTCCGATGCTGTAAGTGCTGAATATCCCCATACCAAATCCCTTCTTTCTTTTTTGTTTTTTTTTTTATAAATTTATTTATTTTATTTTTGGCTGTGCTGTGTCTTCGTTGCTGTGCACAGGCTTTCTCTAGTTGTGGCAAGCGGCAGCTACTCTTCGCTGTGGTGCACGGGCTTCTCACTGCGGTGGCTTCTTTTGTTGCGGAGCACAGGCTTCAGTAGTTGTGGCACACAGGCTTCAGTAGTGGTGGCTCGCGGGCTCTAGAGCACAGGCTCAGTAGCTGTGGCTTAGTTGCTCCGCGGCATGTGGGATCTTCCCGGACGAGGGCTCGAACCTGTGTCCCCTGCATTGGCAGGCAGATTCTTAACCACTGCACCACCAGGGAAGCCCCCAAATCCCTTCTTATGTAAAGAAAGTAGAGTGATAGTGTTTCTGCAACTAAGGACACTAACCAATATGCTGCCCAAGAACTCCCACAGCATGTGTACGGCACAGGCTTCATGATAGTTCCCTAAGCCTGGGTCTCATCTTCTCATCAGACTGTTCTCCACGATTCCAGCAGGGTGGCTTGTAAAAGAGTAAACATTCAGAAAAATGCCAGTTTCATGACTGAATAAATGAACTTCTAACTGACCTAAAAGGTCATTTGGGGGAGTACAGACACACTTCATTTTATTGAATTTCACACATATTGCATTTTTTACAAATTGAAAGTTTCTGGCAACTCTTCATTGAACAAATCTATTGGTGCAATTTTTCCAGCAGCATTTTTATTTATTTTATTCTATTTTTCATTAGTTATCCATTTTATACATATTACTATATACATGTCAATTCCAATCTCCCAATCATCACACCACCCACCCCTCCACTTTCCCTGCTTAGTGTCCATACATTTGTTCTCTACATCTGTGTCTCAATTTCTGCCCTGCAAACCGGTTCATCTGTACCATTTTTCTAGGTTTCACATATATGCGTTAATATACTATATTTGTTTTTCTCTTTCTGACTTACTTTACTCTGTATGAGAGTCTCTAGGTCCATCCACATCTCTACAAATGGCCCAATTTCATTCCTTTTTATGGCTGAGTAATATTCCATTGCATATACGTACCACATCTTCTCTATCCATTCGTCTGTTGATGGGCATTTAGGTTGCTTCCATGACCTGGCTATTGTAAATAGTGCTGCAAAAACACTGCGATGCATGTGTCTTTTTGAATTATGGTTTTCTTTGGTTATATGCCCAGTAGTGGAATTGCTGGGTCATATGGTAATTCTATTTTTAGTTTTCTAAGGAACCTCCATTACTGTTCTCCATAGTGGCTGTAGCAATTTACATTCCCACCAACAGTGCAAGAGAGTTCCCTTTTCTCCACACCCTCTCCAGCATTTGTTTGTAGATTTTCTGACGATGCCCATTCTAACTGGTGTGAGGTGATACCTCATTGTAGTTTTGATTTGCATTTCTCTAATAATTAGTAATGTTGATGAGCTTTTCATATGCTTCTTGGCCATCTGTATGTCTTCTTTGGAGGAATGTCTATTTAGGTCTTCTGCCCATTTTTGAATTGGGTTGTTTGTTTTTTTAATATTTAGCTGCATCAGCTGTTTATATATTTTGGAGATCAATCCTTTGTCCGTTGATTCGTTTGCAAATATTTTCTCCCATTTTGAGGGTCGTCTTTTCGTCTTGTTTATGGTTTCCTTTGCTGTGCAAAAGCTTTGAAGTTTCATTAGGTCCCATTTGTTTATTTTTGTTTTTATTTCCATTACTCTAGGAGGTGGATCAAAAAAGATCTTGCTGTGATTTATGTCAAAGGGTGTTCTTCCTATGTTTTCCTCTAAGACTTTTATAGTGTCTGCTCTTACATTTAGGTCTCTAAGCCATTTTGAGTTTATTTTTGTGTATGGTGTTAGGGAGTGTTCTAATTTCATCCCTTTACATGTAGCTGTCCAGTTTTCCCAGCACCACTGAGGCTGTCTTTTCTCCATTGTATATCCTTGCCTCCTTTGTCATAGATTAGTTGACCATAGGTGTGTGGGTTTATCTCTGGGCTTTCTAGCCTGTTCCATTGATCTATATTTCTGTTTTTGTGCCAGTACCATATTGTCTTGATTACTGTAGCTTTGTAGTATAGCCTGAAGTCAGGGACTCTGATTCCTCCAGCTCCGTTTTTTCCCTTAAGACTGCTTTGGCTATTCGGGGTCTTTTGTGTCTCCATAAAAACTTTAAGAATTTTTTCTTCTAGTTCTGTAAAAAATGCCATTGGTAATTTGATAGGGATTGCATTGAATCTGTAGATTGCTTTGGGTAGTATAGTCATTTTCACAATATTGAGTCTTCCAATCCAAGAGCATGGTATATCTCTCCATCTGTTTGTATCATCTTTAATTTCTTTCATAGTGTCTTATAGTTTTCTGCATACAGGTCTTTTGTCTCCCTAGGTAGGTTTATTCCTAGGTATTTTATTCTTTTTGTTGAATTGGTAAATGGGAGTGTTTCCTTAATTTCTCTTTCAGATTTTTCATCATTAATGTATAGGAATGCAAGAGATTTCTGTGCATTAATTTTGTATCCTGCAACTTTACCAAATTCATTGATTGGCTCTAGTAGTTTTCTGGTGGTATCTTTAGGATTCTCTATGTATAGTATCATGTCATCTGCAAACAGTGACAGTTTTACTTCTTCTTTTCCAATGTGTATTCCTTTTATTTCTTTTTCTTCTCTGATTGCCATGGCCAGGACTTCCAAAACTATGTTGAATAATAGAGGTGAGAGTGGACATCCTTGTCTTGTTCCTGATCTTAGAGGAAATGCTTTGAGTTTTTCACCATGGAGAATGATGTTTGCTGTGGGTTTGTCATATATGGCCTTTATTATGTTGAGGTACATTCCCTGTATGCCCACTTTCTGGAGAGTTTTTATCATAAATTGGCATTGAATTTTGTCAAAAGCTTTTTCTGCATCTATTGAGAGGATCATATGGTTTTTATTCTTCAACTTGTTAATATGGTGTATCACATTGATTTGCGTACATTGAAGAATCCTTGCATCCCTGGGATAAATCCCACTTGATCATGGTGTATGATTCTTTTAATATATTGTTGGATTCTGTTTGCTATTATTTTGTTGAGGATTTTTGCATCTATATTCATAAGTGATATTGGTCTGTAATTTTCTTTTTTTGTAGTATCTTTGTCTGGTTTTTGTATCAAGGTGATGGTGGCCTCATAGAATGACTTTGGGAGTGTTCCTTCCTCTGCAATTTTTTGGAAGAGTTTGAGAAGGATGGGTGTTAGCTCTTCTCTAAATGTTTGATAGAACTCACCTGTGAAGCCATCTGGTCCTGGACTTTTGTTTGTTGGAAGATTTTTAATCACAGTTTCAACTTCATTACTTGTGATTGGTCTGTTCATATTTTCTGTTTCTCCCTGGTTCAGTCTTGGAAGGTTATACCTTTCTACGAATTTGTCCATTTCTTCCAGGTTGTCCATTTTATTGGCAGAGAGTTGCTTGTAGTAGTCTCTCAGGATGCTTCGTAT
Organism: Monodon monoceros; assembly: GCF_005190385.1. Lineage (NCBI taxonomy): Eukaryota > Metazoa > Chordata > Mammalia > Artiodactyla > Monodontidae > Monodon > Monodon monoceros. The sequence goes on along the minus strand of NW_021703777.1, from coordinate 63,063,933 downwards.
TTCTGCGGTGTCTGTTGTAACTTCTCTGTTTTCATTTCTAATTTTATTGATTTGAGTCCTCTCCCTCTTTTTCTTGATGAGTCTGGCTAATGGTTTATCACTTGTGTTTATCTTCTCAAAGAACCAGCTTTTAGTTTTCTTGATCTTTTCTATGGTTTTCTTTGTTTCTATTTCATTTATTTCTGCTCTGATCTTTATGATTTCTTTCCTTATGCTAACTTTTGGTTTTGTTTGTTCTTCTTTCTCTAGCTCTCTTAGGTGTAAGGTTAGATGGTTTATTTGAGATTTTTCTTGTTTCTTGAGGTAGGCTTGTATTGCTATAAACTTCCCTCTTAGAACTGCTTTTGTCACATCCCATAGGTTTTGGATCATCGTGCTTTCATTGTCATTTGTCTCTAGGTATTTTTTGATTTCCTCTTTGATTTATTCAGTGATCTCTTAGTTATTTAGTAACGTATTGTTTAGCCTCCATGTGTTTGTGTTTTTTACGTTTTTTTCCCTGTAATTCATTTCTAAACTCATAGCGTTGTGGTCAGAAAAGATACTTGATATGATTTCAATTTTCTTAAATTTAGTGAGGCTTGATTTGTGACCCAAGATGTGATCTATCCTGGAGAATGTTCCATGTGCACTTAAGAAGAAAGTGTCATCTGCTGTTTTCAGATGGAATGTCCTATAAATATCAATTAAATCTATCTGGTGTATTGTGTCATTTAAAGCTTGTGTTTCCTTATTAATTTTCTGTTTGGATGATCTGTCCATTGGTGTAAGTGAGGTGTTAAAGTCCCCCACTATTATTGTGTTACTGTCGATTTCCTCTTTTAGAGCTGTTAGCAGTTGCCTTATGTATTGAGGTGCTCCTATGTTGGGTACATAGATATTTATAATTATTATATCTTCTTCCTGGATTGATCCCTTGATCATTATGCAGTGTCCTTCCTTGTCTCTATAACATTCTTTATTTTAAAGTCTATTTTATCTGATGAGTATTGCTACTCCAGCTTTCTTCTGATTTCCATTTGCATGGAATATCTTTTTCCATCTCCTCACTTTCAGTCTGTATGTGTCCCTAGGTCTGAAGTGGGTCTCTTGTAGACAGCATATATATGGGTCTTATTTTTGTATCCATTCAGCGAGCCTGTGTCTTTTGGTTGGAGCATTTAATCCATTCACATTTAAGGTAATTATCGACATGTATGTTCCTATTACCATTTTCTGAATTGTTTTGGGTTTGTTTTTGTAGTTCCTTTTCTTCTCTTGTGTTTCCCACTTAGAGAAGTTCCTTTAGCATTTGTTGTAGAACTGGTTTGATGGTGCTGAATGCTCTTAGCTTTTGTCTGTAAACCTTTTCGTTTCTCCATCGAATCTGAATGAGATCCTTGCCTCTTTGCTGGATAGAGTAATCTTGGTTATAGGTTCTTCCCTTTCATCACTTTAAATATGTCATGCCACTCCCTTCTAACTTGTAGAGTTTCTACTGAGAAATCAGCTGTTAACCTTATGGGAGTTCCCTTGTATGTTATTTGTCATTTTTCCCTTGCTGCTTTCAATAATTTTTCTTTGTCCTCAATTTTTTCCAATTTGATTACTATGTGTCTCAGCATGTTTCTCCTTGGGTTTACCCTGTATAGGAGTCTCTGCGCTTCCTTGACTTGGGTGGCTACTTCCTTTCCCATGTTAGGGAAGTTTTTGACTATAATCTCTTCCAATACTTTCTCGGGTCCTTTCTCTCTCTCTTCTCCTTCTGGGACCCCTATAACGCGAATGTTGTTATGTTTAATGTTGTCCCAGAGGTCTCTTAAGCTGTCTTCATTTCTTTTCATTCTTTTTTCTTTATTCTGTTCTGCAGCAGTGAATTCCACCATTCTTTCTTCCAGGTCACTTATCCGTTCCTCTGTCTCAGTTATTCTGCTATTGATTCTTTCTAGTGTATTTTTCATTTCAGTTATTGTATTGTTCATCTCTGTTTGTTTGTTCTTAAATTGTTCTAGGTCTTTGTTAAACATTTCTTGCATCTTCTCGATCTTTGCTTCCATTCTTTTTCCGAGGTACTTCACTATCTTCACTATCATTATTCTGAATTCTTTTTCTGGAAAGTTGCCTATCTCCACTTCATTTAGTTGTTTTTCTGGGGTTTTATCTTGTTCCTTCATCTGGTACATAGCCCTCTGCCTTTTCATCTTGTCTATCTTTCTGTGAATGTGGTTTTTGTTCCACAGGCTTCAGGATTGTAGTTCTTCTTGCTTCTACTGTCTGCCCTCTGGTGGATGAGGCTATCTAAGAGGTTTGTGCAAGTTTCCTGATGGGAGGGACTGGTGGTGGATAGAGCTGGCTGTTGCTCTGGTGGGCAGAGCTCAGTAAAACTTTAATCCACTTGTCTGCTGATAGGTGGGGCTGGCTTCCCTCCCTGTCGTTTGTTTGGCCTGAGGCGACCCAACACTGGAGCCTACCCGGGCTCTTTGGTGGGGCTAATGGCAGACTTCAGGAGGCCTCATGCCAAGAAGTACTTCCCAGAACTGCTGCCAGTGTCCTTGTCCTCACGGTGAGACACAGCCACCCCCCCACCTCTGCAGGAGACCCTCCAACACTCGCAGGTAGGTCTGGTTCAGTCTCCTTTGGGGTCACTGCTCTTTCCCCTGGGTCCCGATGCGCACACTACTTTGTGTGTGCCCTCCAAGAGTGGAGTCCCTGTTTCCCCCAGTCCTGTTGAAGTCCTGCAATCAAATCCCGCTAGCCTTCAAAGTCTGATTCTCTAGGAATTCCCCCTCCCATTGCCAGACCCCCAGGTTGGGAAGCCTGACGTGGGGCTCAGAACCTTCACTCCAGTGGCTGGACTTCTGTGGTATAAGTGTTTTCCAGTTTATGAGTCACCCACCCCACAGTTATGGGATTTGATTTTATTGTGATTGTGCCTCTCCTACAGTCTCATTGTAGCTTCTCCTTTGTCTTTGGATGTGGGGTATCTTTTTTGGTGAGTTCCAGTGTCTTCCTGTCGATGATTGTTCAGCAGTTAATTGTAATTCTTGTGCTCTCGCAAGAGAGATTGAGAGCACGTCCCTCTACTCTGCCATCTTGAACCAAAAACCTCAACATTTCTAAAATTAAGGTATGTACATTGTTTTTTTAGACACAATGCTATTGCACACTTAATAGACTACAGTATAGTGTAACTATAACTTTTAAATGCACTGGGAAACAATAAATTCCTATGACTCACTTTTTTGCAAAATTTGCTTTATTTGGGTGGTTTGGAACCAAACCTGCAATAACTCCAAGGTATGCCTGTATTAGAATCTTAAAGTTTGAAGGGATTGAAATGATTGAGCTCATTCTAGACATTGGACAGATGAGACTGAAGACCCAGAAGGTTAATTTGACTTGAAATGTTGCCCTTATATTTTTGTTGATATTGTTTCCATCAAAACTATCACAAAAATGTGCGTTTAACAACATTGTACCATATTTATTAGGATAATATTAATTATTTTTAAGGTTGTAGAATTTTCTTTTGTTCACTATTATTTGAAGCAATTGACATAGACTTTGGACATCTATTTTTCTTTTCATGGAAACTTGGATTATCATGATATTCATCATAATGAGCTTTAACCAGAGACAACATGAAAAGTGAATCTGCCCACTACTGGCTTGTATCAAGGTCCAGCATTAAAAGCGTGGACTCTGTGGCCAGATCGTCTGAATTTGATCATGGCTCTGGTACTTTCTAGCTAGGTAACTACGTGCAAGTTATTTATTCTCTTTCTGCCTCAATTTCCCATGCGATAATGGGACATATTGAAAGTATTTACTTCACAAAATTGCTCATAAAGAATGAAAAGAGTTAATATTTGTAAAGTATTTAGAATGGTGAGTTTTAGTGTATTGTAAGTCCTACCATGGTTTTAATTTTTTTTAAATAAGCTTGCAGTTAACTAAACTCTCAAATCTCTTTCATGTATGTGCCTGCTGACTTGGTCTCCCCCAGTCTAAACTTGTGCAATTGATTTCTTTTTTCCAGCCTAAATGCATGACTTTGCATTTAACCCTGTTGAATTTCTTCCAGTGGCACTGGCTAAGTGGCACTTTATTTCCCTCACTTTCTGCACCCACCCATCCACCCATCCCCGGGTATAAGTGCTGATAATGAGAGAGGTGGAAAAGAGAAGGGAATGCAGTCTCCTGCACACTAAGTGCACAGCCTGCAGTCCTCAAGTTCTGCCTGCAACTTAACTTTGGCGCCCAACCAAATTCAAATGGCTCTAATTACTTTTAAATTAGGCGTTTAGTTAAAATTTGATGAGCACATAAACTTAATAGCTGATCTCCAGCCAACATTACTATCAAACTGCCATCAAAATAAGTCCAGGAGGTTGTTATCCAAAGTACCCCAGTAAAATGAAATGAGCGGGACAATGGTTGTGACAACTGCAAAACTGCCATTTCCACAGGTGGAATTAAGTGTCTGTCCTGTAAATGAATAGAGACACAATTCAGGGAAGCAAGCCATCCAAATGTATCACTTGAATCCTGTTTGGCTGTTCTGACGTCGAAGAAGATAAGAATAAGAATCAACTGGAGAAACGAAAGATGCAGAACTCCAAAAATAAACTTGTCATCCCTGACATCTGTGTTTATAAACGCATTATGTTAAACAGCAGAGATTTCCCTACGGCTGGCCAATACCAAGATGGCGTCTTGGGTGTTTACCTTTTCCCATAGCCCCAGTCGTAAGGGCTTTTCTTACTATCTCTTTGCTTCCAGCTTTTGTTTCAGTATCCCTGTAAAGAGTTGGCAGAGAACTAGCTGGGCAACTTCAGAAACATGGTTTATAACCAACCTGCTCCACTCTTTCGCTACAAAAAGTGAGCCTGTGCTAATTGTTCTTTAGTGAAGAAGTAGTTGGTCCACACCCACCCCTCCTCACCCAGGTGGAGATTTTCTTTATCAATAACCCCAGAACAGGTTTGAATCAAAGAGGTGACACACACAAGAGCCAGATGTTTGGAGGGTAAGAAGGGGAGGTAGGTTCACACAATTGTTCTGCCTTCTTGCTTTCCGCTGAGGTTCTTTCCTGTGGGCTGTAGGACACATCAACAAGCTCTGAGCATGTGCGTGGACAGCCCCAGCCCAGCACCGCAGTGGGAAGCTGCTCACAGGCTGCCTTCCTTTTCCGGTGCAGATGGTGTTTACAGAAGGACATGATTTGAAAGTTGATTTATTTACTCTGTCGTTTTTTTTTTTTTTAAATGAACGGACATAGATGTCTGTTTGTTGAAACAATTAATAAACTCTAGTGATATTAAAATTTAACAGAAAAACATCCTTGGCTGTCAGGTGGAAATCTAAGGACTGACTTTTGGAAAGTTCATAACGTAACTCAGAGTGAGATCAGAAGATATATATAAATGTATTTTTTGGCTCTGTTTTTAAGAAAACAGCTGATCACTTTCGCTTGTGGAAACCAACGGGCTCTGGTTCCTGCCCCTTCATTTTGTCCTGGTTGTCTGTGGAGACTCAGAGGATGTTGATACGGCACCTCAACTATGGAGGGGAAGAGAACGTGCCAGAAGGTCCTCTTCCTCTTGTGCCAGCTCCTCCTCCCAAGTCTCTTCAAAAGTCAAGGCATCTGGGACTTCCCTGGCGGTCCAGTGGTTAAGACTTTGCCTTCCAATGCAGGGGGTGCAGGTTTGATCCCTGGTTGGGGAGCTAAGATCCCATATGCCTTGCGGCCAAAAAACCAAAACATAAAAACAGAAGCAATATTGCAACAAATTCAATAAAGACTAAAAAAAAAAAGTCAAGGCATCTGGGTCCTAAGACATTGCAGTCTGATTGCAGTGAAACAAGGGGCTAGGCCAGAAGAGGTGCACTTTCTTCCTTTAAAAAATTTATTCTTTATTTTGAGTGGTAATAGGAACACACACCAACAGATAAAGTTTTAAGGAGTATTCAGTGAAAAATAATTCTCTCTTGCACCCCTGCCCCCCAGCAGCCACCAGTTCCCTTACCAAAGATAATCTTTATTGCCAGTTCCTAGAGTATTCTGCTGGAGACATCTTACGTAGTTACAAACATTCATATATGTATATGCGTCTTAAATACACAAATAATAATGTACAATACACATTGTTCGACACCTTGCTTTTTTCACTTAACAATACATCAAAGGTTTTGTTTTGTTTGATTGTTTTTCAAAAGTGCTATCAGGGAGAAAAGTCATTCTTCATTTCAATGATCTGATTCTGGTTCTGGTTCATTGTACTGATAACAAAGATGCCAAGTTAAACTCTACCTCAGCCTCAGGTCAACTTGGTCTGGAGAAATAGGAATCATATTTAAAACCCTAAATCTTTAAACAACAGGAAGTCTGGGGTGGGTAGAAGAGAGAGGGAAGGATGGATTCTGTTTAAAAGAATGCTCTGTGGGATTGACAGTTAAGCAGAGGGACACTTTGAACACAGTCTTGCAAAACGAAAATCCATTGGTTCCTTTCCCTGCTTTCGTAAGTAGGACTCAAACTTACTGGCCATAATTGTTTCATTTTTGCTAGTTAAGGATCTCTAGGAGCAAGATATTGTCAGTATTCTGGATGCAATACAGTTGACCCTTGAACCATGTGGGGTTAGGGACACCAACACCCCGTGCAGTCAAAACTCCACGTGCAGATTTTGACTCCCCGAAAATAACTAGTAATAGCCTAGTGTTGACAGGAGGCCTTACTGATAATATAAACAGTCGATTAATGCATATTTTGTGTGTTATATGTATTACATACTGTATTCTTACAATAAAGTAAGTTACAGAAAAGAAAATGTTATTAAGGAAATTATAAGGAAGAGAAAATACAATTATAGTACTCTTTTATTGATACTGTATGTTTATGTCAAGATGAATTGTCTGTCAGTATCTACATCATTATTGTCTTATATGATACAAACCACTGTAGATGTTTTATATGTATATATATAACACTAGACATCAAAAAATGAAGATAAGGTGAAAAAGAAATTCAGATTTATTTATAGGTATGGTGATTCATGCATTGATAACAAAGAAGCAGCAATAGGATTGCTTTATGGTCGCCTAGTGTAATTGATACAATAGCGTCACGGTTGCCTAGCCTATACACTAATGAATTAATCTTTACAAAATTTTTATGGCATACAGGATTACAGTCACATTCATAATACAGTGTTGGAAACATTGCTACATTTTTTGAAAAACCACGTATCTATGATGATAGGCTGATACGCAGTTTCTCCAATTACGAGAGAGGTATACTGTACAGTAATGGAATTCTTTGAAAGCAAAGTTATAAGACAGTAAGAAAACTAACACCTTAATTTTATACTAAATGTTACTCACCTTATACCTATGTAAGGTTAGACTAGTATCTACATATATTTTATGCATTCATGTCGTACTTAACTTTTTCTTAATATTTTCTATATTTTTAGGGCACACGGCTTGTCTGCGAGTCTTTTCAGATTGTCACAAATCTCCAGAATTTTCATAACATATTAATTGAAGTAAATCCATGTATAAGTGGATCTGCAGAGTCCAAACCAGTGTTGTTCCAGGGTCAGCTGTACAAGGGAGGTGGAGGTGGAAAGAGACAAGGCTTTGGGATGGAGAAGATCTGGACATTAATACTGTGGCTATAATACCAGGTGCCAACCCAGGGCCAATAGCATGGCAAATGCATAACACAAAGAACTCTTTGCTTGGGGCAGACATGCAGAGCTGTCTGGTTCATTGCCACCCATGCTAGAATCAATTTCCTTAGAGCTCTGATTCACAGCTTCCTTTCTGCTTTCCAAGTTATGAACTGGAAAGTTGGAGCTTTGAGAACATCGTGACACTTATTTCCCAGAACTCCCGAAGCTTTTCATGTCTGAACCCAGACCCAGGTGATGTGGCAGCTTCCAGGCAGCTCTAAGCCCCGGAAGCTGGGATCACAGAGAAACGTATAGACTTACACAACCTAATTTCTTTCATCCTGACTGACAGGATAAGGACAGAAGGAAGAGCAGAGAAATCTAAAGGAGCTTTACAGGCGCTGACATTCTAAGCTTGTGAAAGATAAGCAGGTAGCGGAGAGTGGGGGGGTGTGAGGCAGCACACCCAGTGCAGGGGCATAGCTTGAGAGAGACACCAGGGCTGGGGTGGGGGGTGGGAGACACATGTCTACACAGCACAGCCGATGTGAGGGGAAAAGATGTGGAATTGGGTCCTGAATTGCTTATTTGGAAAATTAATTAGTAAGCGGTTAGCGGACCACTGAATGGAATATTAATTTCTCCCAAGGTTATTTGGAACCTAGGCATGGAGGGGAGAGAGAGACACAGAGAGGCAGGGAGGAGACAGAAAAAAGATAGGAACGGAGCGGGGGAGAAGACAGGACCCAAGTGCTTTGGTCCAAGGACAGGACCCTGCCCCCAAACCCGAGTGGAGCCCAGGGCCTGGCACATTCATAACGAAGGTTCGAGAGTGAGAGAGAAGAGGTGAGGAGGCCTCTATGATGCTACTGAAAGCATCGCCCAGAGACTGGACTGGAACATCTAAAGTTCCCAGCGACTTGTTCGCCGTCTTATTTGGAGAGCTACCACAGACTCTTTCTGACATCAGTCAGCCATCCTTGCCCTATCTCCTTCATCTTCTGTCTAGACCTTGTTCTTTCTTGTGCTTCCCCTCCTGCAGGCAGAAGAAAGGAAAGCACCTCTGGCTCCTGGGCTCAAAGGCGCTCTCTCTTTGGTTTTCCGGTTTCCTCGCTTGTGAGTCTGTTAGACACTTCCTCTGCGGTTTACCTGTAGTCTGACCTGTGAATCTTTGAGATCATCTCTCTCATGGTCTCTCACTGCAGCGACAGCGCGAGGTTCCCCCCACGCCGCCCCCTTAGCAAGGCCTGGGGAGCAACTGTTCATCTGGAGCTCTCGGCTGCAGGGCTGCCCTCTCCTGCACTGTGGGGTGGAGCCTCCTGAAGAAGAAGAGCACAGAAGGGTGCTCCCTGGGCGAACGCTCCTTGGATACTGGCCAGAATCAAAGCTCGGCTTCTTCCCACCCTTTAAAATGTGGTCGGTACGCTACCAAACGTAAACTAGATAGCTAGTGGGAAGCAGCTGCGTAGCACAGGGAGATCAGCTCGGTGCTCTGTGACCGCCTGGAGGGGTGGGATAAGGAGGGTGGGAGGGAGAGGCAACAGGGAGGAGATATGGGGATATATGTATATGTATAGCTGATTCACTTTGTTATAAAGCAGAAACTAACACACCATTGTAAAGCAATTATACTCCAATAAAGATGTTTTAAAAAATTAATTAATTAAAAAACGAAACAAGTGGTTGGGCTCAGGAGGTCTCGCCCCGTTGTCCAGGCTGCCGCTCAGGAATGGCTCCCTCCACTGGGCAATCCAGTCTCCTCCCTGGACCTTTCCAGATCCATTCAGAACCCAGCTGCCAGTGCGGGGATTCAGCATTCTGGGGATGGCATGTTTATTTCGAAACAATCATGAGGCTTGATTTGATGTAGTGAAAGAAATTAGTGCTTGCTGAATACGGCCCAGTTATTACTGCATTAATTCATACAGATCAGCAGCTGACATTGGCTGGAAGGTGGGCATGGGGGCATTTCAATAAGTTTGGCTGAAGAGAGCTGCCTCTCCAGGGCTGCCAAACCCCCTCCCCCACTGCAAGGCACAGATGATAACTCGTGTTTGGAATGACTTTCACATCAAGGGTGCATGATGTTATTTTAATGTCAGCTGGAAATGGACAAATTAAAGCATGGTTGGGAGATGTCCCAAAAGTCAGTCATCAAACTGACACCCTTGGAGACCTGCTTTCTCCCAAGCCCATCCTTCAATGACTCCTCAAAGATGGAAGAAATTGTAACATGCTACCAAGGAGATGTAGCAAGACACCTTCTTGTGGATCATCAAACTTGGTATGTGAATCTGTACCGCGTGTAAGCAGTTAAGCATGGTCTCAGCTGTAAGTAACAATAGCTTAAACAGATAAAGGATTATTTGCTTGCTGTTATGGCTTGAATTGTGTCCCCCTCCCCAAAATAATATGTTGAAGCCTTAACTCCTAATACCTCAGAATGTGGCTATATTTGGAGACAGGGCCTTTATACATGTGATTAAATTAAAAGGAATCCCCCAGGATGGGCTCTTGTGTCAAGTCAGCTCTCTCCAGGGAAACAACATATATATATATATATATATATATATATATATATATATACACACACACACACACATATATATATGAGAGAGAGAGAGATTTATTATAAGAAATTGCCTTGCATGATTATGGAAGCTGGCAGGTCCCAAGATGTGCAAGGTTGAGTCAGCAAGTTGGAGGCCCTGGAGAGAAGATGCTTTAGTTCCAGTATGATCTGAGGGCCTGGGAGCCAGCAGAGCTGACGGTGTAGCTCCATCCAAAGGCTGACAGGCTTGAGGCTCAGGAAGAGCTCATGTTTCGGTTGGAGTCTAAAGGCAGGAAAAAAACGGAGCCCTGGTTCAAAGAAGGTAGCCAGGCAAGAAGACTTTTCTGTTACTCGGGAGAAGGTCAGCCTTTCTGGGTTCTACGTTCCTTCTTTGCTGATCTATCACCAGTTCCCAAACAGACTCAACTTCATGCGGTACTTACTACCTCAAAGCCCTCCCACCATTCATTCATTCATTCGTGCACAAAAGACTATTCTAAATGCTTGGCATGCATTATCTTATTTAATCACTGGAGCAGAATGGGGAAAAGAAACAGGAACTCTCTGCTTTTATATAATCTATTATAGATTAGAGGAGAGAAAATATTCACATTATTACAGTGAAATGTAGTCAGGTTTCTGAGAGGGAAGCTGCCGGGAGGTAGAGGCACCAACAGCAGAGAAATCTAGCCTATTATCTGCTCACCCAAACCCTTCCCATTCTGCAAGGCCTGAGTCAGCCAGCACTCAGCCACACCCATCAGAATAACTGTGCCTTTGTGTTTTGCTGTACTTAACAATATTAAAGAGCACTTACCTGGTGCTAGGCTTTGAGCTAAATGCTAAGCACATTGTATCACTGAACCTTTACAACAATCCCATTAAGTGAATTATCCCCCAATTATAGACAAAGAAGCTGAAACTCAGAGACTCATGTGAGCAGATCTTTGCAACAATACCTCCCTCTTCCTGGAGTCCTCGTCCTCCAGATTGTCACCAGACTGCCTCCTTCCTTGGGTCTCAGTTCAAATGTCACCTCCTCCAAGAAGCCTCCCTTGACCAGTCATTCTTAAAGAGCTAGCGCTCTGAGTCACTCTTGCACATCACTCTATTTTCTCACAGCCCCCATCACTCTCCGAAATTATGTTTTTTATTTATGTGTCTCATGCTTAGTGTCTGTCTTCCTCCATTAGAATAAGTTCTATGAGGGTGAGAAAAGTCACCTCCTCTAAGTTGGGCCACTCTAAATCCTTGGCACTTAGAGGGATGCCTGGTACATAGTAGGCCTTCGATTAGTGTTCTCTGGATGAAATCATGAATATACCCAGAGTCATATAACTAGCAAGTGACAGAGTTGAGATTTAGACCTAGATGTGTCTTTCTCCAAAGTCCAGGATTTAATGCCTTTTCTAGACTTCACACTATCCATCTTGCTTTTTTTTTTTAATCTTGCTTTAAATTTTGTTATTTACTTTTCTGTCCCTGCTACATGGTTCTGAGGGCAATGCGACCACATCCTCTCATAGCCCCTATAAGGACACTGCTTTGCTGTCCAGACACTCAGCCCGTGTTTGCTGAGATGACTAAGTTTCCATGACAACGCCAGAGAAGGAAGAAGGGCTCTGAAGCCCTGTGTGATTTTCCTCCCATCTCCGCCGAGGTTAGCATCACAGACTGAGAAGAGGTCCTCCTCACCCCGACTCAGGCTGGAAGTGTCATCTGCAACCTTGGGAGGCATCACGGCCCCGGGGCTCAGCTGACGGCTCCCCGTGAGCGTGGCCGCAGCTTCCCCCCGAGTGACCCGCAAGCAGGGGCGGAGGCTTCAGCCCAGCCCCCATTTGAGGAGTAAGCACAGGTCAAGTCCTCGAGTTTCTTAGAAGATGCTGGTCTTTCTGGCAGGGAAACTTGCTTGGCCCCTGTTCCCACGGGCAGGATTCTTCTTGACCAATGAGAGAGGCTGGGCATTTCAGAGGGCAGTCGGTCATCCTCTCACTCGGGGAGTGGACACAGTGCAGCAAAAAGCCTTCCCACCTGAGCCTGCTTCGGCTTTTCCCATTTTCCCCTGAGCTGAAAAAACCGATGGAACCTTAGGAAACTCCTCGTTCCATCCCCTATATCTGTGCCTGTGTAGAGAGAGCTATGAATGAAGCCTTCCTTTGGCGCTTGCAAATCGTTCATTCTGTCGTCATCAGAAAACCCAGCGGAGCAAAGAAGGTAAACTCGGCTGTCTCTGGGGCCACGCTGAAGCCAAGGGCCCTCTTGGAGGCACACAGAGAGGGTGCTTTCACCTCCTCCTGCGTGGGACCAGCCGCAGCTGCAAAAGCTGCCTCTCCTTCCCTGTGCTCGCCGCTCTGCAAGGGGATTTGGAAATAGCACTCCACTTTCCTGGACCGATGGAAAGGGCAGCTGCCTAAAGGGTAGGGCTTGACAGCAGCTAGACAGGACTTCCTCCCTCAAAATGGCTCCCTGCTGCCTGAATTTCCTCCAGTAACGTAATCGCCTTGAATCTCACAGAATCGGCCTTTAGGAGAATGCGACTAGAGTGCAAACTCCCTTAGGAAGGCCAATAGTCCACTAGAGAGGAGTTGGCAAACTTCTTCTGAAAAGGACCAGATGGTAGACGTTTTAGGCTTTGTGGACCACACCGTCTCCATTGCAGCTATCAGCCTCAACAGAGGCCGCCCCAAAGCAGCCCCGGGCAGCGTGTAAGCGAATGGGTATGGCTGTGCTCCAGGAAACTCTATTTACCACGCTTGCGGCAGGCTGGACTGGGCCCGTGGGCCGTGATCTCTGAGCACCGCACCAAGCTGTAAGTCAGTGACCTTTCCTTGCCATCTCTCTACCCCCAGTGCCTCTCGCGTGACGTGCACAGTGACGAGATGCTGAAATATTGTTTGTTGACGTACTTATGAGCTAATGAGAGTTCAAGAGAGGCTGTTTGAGAGCCAACATTTCCAGAAGGAGCCTCAATAGGGTAGGGAATATTTAGAGGCTGAGAATTCAGGAGGGCAGGGCTCTAAATTCAAGTTTGTCAACTTAGCAATGTTAACTAAACAGGTCCATTGGTTATAGTCATAAATCTCCAAATGCCATACCTGGTTGAGAACATCATGTTCCCCATCTGGGGACCAGTAAAAAGTAAAGACTGGGAGCAATGGAGACAGATAAGAAACCCTGGGTATGGTCACCCTTTCCAGCTTTGGCACTTCTGTTATATCCCTGCCCTCAGGGGTCATCTCGTCATTCCAGAGAGTGAGCCAGAGTCCCACTGTTCTGGCTCAGGTGAACCACTAACGCCCTTTGGTAACAGGTTGGCTGTTATACAAAGCTAGGGCCTCAAGGCAGCGTGCCACTGCCCTTCTTTTCTCCCTCACTGCAGTCACATCACTGTGGCGATTGCAGCATCAAAGATCTGCCTGTTGATCTTTTTCAAGATGGTAGAAGTGATGCTGGTGCAGCTGAGCAATGATTTTAGGAGGTGGTAATTACCATCACCTTCACTTGGCTGTTTTCTGGACCACCATCTTGGTTTGGTAGAGGGTAGAGCACAAAGGCTTGAGTTGTGTGCAGTCATTGTGATTCCAGACCTTTGGGGACTTGGTGTCAGTCAGGATAGGTAAGGTTCTGTTACAATAACAAACAACCTCAACATTTTAGTTTCTTCACACAACCCAAGTTTATCTCTTCCTCAGGTTACAGGTCCAACACGGTTGTCAGGCAGGCTCTCATTTGTCGTTCAAGGACTCAGATACTCCTGGTTTCACCATGACGCATATCTTTTTGGTCATCTCATCAGGGGAAAGGGGCATGACATATCATGCCCCAGCTTCTAAAGCCTCTGCTCAGAAGTGTCATATCTGCTCACATTTGATTGACCAAACAAGTCACACGCACACGGAACTCCTAAGAGGGTGGGTAAGTGCAATCCTACCGTGTGCCTGGAAGGATGGCACAATTGTGAGCTGGCCTAATGACTACTATAGGACCTGAATAAAGGGTTGGGGGCATCGGCTTGCATGAAGAATCAAATATCCTTATGGGAGAGCTATATAGCTAGAAGTTGAGTGCTGATACTGAGGAAAAACTTCTGAAGGCCCTAGAAATTGGAGTTAATCTGAATATTCCACATGTGTAGCAGGTGAGAACAAGACTCATTAAGGAAAGGCGGTTGCTGAGAGCCAAGTTGAAGTGGGCTATGGGCTGAAGCAGGTATTAAGGAGAACTCAGGGCTCCACAGTGGGAGAATCGTCACTGCCTTCTTCCAGGAAGAAGCAGCTTTTTTAAAAGTCTGAGATAAATGCAACGTGGTTATCAATAGATTCGGTATAAAACTAAGGGTTAAGCACAGAGGTAGCTCCGAGAGCGGGTAAGACTATTGACATGGGAAAGAGTTCACACGTTCTGATTCAGAAGACAACAAACAGAGTGATGAGGAAGATGCTGGTATGTCTGTCCCATCCTGGTCTACAAGTAACGTCCTCCAGGCACCAGAGTAGCACCAGTGCCCAAGACAAAACAAACTAGGCGTTATACCACGGCTAGTACAGTTGCACAGGCTGGGCACTGTACATCTTGAGTTGTTGCCAATCATACTGTGATTTATGTGAATGGAACACCCAGGGGTTGTCAATGAGCAACATGAAGAATCCTGGGTCGGGCTTCCCTGGCGGTGCAGTGGTTAAGAATCCGCCTGCCAGTGCAGAGGACGTGGGTTTGATCCCTGGTCTGGGAAGGTCCCACATGCCACGGAGCAGCTAAGCCCGTGCGCCACATCTGCTGAGCCTGCGCTCTAGAGCCCAAGAGCCACAACTACTGAAGCCCGCGCCCCTAGAGCCCGTGCTCCACAACAAGAGAAGCCACCGCAATGAGAAGCCCGTGCACCACAACTGAGTAGTCCCCGCTCGCCGCTACTAGAGAAAGCTTGTGCGCAGCAAAGAAGACCCAATGCAGCCAAAAATAAATTAATTAAACAAACAAACAAAGAAACAAACAAAGAATCCTGGGTAGTAACCCTTTCTCCACTCCCTATTCAAGGCAAGATTTGGACTCTTGCTTTTCCCTTCCCACAACTCCTGACCCCATCAGTGTGGTTTCCTGTTTCTGGCCTTGCCCCCAACCCTCTGAATCTGACGCAGAGCCAGGTTTTCTGGTTTCACCAGTCAGGGCTTACCAGTACCTCCCTTACATGTTCCCCAGGAGTGAGGTCACGAAGGGTGAGTTGAAGGCCACGCAAGGTATGCCAGCCTAGAGGAGAGAGGTAGAGGAAGACTACTGTTTGCAGGCACATGGACACACCCACAGAACACCCCAAACCAGGGGGGACTAGGATGAGACTGGGGTTCCCATGAGCAGAGGAAGCAGGGAATTAGGTTTTTGTTCCACTTACTGTCATCCTCCTGGTCCAGTGAGGCTGGCCTGACATGGAAGAACACTCATAACAGACGTATGCTCAGTGCCTACCCAATTCTCAGTATAAAGTAGGTCCTCATTCAATGTTTGTTGAAAAAATAGCACAAATATGTATATTTAGAGAACAGTTCATCTTCCCTCTTTCCATAGTCATAAGAATGATGAGAATTTGACCACCAGATAAGCTATTGAAATGTGAAAAAGTCAACCAACAAGTGGAGGGAGAGGAGGTGGGTCTTTGTTCTATGGGAAACCAAGGGACCAGCTAGACTTGGACTGATGCGTGGGGACTGTGTCTTCTAGACAAACCCTCCCTTGTGAATTGGTCCTTATAATTTCAGTCCTAATATGTTCAGTGGTGGAGTGAGTTTCAGCTCTTTAAATGCTTGTAAAAATACTAGGCAGGGTTAGTGCTAGATCTGGTATTGGCACAAATTTTTTGTTTGTTTCTTTGTTTGTTTGTAACAGAATGCTGAGGATTATTTTATTAACTAGCTTGCACGTAGCTCTCTTTTTTTTTTTTAACATCTTTATTACAGTATAATTGCTTTACAGTGGTGGGTCAGTTTCTGCTTTATAACAAAGTGAATCAGTTATACATATACATATGTCCCCATATCTCTTCCCTCTTGCATCTCCTTCCCTCCCACCCTCCCTATCCCAGCCCTCTAGGTGGTCACAAAGCACCGAGCTGATCTCTCTGTGCTATGCGGCTGCTTCCCACTAGCTATCTATTTTATGTTTGGTAGTGTATATATGTCCATGCCACTCTCTCACTTTGTCCCAGCTTACCCTTCCCCCTCCCCTTATCCTCAAGTCCATTCTCTAGTAGGTCTGCATCTTTATTGCCGTCTTGCCCCTAGGTTCTTCTGACCATTTTCTTTTATTTTTTAGATTCCATATATATGTGTTAGCATACGGTATTTTTTTTTTCTCTTCTGACTTACTTCACTATGTACGACAGACTCTAGGTCCATCCACCTCACTACAAATAACTCAGTTTCGTTCCTTTTTATGGCTGAGTAATATTCCATTGTATATATGTGCCACATCTTCTTTATCCATTCATCTGGCGATGCACACTTAGGTTGCTTCCATGTCCTGGCTATTGTAAATAGAGCTGCAATGAACATTTTGGTACATGTCTCTTTTTGAATTATGGTTTTTTCAGGGTATATGCCCAGTAGTGGGATTGCTGGGTCATATGGTAGTTCTATTTTTAGTTTTTAAGGAACGTCCATACTGTTCTCCATAGTGGCTGTATCAATTTATATTCCCACCAACAGTGCAAGAGGGTTCCCTTTTCTCCACACCCTCTCCAGCATTTATTGTTTGTAGAATTTTTGATGATGGCCATTCTGACTGGTGTGAGATGATATCTCATTGTAGTTTTGATTTGCATTTCTCTAATGATTAATGATGTTGAACATCCTTTCATGTGTTTGTTGGCAATCTGTATATCTTCTTTGGAGAAATGTTTATTTAGGTCTTCTGCCCATTTTTGGATTGGGTTGTTTGTTTTTTTGATATTGAGCTGCATGAGTTGCTTGTATGTTTTGGAGATTAATCCTTTGTCAATTGCTTCATTTGCAAATATTTCCTCCCATTCTGAGGGTTGTCTTTTCGTCTTGTTTATGGTTTCCTTTGCTGTGCAAAAGCTTTGAAGTTTCATTAGGTCCCATTTGTTTATTTTTGGTTTTATTTCCATTTCTCTAGGAGGTGGGTCAAAAAGGATCTTGCTGTGATTTATGTCATAGAGTGTTCTGCCTATGTTTGCTTCTAAGAGTTTGATGGTGTCTGGCCTTACATTTAGGTCTTTAATCGATTTTGAGTTTATTTTTGTGTATGGTGTTAGGGAGAGTTCTAATTTCATTCTTTTACATGCAGCTGTCCAGTTTTCCCATCACCACTTATTGAAGAGGCTGTCTTTTCTCCACTGTATATTCTTGCCTCCTTTATCAAAGATAAGGTGACCATATGTGCATGGGTTTATCTCTGAGCTTTCTATCCTGTTCCATTGATCTGTATTGCTGTTTTTGTGCCAGTACCATACTGTCTCGATTACTGTAGCTTTGTAGTATAGTCTGAAGTCAGGGAGCCTGATTCCTCCAGCTCCGTTTTTCTTTCTCAAGATTGCTTTAGCTATTCGGGGTCTTTTGTGTTTCCATATAAATTGTGAAATTCTTTGTTCTAGTTCTGTGAAAAATGCCTGGCACAAAATTTTGAAGGTATTATCACCTTGAAAACTAACATCAACTATAAATAGTGTTGCCATAACAATATTAAGCAAATAGAAAATTGCTTAAGTCCTTTTGAGGGAAAGCAATGCATTTACATACCTCTCCTTAGAGAAAGCATAAATATAAGTGATAATTGAATGTGCATGGGTGTGGAATAACCATTTTTCATGAAATCATGATGCTCAGGAAAATAAATACTGAGGCTGAAACCAAGTCAACTTCAGGCAAACATTTGCCTCCAAATGCATGTGGGACCTCGTCTCTGTTGTCCTTCCCCATTTTCTTCCTGACAGAGACACATGTTGAAATGTAGGCGGGGTGAAAACTCGACTCATCATCAATAAGGCTCTTGGCCCATGAATATCTGTCCTCAAATAAACAGAAAACCCTACCTAGAAACAAAAAAGAAAATATGGAAGAGGGGAAAGGGCAGGATAGAGCACAGATCTGACTTGATTTTTAGGACATTATCATCCAATGGCTTATTCTCCGCCAAGACGTGTACTGGCCATCACAAAACCTATGCTTCACGAAGACTTCCATCAACAAATTTGCATAATGCCTTACTTATATGCATAGCATTCCACATAGCATTGCTTCTGACCAAGGAACTCAGTTCTCAGGGAAAAAAATTGTGACATGGGGTTCATACCATGGAATTCACCAGTCTCACCATGTATCCCATCACTCAGGAGTAGCTGGCCTTATAGAAAGTGAAGTGGCCTGTGGAAGACTCAGTTACAGCTCAGTTTTGAGAGAATAACCTGAAGGTCAGAGTTCTAGTTAATAAGATGCCACATATGCTTTGAATCAGTTACCAATGTGTTTCTCCCAAAGCCAGAACATATAGGTCCAGGATCAAGGGTGGAAGTGGGAGTGGCTTTTCTCACTGTGACACCTAATACCCACTCACAGCATGTTTTGCTTTCTATCCCTGCAACTTTGGGCTCTTCTTGTTCGGAGGTCCAATGTCATAATGGAGAAACGCTTCCACCAGGTGACACAAAACTGCTGCACTGGTTTGGAAGTTGACACTCTGCCAATCGGCCATTTGGGGCTCCCCCTTCTGCTGAACTAGCAAGGGCAGAAGGGGGTTTCTGTGTTGGTGGATCCTGATTATATACTAAGAGACATCAGTTTTCTACAACACAAGACCTTTATCTAGAACCCAAGGGATTCTCCAAGGTACTACGTAGTACATCCACGTTCAGTTGTAAAAGCTAATGAAAAAGATATAATCTATAGCCAGAGCAAGAAGTTACCATTTTTGTATGGAAATTTAAACCTGTTGGGAAAGTGTGTACAGTAGCTGAGTAGGCAAGGGAGTGATCTGTGCTCCAAAGCTACCTTTCTATATTCTGCTCAGTGATGTGAGGGCTGTATGGCTCTTTTGACAGTTGGCACCTGGTTATGTTCTGCCAATAGGGGACACTAGCGGGATACCAGAAAGCTGGAATTGGGGTAGGGTGAAGACCTGCTGCTCCTACAAACATTGACTCACAGGGACACTTCACCCTAGCGTTGACAGGGTCCATCCAGTTTCAGCGCTGCCTAAAGCAGCCTCATTGCACCCTCTTACAGGTACAAGCATAACCAAGTCCCTTCCCTGGAGCACCTAGGTTTTGCTAATCCCACCTCCTTCTCTTTGTTTTCTCAGCCCCAAGAGTAGTTGCTACTTTCACCGATAATGACATTGGTTGCTTCGATGGTCCCTTTTTGTTCCTTCAGCCCTCTCACATCTGTGTGATCAATTCTCCATCTTAAATTTCTTCTGTTGAAATTTCAAATGTGTTTTTTGTTTTCCTGCCTGGACCCTGACTGATATCCAGCCTTAGAAGGAAACTCAAGATTATGTGACATTTCAGTTATTATCAATTTTTTCAGAAAGATTCATTAGGACACTCAGTTACAAAAAAGAGGCGGGGGGCATTTTTAAGTAAGTTTAATATGGAATTACTATCGTTCAAAGGCCGCTATCCAAATTGGAATGGGAGAAATTCCTGTGAATGCCTGCTGGAAAATAAATTCATTTTATTAAAAGGTCTTCCTCTTTGTATTCGGAGGTTAAATAAATGATAGAATTTATTATTCCACCAAACAATTTCACTTATTTTTGGTAAATTGCACTAAATGTGGTTTAATTACTGTGTCCAGAATAGCATTTCACATCTGTGGCCCCAAAAGCTATTATTGCTATGGACCAGTGGGACAAAGAAATAGAGCCCTCTTGTGGCCAATCTAAATACTACATCCCCCAGCAGTTCAACATTGATTGTACTAACATCTTGATCTTGGAAATTAACATTTCTGATCTTTGAACAGAAAGATATCATACAGATCCTGCCCTGGGTCGCCAAGAAACAGAAAAGAAGCCTACTATCCAGAGAAATAATGCCCGTGCTTCTTGGCACTACACAAACATAACATAAAAACACTTATAAACTTGTAAACAAGGTCATTATTAAATGCCCAATTTTTTAAGTAGTAAGTAGAGGGAGTGAGAATAGGTCTGAGATCAAAAGAGATACTTAGATCCCTCACGTGGCAGGGGTCTTAACACAAACCACAGTAATTTCCTTCTGAATTGGTTCTCCACACAAGAAAGGCCCCCGGGCGTCACAGGGAGGAAAACTCAATAAATGTGGCAAGAGTTTGATGTGCAGGTGGAATGTGATGAAATATGCACATTATTATCTTTTGTGGCAAAGACAAGAGAACCCAGTGAAGAGGAGTGTTAGAGACCTCTCAGGACAAACTGGAGAGAGGTGGCATGGAAGCGTGGAGCATTTATGCTTGGCAGTTGGATGGCACTGGGTTCAAATGCCATCTTAGCACATCCTAGCTGTGTGACTTAGGGAAAGTTGTCCAACCTCTCTGATTCTCAGCTTCCCATCTGTACAATGGATATAACAACATCTGCTTCAAGATAATGTATAATGTCATAGCTCAGGGCACATGCTTCAGAGCCAAGCTCCCTGGCTTCAAATCCTGACCC